>NW_026000249.1:29105677-29110352 GCF_001458135.2 Marmota marmota marmota
ATATATATATATATGTATTTATATTTAGAGACAGGGTCTCACTGAGTTGCTGAGGCTGATTTTGAACTCATGATTCTCCTTGCCTCAGCCTCCCAGCCACTGAATCACAGGAATGCACTACTGCACCACACCATGTTTTAAGCAGGCAACCCACTGGAGTGTAATTATTTTATGCTATGATAATTATTTATGCTATGTAATTATTTTATGATATGATCTAATATATCCAAAGCAGATAGCTGTATTGCTTTAAATATATAAGCTAGTGGCCCAGTACTTGCTTGGCATCCATGATTTTTCATATTTATTTCTTATCTTGAGTCATTAGGTCTTTATAACAACTCCATTTAAGAACAACAGTTGCCATACACTGGCCTGAAGCAAATGTATTCAGTAGAAAAATGTTTTTTTTTGTTGTTTCTTTTACTGCTTTGTGTTTTTCCTTAGATGAACTGATCACATAGCAATGTGATATCACTAAAGGCAAAAGGAAGAACTAATGAGGTGCATCTGTCAAAGAACAAATATTAAACCAAAGAAACCCAAGTTCATTTCTACACATGGTTCCTGGGCTATCAAATCCCTCCTTGTATAAAAGCATCAGAAATGGGAAAAACAGCAGTACTGGTGTGAAAATGTAGACCCTGTTTTTTAAAATGTTTTTTTAGTTGTAGTTGGACACAATACCTTTGTTTTATTTATTTACTTATTTTTATGTGGTGCTGAGGATCGAACCCAGTGCCTCACACGTGCTAGGCAAGTGCTCTACCACTGAGCCACAACCCCAGCCCTAAACCCATGTTTAAATAGACCAATTCACTGTTTGGTAGTTTGCACTTTGAGTTACTATTTGATTCTGCTAATGCATATTGAAACAGCTGTGATCCTTGCAGCAAGGAGCAGTGGTGCACTCACCATCCATTGGAAGAGCAGGTGATTTCTTCATTATTACTTTCCTCTACTTTATTTCTGCGGACTCATTTTATCATTATTTTTGCAGTACTGGGAACGGAACCCAGTGCCTTGTGCATGCTAGGCAAGCAAGTACTCTACTACTCATCTGAGCCACATCCGTGGCCCACCTCTCGGGAGTTAGATACAGATACATACCTGGCTACAGCTTCACTGTATACAAAACCAGCATCAGCTCGCTTTACGATTTCAAAGCACAGATCAGCTCCATCCATACTGTAGAGAAATGTAAAAAGGAATGTAAGAAGAAATTCCAAAAAGGCAACACTGAAAGTGAATACACTGTCATCAAGTTATTTGTTGACTTATTGCTAATGACTGTATGTTATTTAAATCTCTTTTCTTTCAATGAAAAGCAGGCATAAATTATACAGGATATTATAACCATCTTAACATTGAAAACGTGCAGGAAAAGTAACCTCTAGCAAGAGTAAGGCAATGGAAGTATCCAATATCATGAGGTACGGAAAACTGACTATAAATTTTCTTTTCTCTAGTTTATCATGATAAGAAGTCCCAGAAAGGAGCAATGCTGGAGGCTGTGGACACATTTTGAGTCAAATTCTAAAATTACCGGTTTCTAGTCACGTAATGTAATACTTCAGGAATACAAAGATTTAAAACATTTCATTGTAGTTATCACCACCAAATGGGAAATTTGAACTATGTGTCGTGAAAGGAAAAAAGAATGAGCTGATCTATATTTTTGTTTACACTTCCGTTACCAAAGTTAATTGCTACAAATATATTCTAATACATTGATGTGATGGTGACACAGTGTTACTATCTGCTCTAAAACTTACAATGGTTCTCTCTTTCTCACAGGAAAGGTAAGATCTCTTGTGGTCTTGGCCACACCTGCTTTCTTCTATCTACCCTGTCCAATGGCATTTCAAGAAACCACACTCTCTAGCAAGAATGGTCTTCTTAGCACTCCTTGAATATATCATTTCTTTTTCCTTTTATTTTTTGGACATACACGTTTGCATAAACTGCTCTTCATAATCAATAACTGCCTCGATTCAAATTTCCATTCTAATCCCACTTCTTACGAAGCCCCCTCAATGATCACCAGTTATATTAATGTCTTCCTTTGCTTTCTTCCTTTAACAACCTACACATAGTCACAACATTTGGCATTTACATAATGTAAATACATATACGCATATATGCACATGTAACTATTGCTAGGTCATTACTTATATTAATGAAATTATTCACATATTAACAGATACCATTTTCATGCTTTAAGCCTTACAAAATGTTTTCAAATCCAGTGGCTCAGTCTCCAGTATACCTGCTATAGGTATTATACTGAGGAAATAGAAACTTCTAGAAGGGAAAAAAGTCACTAACATACTTATTATGCGGAGCACTTCCTGTCATACCTCCCTTCAACTACCCCATGAGGTCAGAATTATTCTCATTCTCAAATGATCTGTGATTGGACAAAGATACAATAGGGACAGGATTCAAGTCTCTGGTAGCTGTGTCCAGTGCTCTTCCGGTTGACTACAGCTACACCTACTGGGAGTACAAAGAACAAACGCACAATCTCAGACCCTATAACACTTCAACAAGAGTGTAAAGTTCTAAACAACAAGTAGGGTTTATACTTTCAACACACCCTTAACCAATACCCACCAGAAGACTGAGCACACAGTAGATATTTAATGAACAGCTGATTATATCATTTGGATCTTGGTGTGGTTTTATATAAATAAAAATACTTCCACATTTATACCAGGTTTCACAATTTTTACCTAGTTTCCATTTCACACCTGATGGACAGTTTCCAATGTTAAGTAGGGTTCTCTCCAAAATGTATCTGAGGGCCTAGTCTACTCTGAAGTACTGTATCACCTGTTTCCTACCATCAGAAATCAAGCCTGGGTGAACCTTTGTGAACAACTCTGATTATCTATGTAGTAAAATTCTTAGGAGTGGGAGTTGCTAGGTCTAAAGTATATATACAATAACATTTTCCATATACATACTACCAGAAACATTTTAAAATTAGAAAAAAATTCATATTCTTTCTAGCGAGTGTGGATGTGTCCTTTCCTCTATCTTGTTACCAGTATAATGACTACTCTTTTTCATTTCTGCCAATCAGAGAGGAGAAAAAAAAAAGTCATTTGTTATTGCTTTAATTTACAATTCTTTGATTACCACAGAGGCTGAATATTTTTTGTTTCTTTGTACTGTGGGAGAAAAAAACTCCTATTTTTAAACCTGGCTGCAGTTTAAACTAGCTAGTTGATCTATGAGGACTGAAAAAAATATCTCATAGTGAAGGAATTGGTTTTGTTTAGGTGTTTTCCTTTCTAATTGTGCATTGTGAAGATAAGCACTGTTCAGCTGAGAAGAGGAGTTGGCCAAAGGAGAGAGCCAAATTGATTGCATAATAAATGTGATAGTCAGTCTTTCATTGCTGTGAACAAAATATCTGATGAGAACTACTAAGAGGAAGAAAAATTTATTTGGGTTAATGGTGTCAGAAGTTCAGTCTATGGTGAGTGAAGTCCATTACCATTGGCTGAAGGTGAGGCAGTGCATCATGGGGGAAGGGCCCAGTGAAGGAATACTGCTCAACTCAAGGTGGGATCAGGAAGTTGAGAGAGACAGAGGGTGGAAGGAGCCACAGGGAAGATACATCCTTCCATGGCATGCCCCCAATGACCCACCTCCTCCAGCCACAGCCAATTACCACTCAGCCCATTCAAACTAGGATAGACTGATTAGATCATAGCTCTCACATTCTAATCATTTCACTTCTGAATATTACTGCAAAAAAAAACAGGAGCTTTGGGGGGACACTTCCTATCAAAACCATAACAATAAAACATAAGAATCTGGGAGCTGTCCTGAGATCTAGAGGAAGACTTTTTGGAGGGACCTAAAGGGGAAAAGAGGAAAGGGAAATGAGGGCAGGCATGTTTGCAAAGTGGTGAGAAGCCAGAGCCTATGGGGTAAATCAGTCAATTAGAAAAAACTGGAAATTATTTACTGCCCTGTGCTATAATTAATAGCACTGTTCAATCTATTTTTTCCTTCTGATCATATCTGAAATACTAGTCCTTGAAATTACAATCTCTGCACATGCACATATATACATGGGGTATTTTTAGGTTTCTCTTCCACTGACCTGTTTATTCTTGGATCCAGAATCATATCATTTTATCTTTTTTTATTTTTTGGTAGTGGGGATTGATCCTAGGGGCACTTTACCACTGAGTTACATCCCTATCTCTTTCATTTTTTATTTTGAGACAGAGTCTTGCTAAGTTGCTGATGCTAGCCTCAAACTTCTGATTCTCCTGCCTCAGCCTCCAAGTAGTTGGGATTATAGGAAGGCACACCTGGCTTATTTTAAATACTGTAATGGCACTTTGTGATATTTGACAAAATATATCTCATTTCATTATTCTTTTTTTCCTATGAATTTTTCTCTCAGATGAAAATTAAAATAATTTTGTTAAATTGTAAATCTTTAAAAACATTTTGACTAAGATGGTATTGCATTCATTTATAAACTAACTTCTAGAAATTAAATTTTAAAGACATTTTCATCCATGAACATGATATGTTTCTCCATTTCTTTTCATATATCTAAGTTATAATTTTAAGGTTTTCTTTATATTGGTTCCAAATATTGATTATTAGTTTCTCTCTCTCTATATATACATATGTTATTTTATAT
>NW_026000249.1:29110377-29116303 GCF_001458135.2 Marmota marmota marmota
TATATATATATATATATGATTTTTTGTGTGGTGCTGGGGATCCAACCCTCAGGCATGTTAGGTAAGCACTCTACTGCTGAGCATATCCAAGCTCCAGCATTATATTTTAGTTGCATTATAAATGGGATCTTTTGGTCATTATGTGCTTTTTCAGTTCAGTGGTTCATAGCCAGAAGTGCCAAACAAAATCAGCTGTGTAAGTTTTTAAATATGCAGGCATGTTCGATGAAGGATTATTCTGAAGTCATTGCTGTGAAAGTCCTTTTATTAAAGCTATCTGATTAGTTATTTATAATATTAATTGATATTAAAGTAAAAAAGCAATCTGTTATTTTAAATTTCATGATACAGAAATAAAAACTAAAAATACTGTTACTTATGCAAATTTTATTCATCACAGAAATTTAATATGTACATATTCATAATACAGTCCCAATATAATAACCTTGAACCTTTTAAACAAAATTGATAATTCAATTCTTTGATAAACTTTAATAATGTAATGATTCTTTAAGCAATGATAAAGCTTCTTTCATTTCTTTTTGTTTTTGGCTTCCTATCTTGGGGTGTTCCTGGGGCTGTCATGAATTTTCAAAAAGCAGGTTCTGAATTTCCCAGCTGTCTTCACTCTAAGGGAGTGAGATGAGAAAAAAACCTTCTATGGGAGAATATGGGGAGTGCCTCTTTATTGTATGCAGAGAGAAATCATGGGAGATTTGCTCAGAATTAAAAAATGGTGGGATTATGAATGAGTTTAGCTTTCCTTCTCTTTCTTCTATCTGAATTTTAAATATTTCATCATGAACATGCTTGTTTATATAATTAAAAAATATTATCCCAAGGCGAGGCATCAAACAAAGAAAATAGATCACAGGTCTGGAGGCACAAGGTATTACTGGCTGTATACTGAAGGGGATCAGAATACACCACCCTCAAATATACCACTTTGGCAAAGGATTATTTTGAGCTGAAGGCATAAAATCCTGTGCTGTTATTTTGCATAAATTGCAATACAGGTTTTAAATGTTTACTCTCAATTTCTGTACCTATCTCTCAGCAGACAGGTAACAGATGGTCATCTGGCACTTGTCTACAAACTATTCTTTGAGAAACACTGTTATTAAGGACAGATCAAACCTGGATTTCTCTGACCAGCATTTTCCCTGAAGCTGACAAAAATAGCAACTATAGAAACTGGATGAAATTAGACAAAAAAAAATTGTTTAAGTCTTCAAAGTATTAACCATACAGGGAATGAAAAATTACCTAGTAAGAACAGGGAAAGAAATTAGAGCTCAGAGAGGTTAGCAAGAGCTGCTTCTGCTCTGAGGGGTAGAGTGGGCTATAGAAAGGAGACAGGGGTGAGGGGAGCTTTTGGAGAACTCTGGTAATCAGATGAAGACTGATAGGGCCAGGTGATTTTTGCACCAGTGTGAGATTGAATGATTCTTTGGTGGACTTCTGAAGAGACTGACAAAGGCGAAAGCCCTGACAAACTATCCTGGCTGGGGCCATAGAGATGGATTTGGAAAACTGAGAAAATGAATCTTTTCTGGTATGACATGTTGATAGCATAGAAAAACCTCAATGCACATAAAAGCTGAGCCTAAAAACTTCAGCAAGAAACATGTACTTAGGGTACATTTCCTTATCACAATGTAGTTATGTAAGAAATGAATCAACAAAATAACCAAATAAATCCACACCTGGTTGGAGGTGAAGAAATGCATGCTAAATAACTTATTAATCAAGGAAGAAATCATAATGAAAATTAGAAAATATTTCTAACAATGATAATTAAAAGAGTACACAAAACACTTGTGTCAGATTGAGGCATTACATTTTCAGCATAGTTCTAACATTCCAGTCTGAGAAGATGGCAATCCATGTTACTCACATACATACACATACACACACAGACAGACACACACACACACACACACACACACACACATACATCTGCCTTAGAGAAACTTTCTTGGATCAGGAAATCTGTAGATGATGGAAAAATACATCAACATGATCCTTTTTTAAGGGCAATTTTATAGTGCTTGACTAAAGCCTTAAAAATATAGATGTTCTTTGACCCAATAACTTAATTCCAAGGGAAATAATTAGTGCTCAAGAGTGGGTAGAACTATGGAATTTAAAATTTTTTTCCTTTTTTTTTAATTAACAGGTACTACAAAAGTCATACTAAATCTATTGTAATTGTTAAAAGTGCAAAAAAAAAAAAAAAAAAAACCCTTTGCAATGTGGCTACAACAGTAATTCCAAAGCAGTTTTTATTCATAAGTTTATGATAGAAATAATCTTATTTTGCAGTAATAAAAAATTAAAGGTAGCATTTATTGAGTGCTTAACTATGTGATGGGCATTTTCTAAGTGATTTACATATGTTGATTCATTCAATGGCTACAAGAATTCTGTGAGGTAGGTATTATAAGTAAGAAAACTGAGAAACAGCAAAGGTTAAGTAACTTGCTCAAGAGATCACACAGCCCTTTGAATGGTGGAGGCAGGGGCTGGAGTTGTGGCTCAAAGGTAGAGCACTGGCGTCGCACACGTGAGGCCCTGGGTTCAATCCTTGGCACCACATAAAATAAATAAATAAAAATAAAGATATTTTGTCCATCTACAACTTAAAAAAAAGAATAAATGGTAGAGGCAAGATTCAAACTCAGGCAGTCTGACTTTGGAGTCCATGTATCCCCCCAAAATGCTCACCTTACAAAGAGGGAAACTTACAACTTCTACTCAAGGTTTTCAGTTATTTAATGGAAAACAAGAGATTCCAACTAAGTAGGTAAAATAATAACATGAAGAAGGGCTCTGTAAGAAATCCATTTTCATGCTTATTATGGGGATCTCAAACTCCAGAACTCCCAGAGGATATGTGTGTGTGTGTGTGTGTGTGTGTGTGTGTGTGTATATATATACACACACACACACATATATATACATATATATGTATATATATATACACACATATATGTGTGTGTGTGTATATATATATATGCTGGGGATTAGATGATTAGATATTAGATTCAGGGGTACTTAACCACTGAGCCATATCCCCAGGCCTTTTTTATTTTTTATTTAGAGAAAGGGTCTTTCTGGGTGGCTTAGGCAACTCACTGAGTTGCTGAGGCTGGTTTTGAACTCTCGATCCTCCTGTCTCAGCCTCCTGCACTGCTGGGATTACAGGTGTGTGCCACCACACCCGGCTCCCCAGGGGGATCTTCAAAATGCACAGCCTCCATCCTCGTCCTCATCCTCCCAGATGATATATGTGAATATTGTATTAATGATAATAGTTTAAATGAGTTCTCTATATTTACTAAGCTTGTGGATAAATGCTTGGTATATACAGATTTGTATATGCCAAGACTGGAAGATACAAATCAGTCTCTTGATTAAAAAAAAATTAATTTTTTTTTCCTAATTCAAGACTTTGCTCATGGTAGTGTTTTGATGTCTTCCCAAATGTATTATAACCACCACCTCTTCCAGTACTTTTGCCCACTTTATGCTTCTTTCTGGGATGTCTTCTCTCTACTTTTCTACCTGTCTGACTCCTACCCTGATACTGATGCCCTTCACCAACTTCTTACAAGCTTGTTGGCCTGTTCCAGCTCCAAACTGTTTCCTCCATGGAACTCATGGGGCTCTAAGCACCCATGCTTGTGGTAATTTAGATCTATACTACCAATTATTATTTATTTCATGGACAGGTGTCTGTCATGTGTATACAATTTGGCTATGGACAACTTGAGGGCACAGTCTTTTATCTGAATATTATATTGATGAGTATTTACAAGAATTTGTGGATGGGAAGTGCATTTCTAAAAGAAAGTCATATAACATACAACCTTTGTCACTCTTCCCCTATCTAAACCATAATTGAGAGAAGGAATTCGATTTCATTCACTGTACATTTATCAAGCATCTACTACATGTCGAAGATAGAAAGACCAGTTCTATGAAGATTTCATCTTCTCAGAGCCTACACTGCAGAAGAGGAAATGAAGAAACAAGATAAAAACTGTAATGAATGAAAGAAGATGGCATGAGTTTCAATGGAAGGAAAAAGTACATCTCTGAGGGATTCAGAAAGTCTTGATGAAGTAGGGAGATCGGTCCTGAAGAAGAGAAGAAGAGTGGGGGGAAAGGGAGAAGAGAAGAGGATAAGAAAAAGAGCAGGCAAGAGCACAGGGAGAATGCAGGAGTGGTGGTAATTGTGTGGTAGTTAAGAGGAGAGCAAAATCTCAAGGCATTTTTTCTGACCAATGACAGTAGGGCCTGAAGCTCCAGGAGGTAAGTCAACATATTAGGTGGATGTGGGGTGGCTGGGGGAATGTGTGAGGAGCCCTAATTTGAGCTAAACTCTCCCTTCCCACCTATACTGTACGTATACAATCATATTCTTTCAGTATGAACTTGGACAGGGACCAGAGAAGTACTTAGTCAGGACTGTTAACTATAATATGCAAGTAGATAGAAACCTTCATTTTTTTCAATAAAGAAAGAGAATATTTACTGTAATGGGGACTTAATGGCTTAATAAAGCAATTCTGATGTATTGCTAAAAATGTTTAAACAACTGAGCATATCCCCAAATGCCTATTTACTAACTGTATTTCTTGTGATGGGAACTATTTATTCCTGTCCTCACCCACTAGTGTACAAGGCTTAATATCTTCCCATTCATTGGAGTGAACTCTTTTTGTTCAATAGAACGTAACCCTTTTATGTCAATATTGAAGCAAATTAATTTTCCAGTTTTTTTTTTCAATTTTTGTTAAATCTATTGATGTTTTCCTTTGTGAATCTCAGTCCTTTGAAGCTTTAAAAGCTCTCCAAAGATCTGTTAAATAATTTTATTTCTTGCTTACTTTCCTACGATTTGATTAGCTTCTGTAGTTTTCTCATTTGCATAGGGGGATGGTGGTGATGGATCTAAATTGACTTTTGAACTGGTAGTTTTCACAACACTATTTTAAAACTCCTCTTTTCCTACTCTAATTGATGCATTTTACTTTGTGAAATGCTGAATGAATTCCTATGGAAGAGGAATGGTTAGTGTTGCCTGCCTGGAAAGCTCTGTTTTTTTCCTGTCCTCTATCCTTCTAAGTCAATCTGCTGCCCACTGTGGCCTTGGTAATTTGGTAGGTCTGAACGTTTGGTAGTGCCTACAAAGAAGAGCCCTCTTAGTGGGTGCTGCAGATGAAGTCTTGTCTGAAGGGATTGCTCATGGTTCACTGAGGTGTAAATGTACTAAGAAGGTCTTCAACTGGGGGTGAATGGACACAAAGAGGCTAAGCATTGAAGGAAGGGAAAAGTCAGAGAGAGAGAGAGAGAGAGGGTGGGGGAGGGAGGGAGAGAGAGAAAGAATGTGTTTTTGTGTGTTGAATATAGAATTTTATACCTTTCTAATGGTTGTGTTATTCTGATCATCAATATTTTTTATTATCTTTTTGCTCCATCTATTGGTTCTAGAGAATGGATTCTTTCCAACTATACTTGTTAATTCATCTACTTTCCCCTAGAGTTTGGGCTATTATTGCTCTATTTGTCTTGACCCTATATTTTTAATGCACAGTTTTGGTGGTAATATCTTCTTTTCACTTCCCCTTTTTCTCAGTATATACCATTCTTTTTCTCTTCTGATATTTTCCCCTTAAATTGATTTTCTTGCCATAAAAATAGCTACATCAGTCTTCCTTGATTCATATTTACTTCATATGTGTTTATGTTCATCTTTTCTTCACTTTTTAACATTACTGTAAAAGTGTAATTAATAAATGTTAGAAAATTAATAAATGTTTAGAATGAAATGACAATGAAGCACTATATGACAAAATCCGACACAAGTGCCAATTTTTGTTTGTTTGTTTGTTTTTTTGGTTTTTTTTTTTTTTTTTTT
>NW_026000249.1:29117593-29126608 GCF_001458135.2 Marmota marmota marmota
GGAGGGAGGGAGGGAGAGAAAAGAGGACATCACACAAATTCTCCTACTTTGCAATTTTGGCTGCCTCTATCAGAGTAAGGATTTTGTTTTTTGTTTTTCTTTTTTTAACGGGGATTGAACCCAGGGGTGCTCAACCACTGAGTCACATCCCCAACTCTTTTAAAATATTTTTTTAGAGACATGGTCTCACTGAATGGCTTAGCCTCACTAGGTTGCTGAGGCTGGCTTTGAACTTAGGATCCTCCTGCCTCATCCTCCCAAGTTGCTGGGATTACAGGTGTGTGCCACTGTCACTGGCCAGGGTACAGATTTAAAGCTGTTTTAGCACATATGCCACAGGCAGTCTCCCTTAGCTTGTGTAGGGCCTGGGACAAGTGTACAAATGGAAGACTCTGCTACCATATGTCTAGATACTTAGCAATTATGTAGGTTGAGTATCCTTTATCCAAAATGCTTGGGACCAGAGTGGTTGGGATTTCAGATTTTAGCATATTTGCATATGCATAATGAGATATCTTGGGAATGTGACCCACGTCTAAACATGAAATTCATTTATATTATATGTATTTATATTATATATCTTATATTCATATATACCTTATATTCATATATATATCATATATACTTAGCCTGAAGGCAATTTTGTGCAATATTTTTAGTGTGCCTATGTTTCAACTGTGACCTGTCACAGGAGGTCAAGTATGGAATTTTCCCCTTGTGTCTTCATGTTGGTTCTCAAAAACTTTAGGAATTTGGATTTTTGGATTAGGTATATGTTTGGATTCATGTTGATACCTTGTACATCAAACTTACAAATTGCTAAATATGTTCTAAGCTTCTATTTTTGACAAATAAATCTTCATAAAGCCTTGGAAAGTTAGGTTTGATTAAGAATTCTTAGGTTCCTCAGAGTTCCTTACCACAACATGGAATCTTGGATATCTGGCCTTTAGTTTGCCTGGCTTCCTTTCCCCCCCATTTTCAGCTCCATCCCAACCTTAGAGCCTTGCTAACCATGGTTGATAATCCAAGAGGTGCCAGGCAGTCCAATCACATATTTTATAACCACTTAACAAGGCTGATGCCCCATCTTAGAATGGGGTCTTCTGTCATCCCTCTTTTACTTTGCTGGTACTTAATTCTGGGTCAGTTAAGGTTCTTAGTTACAAGGAGTGGATATCAACTCTGGCTGATTATAGTAGGGAGGCCTGTAAAACCAAGACTGGGGCCCCACAGTCAGAACACACACCCTAAACTGATCTGACAGAGACATCACTGCTACTGTCATGGTTGCAGCTTGCACAACTGTCCCTGCTAATGACATATGAAGGACACCACCCGGAGTGCTATTACTTCTATTATCCCACTAATCTTCCTTCCTGTCACTTGAGAGTTCTACATGTTCCTGTTTTTTTTTTTTTGTCACTAGTTATCACATCATGGGTGGATGTGTTTGAGTAATAAACCCTATATCATATGACAATATCCTATCTGCTAAGGAGAGGAAATATCTGGCATTTTTAGCATCTATAATGGAAAGTGGGCTCTATCCCACATCAAGACTCTTAAGATGAGGAATGCTCCAAATACTGAAAAAGGGTTCAAATGTTGGGACAGACAAAGCAATGGGAAATGCCCCCTACACAGTGACTCTAGACTCAAGCCTACATTAACTGTTTCGCAGACCTTGATCATGATACTTAATCTTTCTTGGTTGACAATGACTAGTCAATAAAATGAGAAGACTCCACTTAACAATCTCTAAGGTCTCTTTTCTTTTTTTGTTGGGTGTGGGGGTAGTAGTGCTGGGCATTTGTGAGAAATAGGAAGTCTGGTGGTCCATTTTTCAGAATATAGTATTCAGGCTTATTTGGATCCAACTGTAGTCATTTTAATTATAGTCCTTTCCTTTTGCCCACCCTAATTTTAAAATTAGCCAATTGCATAGATGATACCCCTGAGTTCTCCAATCAGGGTAAAGGGCAGCACTGTGTTAGGTGTATAAACCATGGACTGCCTGACCAGGTTCGGGCTTGCTAGCCAGGTTTTGCTAATGTGCTAGCACACCCTACTGTCAGAAGTAAAACCCTTGCCCACTCACTTTTGAGCACATGCTTGATTTCTTGTAGTACCTTGGTATTTCTAACAGCATTCTGCAACCCATGGGCACTTTAACATTAAGCTACATCCCCATTCTTTATTAATTTTTTATTTTGAGACAGGGTTTCACTAAGTTACTGAGGCTGGCCTCAAACTTGCAATCCTGCTGCCTCAGTCTCCTGAGTCGCTGGGATTACAGACCTGTGCCACTACACCTGGCTAAAATCTCTTTTCTTATCCTACAGAATCGTTTCTTTGAAAAAATAGTGGCTTGAAAGATTTTGTTGCTTCTAAAAGTGAAATGTGGTCTAAGATATTGTTAATCAAGTTCTAGAAAGTTGGGGTAGTTCTGATGCCCCTCTAGATATCAAAGACTGAACTGTCATCATTTCCAGGGTCCTGTATTTACTCTCTTCTTTCTAGACATTTTTTTTTTCCTCTCAGATTGCTTAAGGCTCCAGCCCCTAATGTATGCTGTTTGACAATGGTGCCTCCTAGTGGTTGAGGAAACTTCAGCTACAAGTGACAGCAAATGGTTCTAAAAAGGAGCAGCTGACCTCTGAATTGTTACTTGCTTATGTTAACATACCACTCTATTGTTTTCTGAAATTCTCAGACAAAAATGAAGGCAGATGGGAGTAACAGCCCCTTTTCTGTTCTATCCTGTAGGAACTTCAGTTAGCCCTCAGTGTTCTCTCTAATCCTCACAGCTGAGTATCCACCTCCCCAACCACCAACACTAAAATGAGGCAGAGTGATCTCCAGGTATAAATCTTGATGAGTCACATCATAGCATCACAGAATCTTTTTTTAAAAAAAATTTATATTGAGACAGGATCTCACTAAGTTGCTGAGGCTGGCCTCAAACTCGTGATCCTCTTGCTTCAGCCCCTTGAGTTGTTGGGATTTCGGGTGTGTGCCTAAGCATCTGGCTGGCATCACAGAATCTTAAAACAGGAAGTTTAATTAAAAAAACATGCTTGGGGCTAGTAGCAATTAACAGCAAATGAGACTAGAAACTCAGTGGCTTGATTCTTAGCCCATTATAAACTTCATCCTTCCTGCTCACCTTTTTGAAGGAGGTTGTCCTTGCCCTAAGATGGATTTATGGGGTTATTAAGAGGATAATGACATTCTGTTTCTTCAGGGATCTTTTAAAAATTGCAGCATATCCTTACAAGTTCTTTTCCTACCAGCCAGGAGACAGGAGAACCTTGGTGCTAGTAGAGACCAAAGTTCCAAGCTACCATTGATACTGTACTCAAAATGAGGTCTGTAGATTTCAGCTCAGACACTGAGTACTAAATGGCCCCAATTACATTCGCACAAGGCAAGATGTCCAAAAACCCAGACCCTTGAACTTCTTTTTTTTCTACCCAGCCATCTCCCCCTAAAATTTTTAACTCCATTAATTCTAAAATATAGTTTGTTGTGCAAATTATAATTTCATGCAATTCTTCATCTATTGGACATATTAGTTCAGCTGGTTTCAACACATTTCTTTTTAAGTTTCTTGACTTTGGTTTAGCCTTTCTTACTCTTGTGAGAAGATGGAATGAAACCTCTGCTACCCAAAGCCAAATTAGTCATAATCACTTCATCAGATTGCTTTTTTTTCCTTGCTAAAATTTTTATAATTCTGGTGTGGTTGAGTATCTATTGTTATAGTTCAGCCTCTCTACCTCTTGCTACTTTTCTCCCTGGAAAGAAATTCTCCTTCTTGCTCCTTGAAGCCTTCCCTTCATTTAAAGGCAGTTTCATTGGTCCAGGACCCTGCTGCCAGTAATGATAAAGCTCCTGGACTCTAGAGAGGAGGTACCCTTCAAACATAGAGATATGAAAACCACAACTGGTTCCTTACAGCATCTTCAGAATTCAAAGATTCAGGGTCATTCTTTGATATTTCTGCCTCTGGCATGTTTTCTCTTGATCTGTTTCATGCCAGCCCCATTGTGGCCCTGCAGATGAGGAAGGTGGGCTAATTTGGAAAATGATCTCACCTTGAACAAACATAGCAGGGATTACAAAATAATCATATCATTAATTATTGATTTTCTGTTTTCATTTTACTGTCATTTGCACTCTGAAATTGAACTAGGGGGTATAATTCTTACTTCTAGGCAAGTTGCTAGCTAAAATTAAATGTTAATGTTGGTACTTATGAAACTATAGATGTAGATATAAACAAATACAGAAGCAATAAGCATAGGCATCTGTTTAAGCCTGAAGTGTTCCAACTTAGCAAGACAAAAAAATGGAACCATTACTATGTCCTCAGGAGAACATCTCATATGCTCATGAATTATTTCTAAGCCTCATACATTATGGAGAAAAAAAAATAGGAGTCCTTGAATGTTCAAATAACATCATGGTCAATTTGCAAGCAGCAACAAACTCTTTACATGGACAAATAAAAGCCAGCAGTTAACTAAATGGAATTTCCCAATATTATAGGAAGACATAGATACCTAAATTTATCATCCTCAAATACTATGATTTTTAGAATAGTCACTCCTCTGGGATTAAGATAATCAAGTTTCCTGTTAAATGCAGGTATGTTAATAGCTAGTAGCAAAGATTTACTGAGCATTTAACTACACGCCAAGTGCCATTTTAAGTGCTTTATCAGTAATAACATTTAATCCTCATAACAGCACTAGGAGACACCTACTATTTGGCAGATGTAGAAATTGAGGCTTAAGACAACTTGTCCAAGGTCACATGGTTACAAATTAGCAGAGCCAGGGTTTGAACTTAGGCCATTTGGCTCCAGAGTCCTGAGCTCTTATCTCCCATCCTGAAGTCTTACAATAAACAGAATTTATGACAATGACCATGAAGATGATGACTCAGTGTTATGATATCAGACTTCTTTCCCATCTCATTTCATTCTCACAAGTTGGTAAGGTAGGGACTGAAGTACCAAAAGGTGAAATGGGCCTTGAGCTAATGTAATGGTAGTGACTACTAAACTCTATTCTACTCAGTTCTTCTCCTGAGGTCCAATATCATATAGGTAGCTCTTTGGACATCTATGGGTGGGTGACCTATAATTACAACAAACACAAAGGATCTGAATTGATTGTAATATTATTCCCCAAAGCTTATTTCTATCTTCATCATTCCCTCTAAGCTCAGCTTTTAGAATTCCTGTTTTTGTATGTTGGATATTCTCCATCTAGCCTCCATGACTCTCAGCTTCTCTTTCATACATACCATCTCTATTCAACTGTGCTTTGTTCTCTATTGGTTCTTTAATACTGCCTTTCAACTTGGCCATATTGATTCCAAAGACAGCCAAACACATAGGCAAGTACACATGTACACACACACACTCTCTTCAGGGTTTTTCAACATTCACCAAATAAACAGACTCTTATTCAATGGTTGTTACTCTTTCCTTTTATCTTTTTGAGGGTTTTAAAGTCCTTTTAATATTTTTTTCTATTATCCACATTTTCTTTTTAAAAATACCTTTATTTTATTAATTTGTTTTTATGTGGTGCTGAGGATTGAACCCAGTACCTCACACATGTGAGGCAAATGTTCTACCAACTGAGTTACAACCTCAGTCATACCCACATTTTCTTTAAACTAAATTTCCTATGTGTTGAGTTTGTTGCAGAATGTTAGTTTTTCCCATGTGCTTTGAAATTTTACTATGAACACTAATCTTAAGTGGGGATTTCTTGTTTTTGTTTTCCTTCTTCCTTGTTTTCCTTCACCACTTTATATATGATGGTTGGAGCCTTTCTTAGCCACTACTGCAGGTTAAGGATCTCTGCCCACCTCTGGATTTCATGCAGCTAGCCTCACTCCAGTTTCTTCCTCTGTAGGAACTTTTGGTCTATATTACAATGAAGAAGTTGAACTCCAAATCCCATCTTGCCTGGAATTCTTTCCTGACTTTTGTTTCCACCCTCTACAATGATTTTTTTTTCATACAGAATTTAAAGGTCTCTCTCCAATGCACAATTCTGATTATATTATTATCCTGGTAAAGTTATTTCAATGTGCTCTACCACCTATAGAATAAAGCTTTAAATCTGATTAAAGGCCACCTCTTGAGAAAGGGCTTCCATGAACACCTATCTGAAGCAGCAACCTCATCACTCTCTATTCCTTATTCTGACCCATTCCTCACAGCATGAATCACTACTTGCCTATGATTATTACATACTTGTTTGTTAGTCTCTTCCACTAGAATGAATATAAATCTCATGTAGGTATGGACTTTGAGTTACTCACTGTTGAATTTATAGCAACTAGAACAGTGCCTGGCACACTGTGGGCATTCAAATGAGCACTTGTTGAACAGATGAATAAAAAGCCTCAGCACATTATCAAAAGCTCTAGGCATACCTGAGCAAGCTCTAGGCACGCAGTGGTGCACGCCTGTAATCCCAGTGGCTCAGGGGGCTTAGGCAGGAGGATTCCAAGTTCAAAGCCAACCTCAGCAACTTAGCAAGGCCCTGAGAAACTTAGCAAGACCCTGTCTCAAAACAAAAAGGCTGGGGATGTGGTTAAGCACCCGTGGGTTCAATTCTCAGTTACCACCTCCTCTCCTGCTACCAAAAAGAAAAAAAAAATACTGGCTGCAACAAACTAGCTTTGTGATCATGAGCAAGTCACAATCTTCTAAGTTTCAGATTTTGCATCTGTAAAATTGGCATTGCAATGAAAGTCAGTGGGTTGTTAACAGGAATTGAGACCATTAAAATGTGTAAACTATGGCGTGCAGTGATTTTACTATTACACGTCAAAACTTATCTCCAGTCATTCTCTTGTCTTGCACCTTGCTTCAATGTAATAGCTAATGATTATTAATTAGTAGTATCCCAAGCACACAAGCTGTCTCACATCCTGGCTAGCCATTCCACATGCTCTTAGCCTACCTGTAATGCCCAGCTCCTTTCCTACTTGTGTAGTCAACTTGCCATCTCTGCTCTATTAAACCTACCCACTTAGAACCCTAGCCCAAGCATGGAAACAATGGTGGACTTTTATTTGCTCCTGGTTGGACATAGAACAGGTCCCTGATTCAAAAGAAGACTGTCTATAGGTGGTTAGGATAACAACTTAGGATACTTAGTTTTACAAAAGAAGGGGAAATAGAGACAACCAGATAAATTCATTCACTCATTCATTTGTAGTTTTCCTGTCTGGAATGTGAAGTAACAGACACTCTAAGAAATTACTTTGGCTTCATGCAGATTTGGGAACTGGGAAGCTTGTTTTTGGGCCACATGTAGGCCCTTGAATAAATAGGGAAAGTTGGTCTTTCCAGAGCAAAGTTAATGCAAAATGACTTCCCCCCCCTAGTTTCCAAGAGGCCTGGCTTCATTCTGTTTTCTTTCTCTGAATTTCCTGAGATTTCTATAGCTTTACACTTTACTATTTTTGCCTAGTTTCATCCCTGCTATTACCACTTGGCAAATTCCTGGTCATCCTTTAAGTTTCAGTATTACCTCCTCTAAGACAGCTCTTTCTTTACCCCCCGCTCCTCCCTGTCATTATAACTGTTTCCATGTCTTGCCATCTCTATTCCACATTTCTGGCTATATCTCACAGATAATAGGTGTGATAATAAGTGTAATAAAATTAATAAATACATAAAGTTGTTAATAGTTAGGGCAACAATACAGGCCTCTTCACTTGTCCTTTAATGTTCCTAAGTCTCTCACTAAGGAAACGAAATAGTACCAAATGGGAGAAAGGAGATTCCAATAGACACCAAATAGAGAGCACATCTCAGAAATGAACAGAATGGGAGCTGTGAATAACTTGAGTATTGGTGAGTGGTTAAGGAATAAAAGAATTAGTGAAGGGTGGAACTAAGAAGTACTGAAACCCTTCATTTCTCCACAAAAATTGTCCTTGATCAACTCTCTTTACCTGGCCTCTGTGACCCCTGCTATCATGATTTTCCTTCCATTGCTTCATCTACTCCTTATCTATTTCATTTGCCAGTTATTCCTCCTGTTGTATAACCTTTAAAGTCTGGAAGCGCCTCAACCCTTAAGTCTTCTTTTCTTTTTCTCTGTATACTCTTCTAAAGAAATCATATATATAGCAGTCACTCATAAATATCTGTATCTATCCAAGATCTCTCTGTGTCCTTGTAATTTTTCCCTCATTAAAAAACCCTTTCTATTGTAGAAATCAAATGTGCAAAGTAAAAAGCCCCAAGTATCCATTATTCTGCTTCAACAATGAACAACTCGTTGGCCAATCTTGTTTTACCTATATTCCAACTGCTCATCCCTTGCCTAATTTTGAGGCAAATCAATAACACATGCGTAAATATTTCAGTAGTTATCTCCATGTGTTCAACTTCCTTTTAATAATTTCATTCAGATGTCTTATAGAGACTTCAATCTTAACATGTCCAAAATGTATTTCATCACCTACTTCCAGGGGTACCCAAGGTAGTCAATGTCACCATCATACATCAGGTACTCAAGCCAGAGATGAAGAAGTCAACTCTGGCTCCTTCCCTTTCCTTATTTCCTTTATCCAAAAGTGAAACCCTGTCTCCTCTGATTTCTAAATATTTGTACCTATATTCATTTCCTTTGCTCTCTACTGATACTGATCTATCCTAGCCATCACTGTCCATACTGAACTACAGCAATGGCCTCCCAATTCTCCCCATATCCAAATGTGTTCCTTCCAACCCAATAGCTATATATTGTAGCCCCACCCCCAGCCCTGCCAAAAAAATTTCTTAAAATGGCCATGCACAGTGGTGTATGCCTATAATTCCAGCTACTTAGGAAGCTGGGGCAGGAGGATCTCAAGTTTAAGGCCAGTGTAGATGACTTAAAATAAAAAGGGCTGGAGATGTAGCTCAGTGTGTGTGAGGTACTAAGTTTAATCCCCAAAATCTCAAAAAAAAAAAAAAAAAAAAAAAAA
>NW_026000249.1:29127579-29210228 GCF_001458135.2 Marmota marmota marmota
AAAAAAAAAAAAAAAAAAAAAGAGCTGGGATATACCTCAGCCTGTGGAATCCTGGCTTCAATACCTAATCTCTCTCTCTCTCTCTCTCTCTCTCTCACACACACACACACACACACACACACACACAAAACCATATGCCTTGTTTTGACGTTAAAGGACATTTTATTTACTAACAGAATAAAAACATAACTCCAGGCAGTGCAAAATGTACCACTGAACCCAATCACAAAGAACTGCTGTTAATACACAACGTTTAAGCAATGCTACACTTATTTTTGGCAAAGTGCTGTATCGTTCACTCTGTATAAAACTGACCATCTATGAACCAATCAATATAAAAAGTTTCCATAAAAACAAACAAAAAACCCTCAAAATTTAGACAGTGGCTCAAGAAAACAAGCTGCCATTTATGTGTAGACTGATGTACAGTATATATAACCTAACCAAATGTCCCTTTTGAGTTTTCAAGTTGATGAAAAATGTGTGTCCAGGAATACACTAAGAAGGCACATAGTACAATCTACCACACTCTTCAGTCTCCGCAACTGATGCCCTGCCCTTGAAAAGCAAATGTGTTCACGATTTTACTTGAGGAAAATATAAGGCCACTTAAAAAAAACACAATCATTAATTAAAGTTCAAAACCTCTGGAGGAAACAACCAAAACTATATGCCTATGGATGGTATCCATATCTTTATAAAGGAGTGAAATCCCCAAATTCTTAATCTATATATGGTACTGAGGATTGAATCCATGGGCACTTTACCACTGAGCCACATCATGAACTCTTTTTACTTTATTTTTGGTACTAGCAATTGAACCCAGAGGTGCTTAACCACTGAGCCACATCCCTATCCCCTTTTATTTTGAGATAGGGTCTAATTAAATTGCTTAGAGCCTCCCTAAATTGCTAAATTTGGCTTTGAACTTACAATCCTCTTGCCTCAGCCTCCTGAGCCACTGGGATTACAGGCATGCATGTGTGTGCCTGGCTATTCTTTTGACTTTTTATTTTGAGACAAGATCTTGGTAAGCTGCTGAGGGTCTTGGTAAATTGCTGAGTCTGGCCACTAACTTGTGATCCTCCTGCCTCAGTCTCATGAGTTTCTGGGATTGCAGGTATATGCTACTGTGCCTGGCTCTTCTTATATTTTCAAACAGAAATAATGGAAAAATAAAATAACTGTTTTTAATAGTTAATAATTAAAAAATAAAATTAAAATAAACTACTTTTTATAAATGTTACTTGTTACTACTAGAACAAGGAAGTGATAGGGGAAAAGGAATGCAAACAAGATCTTTCTGAATGAACCCTATTCATAGCCTTGACTTTGGAATCATGTAAAGGTTTTCCATAATCTAAAAAAAATCATGATTAAAGCAAGAAAAAAGGCATTCTTAAAAAAAAACTGATGCAGGTAAATATATAAGACTGGTGGATTGTATCAATGTCAGTATTCTCACTGTGATAATATACTAGTTTTGCAGAATGTTAATGTTGGCAGAAATTGGGCAAAGTCTACAAGGACATCTGTATTATTTCTTATAGCTGCATGAGAATCTACATATGTCTCTCAATAAGAACTTTGATTTAAAAAAACCTGAAACAAACAAACCTAACTCTATATCAAACTGTGGCATAACTACAAAGAGAAGTTATTTAGAATTACAGTCAAATCCAGCATTTGATTGTGCATCCCTATGGGGGTATATCTTAAGGATGAAAAGAACTGCAATGAACTCCTTTTCATTGATTTTTATTTTGTATTTAAACTAGTAGGATGAAACAAATAAGCACTTAATGTGGCAAGGAGCCAAGAGTTTCAGAGATATCATTTAGAAATACAAAGTTTAAAAAGTTAAGTAGAAACCCTGTAATTTTTCCCTCATTAAAAAACCCTTTCTATTGTAGAAATCAAATGTGCAAAGTAAAAAGCCCCATGTATCCATTATTCTGCTCCAACAATGAACCAATTGGCCAATTTTGTTTTACCTATATTCCAACTGCTCATCCCTTGCCTAATTTTGAGGCAAATCCCAGACATTAATAACACATGTGTAAATATTTCAGTAGTTATCTCCAAACAGTAAGGGCTCCTTTTTGGTAAAATAGCTGTAATATCAAAATCACACATTAAAAATAATAATTTCTTATTATCTAGTAACTGTCATATTGTCTAATAACTGTATTATCTAATAAATAAAAATCTGCAATGTTACTTTAAACAGGAAATGATGGTATAAAGTCATAGTTTCATTTTTGTTTACTTTTGATTAAAGCAACTTTTAATTTTAAAATAATTCAATTCAATTTTCTAACCAACTACTACTGGAGCTAGCACAGATCCTACAGGTTAAGGGATCAGTATTATAAGATTGCCCTGAAATAAGGGGTTCCTTAAAAACTGGAAAAAAATTTTTAAAAGATCCAGCCATTGTCTTGATTGACTCCATTTTGTTCCTCTAAACTGTTCTTTATGTCTCCGTCCCAGCTTCCTGCTGGCAGCCATCTGATGCTGAGAATGAAAACCAAATCCCCCAGCAATAACAATCCCCCCTCTTCTGTCTGGTGTAACAGGACTCCAGTGATGGGATCCCAGAAAAACTAGACTTGCAACTAGACTGTAGCCTGACAAAAATTACTATGCATATGTATAACTTTTAGCTCCCTGCTTTTGTTTTTTCCCTCTACAATCCTAAGACTCTTGACAATATAGAGAAGACATATTTCTAGAATAGCTGTCTTCCCAGTTTTGGTCCAACTGAGATAAAATTCCTTTTTTTTTTTTTTTGGTCCCAGGGATTGGACCCAGGGGTGCTTTACTACTGAGCCATATCCCCAGCTGGTTTTTTATTATAATTTTTTTTTTTAAATTTTGAGACAGGGTCTCACTAAGCTGCTTAGGGCTTTGCTTTGTTGCTGAGGCTGGTCTTGAACTTGCAATCCTCCTGCCTCAAAAAAAAAAAAAAAATCCTCAAAATTCCAGCCTCCTGAGCCACTGGGATTACAGGAGTGCACCACCATGCCTGGCTCAAAAAATTCCTTTCTTGCTTAAGAAAAAAAAAGAGTACTTGCTAGGTATTTGTAGAATGCCCCTCAGCTTGGGTTTGTCTGATGTTTTCTTCTTGTCTAGGTTAGGATTATGTTTTTTTGGGGGAATGAATATCAGAGGTGAAATGCCCTTCTTATCACATCGTATCAAAGGGTATATGATGCCCACATAACTTTTCACTGGTGGTATTAACTTAATCATTTGGCGAAGGTAGTATCTGCCAGTCTTTCTACTGTAAAGTTATCATTTTTCCCTTTCCATACTTTGTTCTTTGAAATTAAGTCCATCCCACACTTAAGGGAACAGAGGGATTCTCTACATTGAATACTTGGAATTCCTTTGTAAAGGAGGTTTGTTTCTTCTCTCTCATTTATTGTCTAATTATTTCTTTATGTCAGTATGGATTCATATAATACTTTGTACTTTGGATTATAATCCAATACTCCTTTATTTTGTTGCTCAAATTATTTTACTTTTGGCCATTGGTAACAGTCCAGGTTGGTTTTGGTGTCTCTCTGACATGGACCCTTCTTTTTGAACACTTCTTTACTTTCAGGCACTTTAAGATGCTTCAGGCTTATTTTATATTTTCTCTGTCTCAGCCCTAGAATTAATGATAATTTCTCCAAGAAGCCTTGGGTCTTTCTATTAGAGAAGGATATTTAGAAATGATGTTATGGGAGGGTATGGGTACACTTATTACTACAGGGATGTCACTGCAAAATTAGAATGTGATAGTTAGGGCGTATATTATAATTTCTGGGTTACATACTAAAATAATAAAAGGGGGTGATTAACCTTCCAAATTAATAGAGGAAAATGCAATGATAAAACATTCAATTGATTCCAATAAATCAAATAGCAGGAAAGAAACATGCAAAAGGTGGTACAAATAGCACCAAAGAAGATCATAGATATAAATCAAAATATGTCAAAATACAATTAAATATAAATGGACCAACAAAAACTGAGAGGCTGGAATAAAAAAACCCAAAGAAATTATATTACTTTAATAAGAGAAACATCTAAAATCCAAGGACATAAAAAGGTTGAAATTAAAAGGAAGGAAAAAAACCCCCAGAGAATTAAGTCTATAATAGAAGGATGGAGATGACATGGGCTGGAGCCGTGGCTTAGAGGCAGAGCGCTTGCCTGGGGTTTGATCCTCAGCACCACATAAAAATAAAGAAATAAAATAAAGGCATTCTGTCTATCTACAATTACAAAGCATAAAAAAGAAAAAAGAATGAAAAGATATAACTAAAGATCCTTCAGAAATATTATGAATAAATAACTTTGCACCAAAACTATTTATAATTCAGATTAAAATGCACTTATTCCTATTAAAACGATTACTAAAAGTGATATGGCAATGAAAGAACACCTGAATATTCACATAAATATTTAAGGAATTGTCCAGAAATGAAAACTATTTTCATAAAAGAGTTTTGTCTGGATGGGTTTAGAGGTGAGTTCAACCATATAAAGAGTAAAAACAAAACAAAAACAACAAACCAGAGAGTACTCCTTAATTCATTTTATAAGGCTAGTGTTATGTTGGTATGAAAACCTGATATAGATAGTAGAAGAACATTATCTTCCCATAAATATTAACTTAAAAAGCCTAAATCAAATCCAGCAATATGAAAAAAGGATTATAAAGATGATATATTACAATCAAGTTTGGTCAACTCAATTCAGTGTATTAATAGATTAAAGGATGATATTACATAATCATTTTAATATATGCAGAAAAAAGCATTTGATAAAATTCACCATCTGTTCATGCTAAGCAAACTCTAAGATCAAATATAAGCAAAGATAACTACTGTGCATTATTGTTCTGAATATTTTATCCATCACATTAAAGGCAAGAAAAAGAAATACAATGTAAAAGAATTTGAAAGGAACAAACCAAACCCTTATTATACACAGATGATATAATCATGTATGCAGAGAAGCCAAAATATTCAATAAATGATTACTGGAATTAATGAAAGCTGATGAATAGAAAGGAATACAAAGTTAGTACAAGGAAGGAGGGAAAGAGTGAAGAGAGACTGATCATTTTTTGTGTGTGTGTGGTGCTGGGGATTGAACCCAGGGCCTTGTGCATGCAAGGTAAACACTCTATCAACTGAGCTATATCCCCAGACCCTGATCTATTCTTTTTTTAAAAATCATTTATTTATTTTTATGTGGTGCTGAGGATCAAACCCAGGGCCTCACATGTGCTAGGCAAGCACTCTACCACTGAGCCACAACTCCAGCCCCAAGACTGATCTATTCTTAAAAGCAAATACCTATGAAAAAAATCTAACAAAATGTAAATATAACATGTTACTGTTATCTAACATGGAGAAAAGTATAAATCAGAGCTAAATAAATGGCAAGGTACATATTATGTTCATAAATGGAAGATTCAATATTGTAAACATGCCAATTATTCTAAAATTGTCATAAATATTTAATGTAATAATTCATGTCAAAACCCTCCAATTTTTATTGATTTTTTTTAAAAAAATAAATGACAGCGGAATGTATTACAATTCTTATTACACGTATACAGCACAATTTTTCATATCTCTGATTGTATATAAAGTACGTTGACACCAATTCGTGTCTTCATACATGTACTTTGGATAATGATGTCCATCACATTCCACCATCCTTGCCAATCCCCTGCCCCCTCCCTTTCCCTCCCAACCCTCTGCCCTATCTAGAATTCATCTATTCCTCCCATGTTCCCTCTCCCTACCCCACTATGAGTCAGCCTCCTTATATTTGCCAAATGTTTTCTCTG
Organism: Marmota marmota marmota; assembly: GCF_001458135.2. Classification (NCBI taxonomy): domain Eukaryota; kingdom Metazoa; phylum Chordata; class Mammalia; order Rodentia; family Sciuridae; genus Marmota; species Marmota marmota. The sequence goes on from NW_026000249.1 coordinate 29,133,437, forward strand.
ATATAAAACCCTTCAATTTTTTTGGTGGAAGTCAACAACTTCCTTCTAAAATGTATATGGAAAATTCAGAAATAGGTACAAACAACCCTTATAATATGACTAAAGAAGAATAAGGTGGGAGGACCTACTCTATGAGTTACCAGAGTTTATACGGTTACAACAAAAAGCCAATGTACTCTTGGCACAATGCCAAGCAAATAGGCCAATGGACCACAAATGAGCCTAGAAATGATCATACATATGGATGTTTGATTTATGGCAAGTGGTACTACAGAGCAATCTTTTCAGTAATTATGCTGAGATGACTGAATCTCCATATGGAAAGAAATGAAACAGGCTTGTTACCTTACAGCATATTTCATTAGTTCCAGAATAATAAAATATAAGAAAATATCTTCATGATTTCAGGGACACAAAAATGCTCACCACAAGATAAGGTACTGATGAATCAGACTATATTAAAATTACCAATTTGTTTTTATCAAAAGTATTATAAAAAGAATGAAGAGGTAGGATACTAAGTGGCAATTTAGGAAAGAATAATCATGGAAAACCACTATGAGATTCTAATGCAGACTGATGGGCAAAAAAATTAAGAATTCTGATAATGCCAAAATACTAGTAAGGATGTACAGAACAGGTAATAAGTACTTACGAGAATAAAATGCTGTTAACTAACAACAGGTTTAAACAAGGGCAGTCCCAGGAAAATTAGGACTTGGATCACCTTAGAAAGTTATATGGTGAAGGTTCAGTTTATATAGCCATTTGAGAAAATAGCTCACTATTTTCTAGGAAAACTGAAGTTGCACATATTTTAAAATCTGTGGATTCTCTTCATAGGTCTATGCCTAGGAGTATATGAATGTGTGCTTAGATGCACCAGGATGCATGCACAAAGCTGTTTATAACAACATTGTTCAAAACAGACAAATCTAGAAACCACTCAAATGTGTATCTGTTAACATTACAATGAATAAACAGTGAAAGTCTGTTTGCTGCAATTCTATGTAGCAATAAAAGGAACAGCTGCACAAAGCAACCTGGATGAATCTCACAGATCCAAAAAAGAATATATACTAGGTCATATGGTGGTTCCATTTCTAGTCTTTTGAGGAATCTCCATACTTCTTTCCAGAGTGTTTATACTAATTTTCAGTTTCATCAACAATGTATTGAGTGTACCTTCCCCCATCCCCACATCCTCGCCACCATTTATTACTTGTATTCTTGATGATTGCCATTCTAAGTGTGGTGAGATAAAATCTCATTGAACCACCATATGATCCAGCTATCCCACTCCTTAGTATTTATCCAAAAGAACTAAAATCAGCATACTATAGTGGATAGAGGCATATCAATGTTTATAGCAGCACAATTCACAATAGCCAAGTTATGGAACCACCAAGATGACTGTCAACAGACAAATGGATCAAGAAAATGTGATACATATACACAATAGAGTTTTATTCAGCCAATAAATAAGTAAATAAATAAATAAAGGTATTTTCTGATAAATGGATGGAACTGGAGAACGTCATGCTAAATGAAATAAGCCAGACCCAGAAAGTCAAGGGTTGAATGTTTTCTCTCATATGCCAAAGCTAGAGCAAAATAAGGGGAAAAAATTGGTAGGGATCTCATGAAAAGAGAAGTGAGATCAGTGGACCTGAGGAAGGGGATAGAGGGGAAGAAAGGATGGATAAGAAAAGGGAGAAACTATGAAATGAAATTGACCATATTATGTAATGTATATGTATATGAATACCACAGTGAATACCACCTTTGTGTATATCTATAAAGCATTAATTTAAAAAAAAACTATGAATAACTAAAAGGAAAACTAGTAGAGTGGAGGAAGGGGAACAATGAGAAGGAGGAGGGGAAGGAAAGAGGAAGTACTGAGGACTGAAGTGGAGGAAATTATATTCCATGCATATATGATTATGTCAAAACGAACCCCACTGTTATAATATACTGATAAAAACATCAAAAATTATAACACAAGAATTAATCTGTAGTAAAAAAAATTGATAGATTTGGGGATAGTATTTTTAAATGTCTGTGCTATCATTTCTTTTTCAGAAAAATGGAAATAATAAACATCTATCTTCTAATAAAAAGAATATATATGATTCTATTTAAATAAAGATTTAAAAAATAGGCACTGAATTATATTATTCAGGGATGCTTATTTTGGATAGTATAAGGGAGAAACTATGGAATGAAATTGACCAAATTATGCAATGTATATATATATATGTATATAAATACAATGTATATAAATACACAGAAGTGAAGTCCAGATTAAAATTTTTTCTGACAGAAAAAGGGGTTGTGATCAGAAAGAGGAAATTAAGCAGCTGGTGAAGTAGGTAGTCTTTTTACTTCTCGACCTGGGTTGTAGTTTTACAATAATTCCTTAAGCTGCATATTTTTGTTTATGCATTTTTACAAATGTGATATATTAAAAATATTAAATCTACATGTAATAGACATGTTTGTTTATATTCACCTACACTTTATCCAGTAATTCTACTTTCAAAAGTATATTTTGAGAAAACAAAAGTAATTATGTACAAGAATATTAATTAAAACATAATTTCTAGTACAGAAAACCAAAAAACAATGTACATGCACATAGTTTAAACATCTTATTGTAGTCATAAAATAGTATACTGAAAACTATTTCATGGTATAAAAATGTTTAAAATTATTAAATTATTAAGTGAAAAGAATTGGGAAACAAAACTACTTATATAAAATAGTCCCAATTACTGTAATTGTGATAACAAGTTAAAGTAGAAGGAGGGGCTGGGGTTATGGCTCAGGGGTAGAGCGTTTGCCTAGCATGTGTGAGGCACTGGGTTCAATTCTCAGCACCACATAAACAAATTAAATAAACAAAATAAAGCTATTGTGTCCATCTACAACTAAAAAAATTTTTTTTAAAAAGTAGAAGGAAATATTCCAAAATGTTCACTGATTAACTTTTCTGAAAGGCATTATTTTTGTCATTATAATTTTCCATAATTTCTAAATTTGTACAAGGTAGGTATATGGTAAATGTTGTGCACACTAAAAACAACTTACACATTATCATCATCATCATCATTATTATTTTTTGATAATGGGGCTTGAACCCATGGGCACTCTATCACTGAACTACATCCCCATCCCTTTTTATTTTATTTTGAGACAGGGTCTTGCTAAGTTGTCCAGGCTGGCCTCCAACTTTTGATTCTCTTATCTCAGCCTCCTGAGTAGCTGGGATTACAGGCATGTGTTGTCATTTCTGGCTATACCTTTCATTTTTAAATAAATAAACTATATTCCTTTTCAAATAATGAAAAAGCAGCTGAATTTTCTTTGTATTTTATGTGTACATAAATTTATTCAAAATTATTTTAGTGGCTTGAAGATCAGCTTTCACATGCTATATGAAAAATTACGAAAAGTGACAACTTCAAATGTATTTCTAAAATAGTAGCATCAGAATGCAATTTATTTTCTGATGCAGCACTCAGAGCCTAAAATCTAGTCTATGCTGTAACATTTTAAACAAGGATTTGTCTTAAACAAAGATCCAGCCACCTATTTATTCAATAGATAAAATGATACCATGGTTACAGTTAAAACCCCAAACCCAAACCCAAACCTTATAATTATCTTTATAGGCAATTACATTTTGTTTGCAGATCCAGGAGTTTATAACTCAAACCCATCTTCTATTATCACTATTTTAGTTTGTGTGGAAGAATTACCACAGGAGGCCTAAACTGCTATTTTAAGAAAGGCTTGACCAATCTCAAAAAATCAAAGGCCAAATGTTTTCTTTGATATGTGGATGCTGATCCATAATGCAGAGGTCTATGGAAGAATGGAGGAGCTTTGAATTGGGCAGAGGGAGTGGGGGTAGGGGTGGGAAGGATGGTGGAATGAGGCGGACATTATTACCCCGTGTACATATATGATTGCATGAACGATGGGACTCTGCTTCATCAACAGTCAGAGAAATGAAAAGTTGTGCTTCATTTGTGTACAATGAGTTGAAATGCATTCTGCTTTCATGTATAACTAATTAGAACAGATTAAAAAAAAGAAAGGCTTGAAAAGTCTGCTTCCAAGGTTGGCCCTTGACAGGCAGGCATCAGGGAATTTGATTTTCAGCAGGTTCCTACTACCTACCTGAAAAGAGTGGCTTCTTGTGTCTAAACTGTGCAAACAATATGATTTATGCTGAACATCTGCTTTGTTTCTAGGGGGTCTGGAATTTGGTGCATACCAGGCATAGGGTGCCTATGTGACCAGATCCCTGTAAAAGCCCTAGGCACCAAGTCTCTAAAGAAGTTTCCTGGTTGGCAATACTTTATATGTTGTTACAACTCATTGCTGGCAGAAGACTCTTGGAAGCTTGCACTTGGACTTCTACCCATGTGTCTTATACTGATGTTACTTTACATCCTTGTGAATACAACTATATGCTGGGTCCTTTGAGGTCTCTTAGTGAATCATCAAACCTGGGGGTGGTCTTGGGGACCCTGACACACAGTTCTTAAAACTAAAATCAACTGGACATTTTGATGCAGTTACTCAAGAGAAGTGTTTAGTTTGCTGAATGAATGGATAGCAGTTTGTATCATCTCACATAAAAAAATCAAAATAGATCAAAGAAGATCAGCTATAAAAATGTGTACAGACCTTCAAATAAATTAAAATGCAATAGTCCAGATTTTTATTGTTTGATTTGAGACAGACATATTTTCCCTTAAGTGGCAAATCTGCTGGTAAGTAATAGTCATTTCCACTCTATCAATATAAATGAATTTCACAAATACTCCCTTCTACAAGCATAAATATCTGACAAAAAATAAAGTAAAAAATAAATAGAAGCAGTTTCAGTCTATTATATCCTTTATTGGCTTCAAAAACACAAATTACTAATATTATTTTAAGAGATACAAACTATTATTTTCATGTCAGATATATTTTAAATCCATATTTAATTACTGTAAAAGTCTCCCTGTGGTATATGTAATCATTCTATAATAAGGTAATTAAAATTCCTTAGCCAGCCAATTTAGGATTTACAGCTTAACTCAAGTACCAGACACTACTAAAGACAAGCCTGAATGTGTTACTTAGAAATAAACATTTAATTTTGGGGAAGTAATATAACTCGGTCCTGTCTTCAAAATGGAACCTGTATTTTAAAATACATTTCAGCAAATTGCTACAGACAGGTTCCAATTTAAATGTAATCCCAAAGAAATGGATGTAATGCAAACACATGCAGATGTCTAACTACTGTATGTATTGGGGGAAATGACAAAGAAATCTCTAAGTAGTATTGGCCCTACTTTGAAGGTCAGTCCTCTAGATCTGTGCTTTCAGGAAGTGTATCTGCTGAAACTGAAAGTCTACGTACGGACAGAGCCTGGGTACATGTTGTCTAACAATTTCTCCACAGGATTTTATAATCTAAGTTTTGAAATCATCTTTTCCAGCTTGAACATTCTAGCTCTGTGAGTCCCTGCATTTAAGTATGCTTTAAACTTATTAACTGTAACTAAGTGAATATCAACTCATTCTAAGGATTTTTTTTAAACAAATAAACAACATGATTGAGTCATACAACTTCATGACTTTCATTTAGGAAGAGAAAAGGAGGGTTGCTTATACATAGTCTATAGTAAAGACAGACATGGATACCGTATTAAGAAACTTGCTGATAATTAAAATATGTTGTTCTGTCTAGCCTTTTGTCCACATAAACGATAAGAGTGGTTTTACAAGCAGCCAACAAACAGCAAAGTTAACTAGTCTAATTTTATTCGTTTTACTTTTCCTTGTCTACTCTGTAATAGTGTCATGGTAGAAAACTTGGAAACAAGTCTAGGCCACTCATAACCTTAGCAATGAGCCCTTGAATACTGGGGAAAATGACATCTATTATCAGGAACATGGAACCAATTCTAGAATAGCTTAGCTTAGAATGCAGCTATAGAAGCAATCTCTCACCTAGCCAGTAGGTGGAGGTGCACACAAGTTTTTTGGTTTTGCTCTTTGATCAACATGACTTTAAATCACAGTAATCAATGTTTTGGGTCTGTTGGTTTGAAACTAGGAGTTGAGGAGAATGCAAAAAAATTGGGTGAGGGCAAATGTTGAGGTGAATTTATAAAACAATGGTACAAAAAGAACGGTTTTATATTTCTATATAAGTTATTTTAACTGTGACTTTACAATCTCCTTCTAGATCCCTAGAGCTCATAAAACAATTCTAAATTGAGAAATTTATCATTTAAGATTCATGTTCAATCAGGGAAAATTGAGCAGCAACTGAATATGACATGGCATTAAGGAAATAGTATTGATTTGTTAAGATATGATAATATTATTATGATCATTTTTTAAAGTCCTTATCTGTTAGAAGCACAAACAGGAGTATTTATAGGAGAAGTGACATTGCTTTAGAAATCTTTCAGGGGTGAAAGATAGCTTGAACAGGAATGGCAAAATATTTTGAACTCAAAGGCTAGGATGCTGGCACTGATTATACTATAATCTCTTTATTTGACACTTTACAAAATACAGTAAAAATGTATTAAAAAATGTAATACCAAACAATGTTCTAGTAATCTGGATTAAATTAGGATTAATTTGGATAATTTACTGGTAAATATCCAACTTTAATGAGTTCTTATCTCAATGTATAGCCATTGAATTATTTTAGTCACACCTGCATCACACAAAATTGACTATAAATATCTCAAAGAGACTGCTTAACACTGAGAAACTAAAACCCATTTTATGACACCAAAGATCATCTTCTCTCCACTACTCTGTCATTTAGACCCCTTTGATACAAACAGTAAACATGGTAGAAATCAGGTGAATTTTTAAATGTTGCTTTCTGTGCTCATTACTTTAAAGTATATGAATAAATCTGCTTTTGCTTTTCTCAGAGAAAAAAATATGGACAGAAACAGATTTATTCAATGGAGAATAAAATTAAACCAGAAAAGTCATTCTGAAAGAATTACAATATCTTAAAATTGGAAGGCACAGCAGAGTCCCTCTCTAAACCAAAAGTAAAACCTATCTTTGTCCCCTTGGAAGGAGTACATGTAACCATTACAGGTCTTCTTAGAGGTGAAATCTGCCACTTGTTGATTCTACTTATGGCTTGTGATGTTATAGTGATTAAGCATATAATCTTATACATAATGATCTTTCAAATAACTGAAAACATTAAGTATGTTATACCTATGGCTTTCTGCGCTGGGGACTCTTAGTAGAATAAGAAAACCAATAAATTCTTGGGGAACTAAAGCCTCTAGTGTTTTCAAGAGCTCTTCCATGCCAGTGGGTCTTCAACCTGGGATTCAGGTATATCTGGGAGTACTCAAAGTCCTTCCTGGAAACACATGAACTAGTATATTTTAAGGCAATTGATTTCCACATCTTCATTTGCTATAACAGTCTACTTGAAAATGAATCTAGTTTTCCTTTCACATCTCCACATCTGCAATCAGTTATCTCCAAAGACCAACTGCTTCCCTATCCTGAAAAGCCTGTCTAACTTCAAAGAGACAGTTGGGGAATACACAGCTCCTGTGGGAGGGAGACACAACTGGGAGCAAAGAAAATTTGAGAAAGAAAAGGAGATGTCACCATATTTCATCCAGATAACATATTCATAGCAAAGCCTGATCTATTTTAGAATTCAAAATCAATAGTAAGAGGAGTGTCATTGGGATGTCTATTAACACTTTAATTTTATTTGAAAAATGAAGTCGGATTTTTTTTTTCTGACAGAAAAGTGAGTCTGATTTGGCTGAGTGATTTGACAACGAGGACTAGCTTTAGCCATGTAGGTCACATAGCAGACACTTCCCATAAAGCAAATGAGATAAATGTGCAGCTCCGCAGTTGTGAAGGAAATATATTTAAAGGAAAATCCAAGACACTAAAAATTATATTCTCGCAATAAAAATTTTTATATACCAACTTAAAAACATGTGAGAAGGGCATCTAGGTTTTTCAAAATTCTGTTAGTAGGTTTGCTGGCAAAGAGACTGAAGGCCATGACTCTATGAGAGAATCTCCAGGCTCCTTTTCGTTCTGGTTATACCCTTCTGTAAATATTCCTGTGTCCTGCTTACTACAGACACTCCGGGGAGAACAAGCAGTGTATAATATGTTGGGAGTGTGGCTCTGTTCAGAATATTATCTACTTCTCATTAATGTAACCTAACATTCCATTCAGGGCTTTTTAGCTATTGCAAACAACTAAGTAAAACATTAACATCTTTTTCGCATTAAGTAGTCACAACTAAATTCACACCTGTCTTGCACTTATATATTTGAATGAAGGAGTTTATATTATCTGGTCTTAAATTTCACTTTCTTTGTTTCAGCTCCTTGACTACAAGCTTTTAAACTATTTTTGAGTTTTGGTATAGATCACTAATGTGTCAGCTAGCTCTCTGTGGGGGGCAGTTTGTGAAATGCTTCCTAGAGATTCCTATCTCCTGGTATTCAGGTGGTGGTATGTGGGCTGGACCTACTGACTTGTTTGTAACTAGGAGAATAAGGCAGAAGTGATGGTATATAATTTTGGAGACTACGTTATAAGTCTGTGACTTCTACCTCCCATTTCTTCTTGCTTGTTTGCTTGCTCTGATGCAGCCACTGGCCATATTGATTTAAAGGCCCATGTGACAAGGAACCAAGGAACACCTGAAGCCAGCAGCTCTTAAGGAACTGAGACCCTCAGTTCAAGAATCCAAGAGGAACTGAAGACTGACAACAACCATGTAAGTGAGCTTGGAAGAAGAACTAACCCCCTCTCTCCAGTGAAAACTGAAAATGGCTTTGGCTCTGGCTAACACTGTGGTTACCACCTTGTGAGAGACCTAGAGCTAAAGGACCCACCTGAATGGTGCTCACATTCTTGACACACAAAGACTGAGATAATGCATGTGCTGTTTTAAGCCACTAAGTTTTTGGCTATGATTTGCTATGAAGTCATAGCTAATGAATACACTCTCCAACCTTGGTATCTTCTGAATGTTTAGCATGTATATCTTCCTTTTTAATTTTCCTGACCAAAGTTACTGATTAATTCTGAACAGGATAGGGTAAAAACAAAACCCTGTAGTATGCTGTCCCATAAATCTCTTTGGACAATCATCCAACTAGCTATGGGATACTCAGTTGTACTATCCTTAGCTCACATTTCTCTGACTCATAAAAATTTTGTGAGTAACACGTCAAGGACCTTACTGAAATCAAGATACACTATTAGCCACAGAATTTCCCTCATTTGTCAATGTAGTGATTATATCAAAAGAAGAAGTTGTCTGTTATTGCTCATTTTAAGTTGCCAGGGAGACTTGCTACATGGAAGCCTCCACTTCATCCTACTCTTCACCTCAGACTGACCTCTTGGTCAGAATTGCACATTTTGGGGTCTCTTATTTACCTCTGAATTCTATTTCCTTTTGGAGCCTCTTCTCTGAAGTGTGCTTAAAAGTGTGAGGATAACCAAATACACCCAGCTTTTGCTTCCTTTGTCATGAACCTTAAGATGAAATAATCCTTTTTTCCCTGTGCTTTCGGGTCTTTCTAAACAGATGAGGTCACAACTATTGCTAAAGTTGAAGAGAAAATTGTTAGTATTTTCTAAAACCAATGTTGCTTAAAATTTTACTCCTTAAGAAATAAAATTTACACTCACAATTCAAAAACCATGTAAAGCATTCCATCTGAGCTATATGTCTCCAATAACTCTACAATGTGTGGATGTTTCAGCATATGACAGATACTGGCTTCCCGCTTTAGATCTGCAAAACAAACATACAACATACTTCATTAGGGTAGGAACACAAGACAATTAGAGTGAATGATGAGTGAATGATGTGGTCTATGGTAACATGAAGACTTCTCTAACTAAAGAGATGAAATTCCCCACTTAAATCAAGCTTAACTTTTAATCCTTTAAAATATTTGACAATATAACATTTCATAATTTTTATCAGCTTAAATCTATATACATTACACGAGTCAGCTCTTATTAAGAACACATTTACACTTCTTAGTACAAATAAATACTTTGCTCCAAAGTAAAATAAACACACAAATAAATACTTCCCCAAATTCTGGTAATCAAGTTTCAGTTTCCAAATTTATAACTCTTCCTCAATCTACCAATAGGTACCTTAAATTACTATTTTATCTCTTTTTTAGTTTCCCCTCAGATAAGAATGTACTGTCTATTGTTTAGCCTAAAATCTAAGATTTACAAATATATCAGCAAAGTTACCTGGAATAGGGAGCAAAAAATAGTATGGTTTAAACAAAGAAGGCACTAGTCCTAGAGTCAAAGTCAGAATCAATCGAACTAACTTTCTCTCTCTCTCTCTCCCTCTTTCTTTCTTTCTTGCAATGCTGAGGATTGAACACAGGACTTTGTGCATGCTAGGGGTTTGTAGCTGAGCTACACCCCCAGCCCAGAATTGTTTCTCTAGGATTTTTTTTACATCTATAAAATGTGTTGGATAATTAAGGATCTACCTGCTTTACAGTATAATTCTGAAGAACAAATTCAGATAATGTATGTGACACTGCTGCTTAAACTCTGTAATACTATTTGGAAAGCAAAATTGTTAACATCATCATCATCTCACTGAAACAGTTTGGGCAGAAGCATCACTTGCCATGTCTACATGGAATAAGATAATTAAAGCCTTCCAGTGCTTACAGGAGTGGGCTTTGCCTGTTTGCTGATGAATCAAGTTCAGTGTGATGTTTTTATATTTAAAAGTAGAAAGGAGACAAGTAAGGAAGAAACAAGGAACGCTAAGGATGTGTTGCTCAAAGCAAAATATGATAATATGATTTCTGTTCTGATTTATTAATTCAACTTTGTCTGTCAACAAGAGCAATTGCTATAAATGGAACCTCAGAAGACTTACATACATAAGGGTAGTATGAGGAAAAAGAAGGTAGTAAAGTAGACAAAATATAAACCACTGGAAAAGGAGGAATCAATAATATGATATTAAGAAAGTCAAGGGAATAAAGGCAGTAAAGACATATGTGGGTAGAGAAGGCTGAAAGCTGTGAAAAGGCCTTAAGATTCAACCAGAGAAGGTCATAAGCATTTTGGGCTGTATCAAGTTCTATGAAAAGTTCAGGGTCAAAGTCAGTATGCAGGATACAATCATCTAATAATAAATTAAAATTTATCATGCTACTCACTAGGCTACTTAATCAGTATAGTCTCTGTCATTTAACATTGCAACAACCCTGTGAGGTAGTTACCTTACAGTAAGGAAACTGAGGTTTGGAAACATGTTCGAGGTCACATGGCTATCAAAGGGATAGGCTTTGAACCCTGACCTGCTTGACTCCAAAGTCAGTAGTCCTTCCACTATGCTGTGCCATGGGTTTGGACATGATCCTATTTGAAAATTCTGGCAGTAAAAAAGGAATAGCAAAGTCAAAACATATTTTGCTTGTCTGCTTTTGCTGTAGTTGTAAAGGAAGTACTCTGTGTGGCAGTAAGTGGCAAGGATACAATGTCTATGGGATTGAAAGTCAGAAAACTTGGTGCTAGTACTGCCTTTGTCCCTCCACCTGCAGGCTATTAACTTCTGCAAATGTCTTCCTTATAGCCAATGAAATGGAGATGGTGATAGGTACCTGCAGAGTTTACTAAATCAGTTTCAAAGAGCACTGATAAGATTCAAATGAGAAGCCAGATGTGAGAGGCCCATGGAGCATAACACACGGGGGCAGGAGATTAAGGGGGGTGAATGTGAGCTGGGGGCTCCATGTTCACTGCAAAAGAAGAGATCAGAGACACAGGAAAAATGTGTTCAAAATCCACTGGGAAGACTCTGCAGGAGAGGAGGGTATGAAGCAGATGTGGAGTTTGTGCAGGGAAGTCATAACCATGAGGATGGCTTTTAACAAGTGTGCTGGAGGGCCTGGTTGAGCCAGACAACATCAATCAGATGCCTGAACACTTTTTTCTCTCTCTTCAAGAATGTTCTGCCTCCTGATTCTATGAATAGCTTCTTAGGAGTTTTATTACCCATTTTTATGTTTATCTCTAGCTTCTCATTTTATTAGAAGTCACCTTCTCATACCTTCTGTTTTCACATTAGTTATTCTCTTTCCATTCATCTCTGTCTCTGTTCTGATCAAAAGCACTCAATGCTCTGACACTGGAGTCATGAAGTAAACGTATTTAGTGTTTGCCACAATGAAAACCAATCTCTTTTCCTCTTTTGGGTTTATTTTCTATTTTGCTGGTTGCATGTAACTACAGTTGCTTCAATTCTCACACTCACCATCTGCTGTGAAGCTTTTGTTACACTGAGAGCTTGCAAGTAGAAATGGATGTTCTAAAGAACCCCCACCACCACTTGAGCCTCACATTTCTGCTTGGTAAACAGCTGAACAAGCTCTTGGTCTGGTCTTATCACCCATCCATTCTCCAAACAAAGGCAGAATTGCTGGGGGCTCTGCCTTCAAAGACTAAAGTTATTTAAATGTCACTGGATATGACATTTTGGGGACTAAAATCAGAACACTGACTGGATAGCACAAAACCCAACAACATAAAAATATATTTGAAAGGATAGGGACAATGACGCAAAAGATGGCTTATATTTAGGTTAACTGTGGTACTGTTTTCCATAATTCAAGTATCAATTAAATAGCTCAAAGAGAAAAGCACAATTTAAAAAACAAAACTACATTATATGTGCATCTTAACTATAAGATTCCTAGGATACTAGACTCAAAAACATTGCTTTTAAATGTGAATATAAATTAAAGATAAAATAGGGCTGGGGTTGTAGCTCAGTGGCAGAGTGTTTGCCTAGCTCCTCTGAAGGTCCGGGTTCAATCCTCAGCACTGCATAAAAATGATAAAGGTACTGTGTCCTTCTACAATTAAAATATAATAAAGATATTGTATATATGTGTGTGTGTGTATATATATATATATATATATATATATATAGAGAGAGAGAGAGAGAGAGAGAGAGAGAGAGATGAACTCCATGCTGATGTATCGTATCGTAAATGTGATGTATCGTAAACTAAAACTACTATTTGTCTACAAATTAATTCATGGGGCAGAGTAAGAAGAAATTTGAAAGTAGATGATAATAATTTAGCACAAAATATAATTTTAGCACAAAATATATGTGTGAGTGATGTAATCCAGTTGCCATCTCTGTTTTGAAGTGCTGATTTGTTACAGACTAATAAGTGGTAACTCTCTCTAGTCTCTCATACTTTCTTATTTTATATACTCTCAGGGATATTTTAAAATAATTTTTTCAGTACTTGGGATTGAACCCAGGGGCACTCTACCACTGAGAAATGTCCCTAGTCCTTAAAAATTTATTTTTTAATTTTTAAAAATATTTTTATTTTAGTTGTTGATAGACTATTATCTTTATGTGGTGCTGAGAATCAAGCCCAGTGCCTCACACATGCCCGGCAAGTGCACTATTGCTAAGCCCAGCCCCAGCCCTATTTTTTAAATTTTGAGACAGGGTCTCACTAAGTTGCTGAGAATCCTCCTGCGTTAGCCTCCTTAGTATGATTTTTGAATCATACTTAAAATGATTTTTGAATCATCTATTTCTATCTTTCATGCCCTTGCATCTAATTATGTGTCTATATTAAATCAACCCGATATACAGTATCAGAACTCCTACTAATTTCCTAAGAAGTAAAGCAACTATGTGTCCACGGTCTGCCTATCAGGTTGTCTCTCAAATAAGGGATGGTTTAGGGAAGCTGTTTCAGGTGGTTAGTCTTAAAACTAATTTTCAGGAGAAAAATATTTTTCCCAGAAAGTATTTTTATTATTCATTTTACTACCATTTGTTCTTACAATAGCAGAACTCTTCATACCTGTTGAAAATCAGATAATAGCTACAGAGTGCCATAGTTTTGCAGTAAGCTTATTTGACCATGGATACAAACAAACTGGGGTATATATATATATATAAAATTAAAGAAAGGAACAATTCTTGACATTGTTGGCCTTGGAGTAGCAGTCTCAACCTCAATATCTGAAGTTAAAAGGCCTAACTGTTTAAGGGTTAGTTTGCCCAGAACCAGTCAATGAGGATTTAGACCAGCACTATCTAGTAGAAAAATGATGCAAGTCACACATTTAATTTAAATTTGTTTAGTAGCCACATTAAAAGAGTAAAAAGAGGGCGGGGGTTGTGGCTCAGTGGTAGAGTGCTTGCTGAGCATGCGTGAAGTACTAGATTCTATCCCAGCACCACATAAAAATAAACAAAATAAAGGTATTGTGTCCATCTACAACTAAAAAAATGTTTAAAAACAAGAGTAAAAAGAAACAAATGAAATTCATTTTAACAACATTTTATCTAATATAAGAGATAAAATGTGTTATTATTTCAACATACATTTACAATTATTAGTGAAACATGTTATCCTTTTTTGTACTCTTCTCTTACAGCATATCTCAATTCAGGCTGGCCATATTTTAAATGCTCAACAGCTACATGAGGCTGGTGGCTACCAAACTTAAATGATAAACTAATGTACTTCAGTTCTTACCCTTTCCTGGCTGTGAGTTCTTCTGCAATTCTTACACAGATATTTGCAAAGTCTGTCATTCAAAAAAGAACCTAAACTCAAACATGTGTTTTTCAAAAATACTTCCATTAAAGGAAACTTATCTTCTTTTAATTACCCAATTCCATCATTTAATAACTAAGTCTGGAGTTTTTTCACTGTTGTTAATTTATATCCTCATTTGTTATATAGTTTTCAATTATTTTATCTTGCTTAATTTACCAGACAGGCAAAGAATAGTCAACAGCCACTGTATGGTAGCCCTTTGGATGATTCAAAATTTACTGAACGACTTTGTAGATTTTATCACTAGACTATGCAATGCAGCATTTGAGAGTTTACTATGCAACATTTGCAATTTTAAAATGCCCCTCTCTATAAGTCCTCATTTACTGACTATAATGCCATTATACACACACACACACACACACACATATATATATATATATATACACATCTCCCCATTTTACAGAGGAAGAAACTGAGGCCCAGGGTTCAGTGAAACAAATAAGTCAATGAAAATCATACAACTAGTAAGAGCAGGACTAATAAAGTCCAGTGTTCTTTACATCACACCACAATGGCTTGTGGGGCTATGTAGTTTTTATATGTACTAGATCTGGTGGCATAACAGTGCTAATGTGGTGACACTGACTTAGCCGAGAAGCTATTGGGACTGTCAGAGAAACAGCGTATTCTGTTCTCCCTGTCACCAGAGATAGTCAGAAAGTAGTTGTTGCTCTTTTCCTAACAAAGTATAGAAGTATTCTCATTCATTCTCAGTTGTGTTAAAAACTCAATAGTTAAAACTTACTAAGAGCTGAACCAGGTTCTAATCCGAACAAAGAATATACTTTAGTCTTAGAGATAATTAGGATCAGTATTAATTTGTTCACTTGAATAAATATTAATAACAAAATAAGTAAACGAAAGTTATTTTTCCTGAAATTAATGACCATATGATATTTTAAGAAAGGGATCTAAGCAGAATCTTGGAAGGATTAAGTAGCAAAGTCAATTTCTGATCCACCCTTATCTAATAACCAATTTGAAGTCAAAAGATCCCAGTTGCCTCTGGCAATAATACAGGTCAGGTTGGCTTTAATGGGGACATCTTCCTATAAATCAGGAAAGTTGATCTTCTCAACTAGTGATGACCAGAGGCCTGGGCAGGCCCACAGAAGCATTTGGGTTAACTGCAAACTTATTATTTCTTTGATCTTTTACACATTTTACTACCATTCCCATATATTTTATTATCTTTTTTTTTAACACACAGACAGAAATCCAAGTGGCTTCTAAATTCCTTGTATTCTTGTTCCCCCTTTTACATCCTATGGGCTAAATACTCATCCGTCAAGGGAACTGAGAAAGGAAGCAGCATACCATTAATTGAGAATATTTGACGGATGTAAAATTATTTCTTAAATAGGCAAATATGTATTAATTAGAAATCAATGTTAACCACATTAAGCACTTACAAATTAATGGGATTTTAGTAATATATTTCACAAAGAGTTTTCAGTTCTGATAAGTATAATGAGTATATTAAAGCAGACTTCCCTGTTGAATACCAAATTTAAACTAAATGTAACATTATAGATATAAACAGCTATCAGTTATAAAATAAGATAAAACCAATTACTGTGAGAACTATTTGTCTTCCCTCTCACTTTTCATTAGGATGAGTTGGTAAATAATTACCTAAACTGTCATTTATTTCCGATGGATTTAAATTTTAAAAATTACAGGTCATTCCTAATCAACACTAAGGTACTATGAATCATCGAGCTTACTAGTTATTTATTAATAAAGATTCCAGGTGACTAATTCAATGATCTTCACTGATATTTATCTTCTAGGATGTTAAAATGTCCTGAAAGAAAAGCATTTGCTTAAAAAGCCATTTGTGAATAAGAGCCAACATTAAATTTAAAAGAAGCCAAATTATTTGTCTCTCATAAGATGTAGCTCTGAGTCTCCTATTCAAAGAGTTACTCAACCATGAATTTAGTGCAAATCTATTTGGGGACTCAACTAATAAAACAGAAAGATGTTAATCATAGAGATCAAAGGAGAAGGCAGAGGTGACTGAAATCCAAACCAAATAAAGTTCTGGTGTTACAAGTTTTCTCAAAAAAAAAAAAAAAACATGACTACTACTGAGATCATATTTTTGTACATGATAATAACACAAATACAATATTCTAACCTCCTCTAGAAGGTATAATTCTTCTCTTGCTTTTTATAGTGGGAAATGTAAGCCAAAGGGGTGCGGGGAAGAAAGATCAGGGCATTTTACTATGATAGAAACCACACACCTGTTTCAACATGGGACTCCTTATTTTATTAAGAAAAATAGAGAATCACTAGTGTATATCTCAATTTTTTAATATTAAAATCTTAATATTAAAGCACGAGGGCATTTTGTGGGATGCTCAAATGCACGTGTTTGCTAAAACTCACTGAACTGTATGTATATTTACATGGTTCATTTTATTTACAAATTCAGTAAAATTTAAAAAGCAAAAGAAAACAGTTATTCTGATAAAAGAGGAATCAATTATGTCAAAGTCAAAAAAGGTTCTTCACATACCTGGCATTTTATACCTTCCTAATTGTGTTATCTAGATTTTCCTTCTATTTGTATGTACTTATTTTCTGATAACTGAGGAGCTCACAAAGGACATGTGTTAGGATAGTCTTCCTTAATACCCATTTCTCCCCTACATCTCCATTCTCCAGTATGGGGCCAGTGCAGTATTTACTGCCAGTGGGGTCAACATTCTCCCCAGAAAGCAATCTATGGTCCGTTTTAATATGTAAATACACCACAAAGATCAAGATTCTCTGGCATCGTGAAATAATTATCATTTTTTAATAACATGGGTTTCCTCATCCAGCCACAGTATCCTTTTGTCAATAAATTCTCATAAAAATTAGTATAAAACAAATTCAAACAAAAAATTACCAATGCGTGATGCTAATTTTGTAAGGGACCAATTAACATAATATGCTAATTGTTTTAATAGATAATTTAAATCAGGGATATCTATATGCCTGCAGATTTATGGTCTCAACCATCAAATTATTTCTATATTTTATTTTGTTGGTACAAACAAAATAAAAATTCTAGCCAAAATTCAAGATTTGTATCAAGAGAAATTGCTAACTAAACAGGCATGTGTAAGTAAACTAGCTTGCCTTGCAGTCATAATTTTTCCTCTACTGGGAAATGAACCCAGGGGTGCTCTACCAATGAGTGACATCCTCAGCTCTTTTTAAATTTTTGTTTTGAGAGAGGGTCTCTCTAAGTTGCTTAGGTCCTTGTGAAGTTGCCGAGGCTGGCCTTGAACTTATAATCTTCCTACCTCAGCCTCCTGAGTCACTGCAATTACAGGTGTGCACCATAGACCAGGATGTAGTCTTATTTAAAAAAAAAATGGAGATCTTCAGAGTCCTAGTAGAAATGAAGTGACATCACCAATAGTATTGTGAGAGAGTTCTGAAAAAGCCTTATTTTTCCTTGTTTTAACAAAATCTTAAGTAATTAATATACTACCCTACCCTCATAATAAACTTTTCACTTGATCTTTTATACAAAACCTAAAAGTACATACTTACATACCTGAAGATGGCAACTATCTAGATCAGCAATTTTTATCCGATTTGGAGTCAGAAACCATTTTAAACATCTGTTAAGTAGTAAATGCTCTGCACTAAAAGATTTTGCACTACAATTTAAGGGAAGCACAAAAGCCAAAACAATTGATCTAGATACAAATATCTTAAGGTCAGGCTCAGGACAGACAATCTGACTCAGTTCTTGTTTGCTATAAGAGCATTGTTTAGAAGCTGGTTCCTCCTTTTATATTCTAGTAATGGGCACAATTATGAGAATAACCATTTCTTAGATTTAAAAAGTACATTACTCATATAATTTTAGCCATTTGCCCCAAACCCCACCCTTTACTGTGTGAGATGCATGAAGCTACTATAAAGTGTTTTTGTGTTCCTACTCTGAAAAATTACAGGAAGTTCCTGAGAGCATTCTATGTGGCCCAATTTGCTGTTTCCCATTTTGATTTCACAATAATTGAGTATCATGTTTACACACATAAAATAAATATATTTTGGGGCAGCTGCCAAATAATGATGCTAAAGGGTTTCCACTTTTTGTTGTAGGTTGAATGCCAGAATATGTATTTCCTTACTCTTTAAAGAATGTAAATTTATAATCAATCTATCTTCTTTCTTCGCTTTTTTCCCCCTGACTAGCTCTTTTTTGCCATTCCATTAAACTTGCCATTTCATGAAACTTGGAATGGTAAAACAAAAATTTCCTTGACGGTTGAGTTTGAAGTAGAGGCTTCTAGCAGCTGATTCACAGGCAGTTTGAGTGCAACCATAGCAAGGCAGGATGCTTAATGAAAACCAGCAGATGGAAGGCAGGCAGGCCAGGGCCTCAACTCCTCCTCACTTAAACAATCATTGGTCCCTTAACAGCAACAAAAGGCCTAATGCATAACAATATTACTGAAAACAAATATAATCAATACATTACTTAGGTCATTCTAGGTAATGGTTTATTGCATATATGTGACTTTTCAAGATTGGCTACCAACTTCTTCAGCTTGCCCAGGACTTTCATGGTTGTAACACTGAAAGTCTTCTGTCCTGAGAACCTATCCTCAGTTCCTGTCAACTAGGGTGTCAGACCTGGCATGCACTTACCCTTTTGAGCACTAACACTTTCTTCAGGAAGGTAGTTATGATAAATAAAACAACACACTTCTAGTTAAAAGGATTGTCTTTTTTTAAAAAAAAAATGTATCTTTTTAGTTGTAGGTGGACATAATACCTTTATTTATTTATTTTTATGTGGTCCTGAGGGCTGAACCCAGTGCCTCACACGTGCTAGGCAAGTGCTCTACCACTGAGCCACGACTCCAGCCCCAAAGGCCTGTCTTTAAATCCTATCTCCATCACTTGGTAGCTATATCACCTTACAACATGAGTTACCTCATCTGTAAAATAAGAGTGGGGCCATAGTTCCCATACAGGGTTATAGTTAGTTCTATATGATTCATAAAGTATGTGAAAGTTTTTTCCATAGTGCATGACATGGAATGTGTACATGATGTTTTGTTTTCTTTTTATTTGATCATTTTTGGTAGAAATCATTCTTTTCTACCTTTAACAAATGTCAATCAAACCACATATGATCACAAGAAGATGATAATGTGAACATTCATTACTAAACCACACTGCCATATAGTTCAATGCCTACTTTAACTTTGCATTTTCTCATCTA
Source organism: Marmota marmota marmota (assembly GCF_001458135.2). Classification (NCBI taxonomy): domain Eukaryota; kingdom Metazoa; phylum Chordata; class Mammalia; order Rodentia; family Sciuridae; genus Marmota; species Marmota marmota. The sequence continues at coordinate 29,153,397 of NW_026000249.1, forward strand.
TAATTTTTTTTTTTTGGGAAATCATATAGCTCATAAAGAACTGGAGAGAACCACATGATTATTTGGGGAAAAATGGGTAGAGTTAGAGTGTCTAATAATAACGACACTGGTTTAATATACAGTGAAACAGAATCTACATAGCTATATGTGTGTGGCCTACAGACTATCAGCATCATTCTTCTTCCAGACACTCCCTGGAGTCATCTTCATACCAACCACTGCTTCTCCCCCACTTCCTATGTGCAGCTGTCAAAACCTGTCCATTCTCTTTCTGTAACACCTGTCAAAACTATCTTCCCCTTTCTGCTATTACCCCAGTTTCAACCCTCACTGATTCTTGTCTGATCACAGCAAAGATCTTCTAATGGATTTCTTTGCCTTCAGTTTCTTCATTTCATTCTACTCACTGAAGTGTTTTAATCACTTTAATGAGTGATTTCACCTTCTCACATCAAAATCTATTTCACTGAAACAGAGAATGTTAGAAACGGGCATGACAATAACAGAGCCATCATCATACATTTGTCTTTGTCTTCACATTTTACTCAGAAAGAAAATGAGGACCTTGGTAGTCAGGTGATATGCCTGAAGCCACATGGTTAATTCACAGCACAACTGCCAGATGACCCCAGGTTTTTGATTCCCAATCCAGCACTCTTTCTGTTCTATGTGGAAGAGGACATTAAGTGTCAAAACTTTGAGGCAATCTACTCTTGATGGCAAAGAGACCTTTTAGAGAATGACCAAGAAATGCTATCTACTTGCAGAAATGGGGTATGAATGTTATTCTGTGTCTGTTATTGCAAGTGGAAAGCTTCAAGGTACTACTGCTACTGGATGTGCTAGCTTTAAACAAAAGTAATCTATGTCTAATGTTTCTATGTCACTGTATAATTTATATACCACATTATTTAATATGATAAATCACATGGCACTGAAAAGTTGTGTTTTGTAAGAAATAGTTAAAATTAAAAATTTCCTGCAAATTTTAGCAATTTCTTAAATCCATTTATATATGTGGATCTTGTCTTTGGTTAACTATTGAGAAGTAAATTTGCCAGGCTAAATGATCACAATTCCAAAAGAATCAGGTTTATAGAAAGAGCAAATCCAATTTTCTTCCACCAGAGGGAACTAAAGATCATATTATACCTAGTTGGGCAATTATAATATCACCAAGATTTATAGAATATCACCAAGATCTATGGCTACAGATATTATTGGTCTTGAGGATATAATACACAGATGATTGTGTGTCTTTAACATGTATAATGACAACAATAACCATCAGCTAATATGTACTGAGTATTAACTATGAGTCAGGCTGTATTTTAGATGATGCATTGACCCATTTAACCTTCATGACAATACTAAGAGACAGACAATACTTACGTTATATATGAAAAAAAACAAAACAGGCAGAGAGCAGTTAAGTAACTCAGCCACGGAACAAATAAGTCTGACTCCAGAATTTATGCTCTTACCTCTGCTATGATGCTTCTTAGGTCTACAATTGCTCAACTCTGAAAATGAATTTTAGATGTAAGCTATTTCTCTGTATTATTTTTAAAAACAGAACTATAAAGTGTTGATTAAAATAAAGCTCAATCAGAGCAAATTTCAGTAATGAAATAATAATACCTTTCAAAATCTTAGTTTAGTCTTTTCAGTTCAAATTACCTGATTTCATTTTGAAAAATTAGTATTTTATTAAGATACAGACTCATTAAAAGACAATGACCAGGCAGGGCTCTGGGATGGCTGTGTAAGGAGGTCAGGGAAACCTCTCCCTTGGAGAGACACACAAAGTCCTTCCATGATATCTGAGGGGAATTGGCTCCAGAATTTTCTACAGATACCAAACTCTGCAGATGATCAAGTCCTTGAATATTAAATTGCACAGTATTTGCATATAATCTATTCTTTAAATAATCTCTATATTACTTATAACACATAATAAAATGTTTTGTAAATAGTTGTTATTCTGTATTGTTTAGGGAATGGTGAGAAGGAAAAAAAAGTCTATACATGTTCACTACAGACCCAATTATTTTCCCAAATATTTTCAACCCATAGTTGGTTGAACCTTTTGGCACAGACCCTGCAGATACAGAGGGGTAGCTGTATTTAGCTAATCAAAACTGACAAACACAATCATTCAGTTTCTGGAGATTGATCAAAGGACAAATTTTAAGAAACACTTATTCAATAAAATCTATAGAAATTTGGTAAGAACAATGGGAAGCTGTGGTAACAGAGAGAGAGGGATTATATGGGGAGTGTACCTGTCCCCCCATAGCTCTGTTGTGCAGAGGTAACTATTCTAAGGAAGCTCAGCAGCTCAGTGGCGGATCAGTCCCTTGAGGTAGAAGAGCTATTCAGGGTGCATCTGGCAGTTGATAAACATTGGCAGATCCCATTTTCCATAGTTCCATGCTGTGGAAGGCCTACATTGAGTGGGTTACAGAAGCCAATGGTAACGTCCATTCCCCTATCCTCAACTCCAGCTAAATACAGAAGATTTGGGTGAGGAAAATAGTCTAGTCCTCCTTTCCCACACCGCTCTGAGTTGCAAGAGAGCTACAGAGATGGACTTTAGCTCAGTGGCAATTCCTGCCTCTTTCAATTTCTTAGGGTGGAAGAACTACTTGAAGTATATTAAGCACCTGGTGAACTTTGACAGATGTCATGCTTCCTGGCTTTAGACTATGGAATATCCATACTGTTTGGTAGAAGTGCCAGGAGGGGACACCAGTTCATGCTACACCTCCACCATAAAACAAAGTCCCCACTATATAGGGAGGATTTGGGTGGAATAGCCAGTGAGGAATGAGTTCCCCATTTCTCCCAGCACCTGCTCCATGCAGAAATTCTGATCAGCGGAGGGTACAGTAAGCTTCACAGACTATCAAGCCCTGTCCCTGACAAGGGGCCAGGTATTAATTCAATCAGAATATGGTACAATTTATACCATATGGCATTGTTAAGAACAATAAAATAATCAGCTAGCAATTAGTGTAATATAATAACAACAGAGGTAAATAAATCTAATGAAGATATCGGGAAAGAGAGAGAGTCCAGCTAAAGAGAGCCTAGCTAAAGCCACAACAAGCCCTGGAATGGAAGAAGGCTGTCAGTATCCACAGTTGTTATGATAAGAAGTTAGAAGAAATGCAAAAATGAGAAAAGTGTGACCCTTACATGGGGGAAAACAGCAAAAATTAGAAATGGCCTTTGAGAGGGTCCAAATGTTAGTTATCAGAAAAGACTTCAAAGCAGTTAGAATAAATACATCCATAGAACTGAAGGAAATCATGTTTAAGAAATCAAAGGCAGATATGACAACAAGAGAGATTTGAGCTGCAGAAGAATCAGCAAACCTGAAGATACACTGACAGATATTAAGCAATGTGAATATAAAGAAAGAAGAATGAAGAAAAATTTAATAGAGTCTTAGAGAAATGTCAAACACCAGTAAGTACACCAATATATGCATAAGTAGAGTGTCAAAATAAAAGAAAAAAAGGAGCTAAAAATTCTGATATAAAGAAAGAAACAATGAATAAACAAACAAATAAACAAATAAATAAATAAAGGAGAAATAGATGAGTCTCCTATGTAGAAGATATTCAAATACTAATCAGGTTATCTTACTCTACTAGTATTAAAGACTCCATGAATCTGTTTCTTTCTTTCTGTCCATTTCTATTGTCACTTGGGATTTAGTTGAAGTCATCATTTATCTTGCCTAGATCATTGCAAAAGCCCTCAAATTGTGTCCCCATACCACAAAGGGCTCCTTTTAAAATGAAAATTTCATCATTTTCACTACAGTTTCCACTACATTTTCACATACTATTCCCCTTAGACATGACTTACTGGCTTATTTGGGAATTTCTCAGAATTACTATAGCATTTATTTTAAAAAGAGGCTCCTGGCCCATACCTCATACCTATTAGATTGAACCCACTCAGGAAGGGGTCCAAAGACCCATCAGTGCTTTTAGTAAGCACCATCCACACTTTCTTCCCCTAAAATTATTCTGCACAATGAAAAATGAAAACCACAGTGAACTGGCCCGCCACTACTTATGTCTTTGTCTTTAGCTTTTGCTGTTCCCAGAAAGTTCCAAGTAGGAACCACTATGTGACCAGACAGGACTATATTATAGGAAGGGGTAACCAGATATCCATATAATGTAATAAATATATAATGCATATGATTCAGGGAATCATAATTCAACTGTAGAAGTAAGTGAACCATTATTTCTATTTGAACACAGTAGTACAAATGCATGCATTTCTTTGCTACCTCTTGAAGCCCAACTAATCTTTCGGTAAAGGTGTTAAGAAGGCATAAACCTATAAACATAAAGAGAATAAGAGGAGAGAGAAGCATATTGGATAGGTAAACAAAATCTTGGGTTGTAGAAAGTAAATGGACAAAATTAGCAGATCAGAGAAAGCTAAAATCCAAACGTGGCCATGCTTAAGGTATGCCTCTCAATTTCTGACAGCAGGAAACGCAATAGACTAACTCCCCAGGTACAGCACCATGAACCCATCACTGAATTCCAATCAACATCTTGCTTACTACAGATTACAATAAGCTAGTGACCAAGAGCAGTAGGAATACTAAAGCAGGTTCATTCCTGTGAGTTTTATGGGACTCTGATGGCCAACTTTCGCTAAAGGACTTCCAAGAGGCCTTTCCAAAACATCCTCAAAACTGCACCCTGGTTTAAGAATTTCCCTACCCAATCTTCCTTTGTTTCTTGCCTTTCTCCTCCAAAGGAGTTAGACCTGCATAATTTGTGATGGATCTCTAAGCTTCCTTGGGTTTTCTACCCATTCATTTTATTCACAGGAAATTTCTCAGTAAATTTCTTCCGAATCTAATTCTTTCGACAGCTGCCTTTTGCAGAACCTAAACTAACATATCAAGCTTATATAGGTCAAGCCAGTAAGAAGCCAGCTGATATGCTCATCTAAATATTCCCAGGAAGGTTTCAGGAATAGGAAGCACCAGGCAGTTTTGAAGGTGGAGGTGCATGGTGAAGCCTGGAGGGCTGGATTGGCTGAAACTCTATGGGAGCAATCTGACCCTAGATATCCTTGACCAAGTAAATTATCCTCTCCTACTTTTAAATATTTTGGCACCAGGGATTGAACCCAGGGTGTTTAAACACTGAACCACATCTCCAGTGTTTTTTCTTTTCTTTTGAGACAGGGTCTCACTAAGTTGCTTAGGGCCTTGCTAAGTTGCTAAGGCTGGCTTTGAACTTGTGATATTCCTGTTTCAGCCTCCTGAGTTGCTGGGATTATAGACATGCGCCACCACACCTGGCTTCCCCTACTTTTTGGAAATTTTGGATACCAGACTCATAATTCAGGTCAAAATGGGATTCTGTACTTGAACAGGAGGATGAAATGGAAAGTTAATTTGCTAAACATGCTGTAAACCTCACCTCCAACATACACAACCTTAACCCAAGGTAGAAGATCAGAATATTCTTTGTCAAACTGATCTGCTTAAGAAAAAAACCCTACACACATTAGACATCCATGGAGCTCTAAAAAATAGCTCAGTCCTTGTCTAAACACCTATGACTAAGTTATCCACACTGTTTTAGTCAGTTTTTTTTTCTGCTGTGACCAGAAGACCTGACTACTTTAGAGAAGGAAAAGTTTATTTGGGGCTCACAGTTTCAGGGTCTCAGTCCACAGAGAGCCAAGTGCATTGCTCTGGGCCCAAGTGAGGTAAAAATCAAGGTGGAAGGGTAGCAGAGAAAAGAGGCTCAGGACATAACAATAAGAAAGCAGAGAGAAGAGTGTTCCTCACTAGGGACAAAATATATACACTCCAAAGGCATATTCCCAGTGACCCACCTCCTCCAGCCATAACTTACCCGTCTCCCCTTACCACCCAGTTAATCCCTATTGGAGGATTAGGTTAAGTCTCTCATAACCCAGTCATTTCACCTCTGAATGTTCTACTATTGCCTTACACATAAGCCTCTGGGGGACATCTCATTTCTAAATCATAACACATATACACAGAGTTTATTGGAACTATTTAATATTTTTCTCTTAAAAAAGAGCTAAGGATAATCAGATACTCAAGGAAAATCTCTAAAAAGAGCCTTAAACAAAGAAATAGAAACACATTTTTTTCACAAGGAAACTATTTCCTATGTAAACAATGCAAAGAAAAAAATTTTGGATAGATAAGAATGTTATAAAACCTCTAAAACAAAAGTATGAAACTATATGATATGAATAATTTGAAAGAGAAACAAAAAAGCCTTTGAAAGCAAAAAGTTAGAACAAAAATATTTGAATAGAAGCATTAGTAGATCAATTTGAGGAAATATCTTGAAGTACAACAGAAAGATAGAAATGAGAATAGAAAAAAGTGATAAATGCTGGCCAAGCCTATGAAGTATAATATTATTTTAAAAAATGGCAACAAGAAAGAAAGAACAGAGAAACTCAGGGGAATGAAATTATTTATAAAATATAAAAATCTTTCTCTGAACTGAAGAAAGGATTTTCAGATTTAAAAATATTTCCAAGCACCTAGCATGATGACTTTTTAAAGAGTCCACAGTGAAGCACATCATTGTGAAATTTCAAGGTACTGTGATAAAGAGATTATTCTTCAAGCTCCCAAAACAAACAAACAAAAAAAAGAAAGAAGGAAAGAAAAAGAAAAGGCCAGGTTACTATTCTTTCTAGTTTTTTTTAAATTTTTATTAGCTACACATGATAGTACAATGATCTTGACAATTCATATATTTGAATCAAATGGGGTATTTTTAAATATTTTTTTTAGTTGTAGATGGACACAATATCTTTATTTATTTTCATGCGGTGCTGAGGATTGAACCCAGTGCCTCACATGTGCAAGGCAAGCGCTCTTCCAAAGTAGGGAAGGATAATGTGATAAATTATCTGATGGGATACCAGTGAGCTATTGCCCCTGTGCCCCAGGTACTATTCTAATGCTATACATATGTTTTTCATTTAATCCTCTCAATAATTTCAGTGGTATAGAATATGTTATACCTGATTTTTTTTTAAATGAGGAAACTTAGGCACAGAGAAGTTATGTGATGTGCCCATGTTGCACAGCTGGTAAGTATGATATGAACCCTAGTAATCTAGTTATACCATATAAACTTGATATCAATATGCTATGCTTCTTCAAAATTCTGAGAAGTTTCTTCTGATGCAGAATTCTATACCCAGCTGAACTATCAAATTATAGAGTAGAATAAAGACATTTTCAGGTATTTCCTGGGAAGTTACTAGAAGGCATGCTCTACCACAATAAAAAAGAAAAATGAAAAGTACAGGAAATGTAGGAAACAGGGACTCTGGCATAGATGAAAGACAAACAGAATTCCCCTGATGAGAACCCAGTAGGGCAAGATGTAGCAACCAATTCATAATGAAACAGATGAAGAGCTCACAGGGAGGGAGCCCTCTGTTGCCAAGAAAAATAATGAATGTGATAAATTATCCGATGGGATTGAATGTACTGAGAGAAGCTATACAGTTTAGTGGGATGATCTAGGAATAAATTAGAAATTAGAAATAATATATAAAAAAAACAAAACAGTAAAAAACTAAGTCAACTATTTTAGGCAAAACAACAACTTATATCAGAAATATAATCACATCATACCAATGATTCAAATATGAATAATATTATAAAATGGGGAAGAGGAAGCGGGGCAGGAGCAGAAAGGAGGGTAGAGGACAGCAACATAAAAGTGCTACATCTTTCATAATGGAAAGGCAGTTAATTTATGATATATTTATGATATTTAAAACTATAAAATCAGAAGCAAGAAATGCTTAAAGTGGTTGCCTCAGATAATAGACTGGTGAGGTTTGAACAAATCGGGATAGAAATTGCTTTTTTTGTTGTTGTTTAGAAATAGCATGATTTGACTTTTAAAACCTACATGCTTGCCAGGCATGGTGGGGTATGCTATAATTGCAGGAACTGAGGAGGCTGAGGCAGAAGGATTACAAGTTCCAGGCCAGCCTCTGTAACTTAGGGAGACCCTGTCTCAAAATAAAAACTCAAAATGACTAGAGATGCAGCTCAGTGATAAAGCACTCCTGGATGCAATCCCCAGTACCCAAAGCAAACAAAAACAAAAAAAAAATGTGCTTATATTACTTAGATAAAAGTAAAACTCAACTATTTAAAGAATCAGAATAGAATTTTCTAGAATCCATCCCAAACAATATATTTATGATGACTAAAGAAAGAGAAGACATAATGTTCAGTTGGTCACATTTGCCCACCATTCCCTATGACATTCAGCTGTGGAACTGCTGGGGCTGAGTTCAAACATTTTATTCTAGAGGTGCCATCATATTCTGAATATTTATTTATATTACACATATAGAGACAAACACATTTAAAATGAAAGCAAAACCAAAACAAAACAATAACTACAGGCATGAAGGATATAATATAAGGAACGAACAGCTGTGAACCTTAGAACCCTTAGAAGGTCCATCTTTCCTAGTAATCTTGCTAAGGTGACACCAAGGATCTTGGATAAGGTTGCTTTGTAAGTAGTTCATAGTTCAACACTACTCATGGCTCTCCCTTTTTGGGAACAGTTACCTTGTCAAAGGTAACAAAACCCAAGTAATGTGTTGTAGCTACAAAAGCATATCGCCACTAACAAAAACAAGCAGTTTCTAGCTGTTTTATTTATTGTTTAAACTTTATTAGTCAATTTAGTGTTAATTCTTTTGTATCATATTCAAAAGAACTTTTGTTACAATAGCAGACATTTAAAAAATAGCAGACATCTAAATGGTGGTAATACTCATTCAGGTCTTGGATACTTTGAAATAAACACAAGGCTCTACCGTGGAAGGATGGCTCTCCCATTTTAACATAAGCACCCATTTTATACTGTCCCGATTCATATGGAGTTTGATACACTGTTAATGGAGTACTAAAATCCATAATTAAAATGGCCTTTTTTCTTGTTTTATTTCTTGGATAATTACAATGTTCAAACAGGCCACTGGAAATAATTCCCTTTAAAATTCTCAGTTTTGTCCATTTTTAATTCTCTTCTTTTTCAAAAATATGGGCACGGGTTTCATTAATGTCATTAGTTGCAATGCCTGCTGAGAGAAAATGCTGACTTCGTGCACATGGAATCAATTTTCTGAATTAGAAAAGGTTTTTGTGAAGCTACTTCTTCCATAGTATTTATTTTCTCAGAAGCCTTCCCTGTAGGAAATGCTTTAAGTAGCATGCTAGGTGCTAGATTACCAAATCTACATTTATGTAATAAAACTTCTTGTTCCTTCACTGCTTTCAGCCATTTAACCTTGTTGCAACCTACAATGTCTGAGGAAGCATATAGAGACCTCAAAGAGTATCCTTCCCTAGGAAGACAAGGCAGGCATTTCTAGCTTTATATTTGTGTATTAAGGGACAAAGGTTACTCTTGAGTGAAGCAATATGTAATGAGTGAAAAGAGATTAGGAAACACAGAAAGCAAGTGGGGGAAGGGTGGGGAGAAAGGTAAGAGGGCATTTTATGTGCAGTAGGTCCAGAGCAGGAGAACCAGGAGTAGGCAATGCCATGGGTAGACTTCAGGGTATGACTGGAGGATAGGCAAAGAAAAAGAACACCCTAGGTATAACTAAGATTCCTTTCAGGAGGGATGTCAAATTCAAAGAAGCAAAGTCAGACTCAGGATCCAGAGCTTGAGTAAAGACAGTGCCCCATAAGCCCACAAAGAAACAGTAAAGACATTACCTAATAGATATGCCCACCCCCGGGACAATATCATAGGACAGTATAATGGGTAGGCTGCTTTTATAAGTCTAGACTTATACCCCCTCAGGCCTACCATGCAAATATTCAAAGGAGAGTCCAGCCCTTTATATGGTGGGGCTGCTAAAGAAATAAGGAATATCGGAGAAGAGTACAGAGAAGTGAAGTACAGAATAGAAACCTGATAGAAAAAATAATGTGGGGAATAAAGGAGTGCAGGCTTTTAAGAGGACAGTATAATTATAGTAATTCAGACGATATGGTACATTTTGTCTCTTCAAGGATTGAAATTAATGGTGGATATTTAGAAATAGCATAGGTTCATTCACATACTTCTGTCTCATACTTTATGATTAGACATGTGAACATTTTAAATGTTGGGATACATTCACTAGGAGGCTTACAAATACTACAGAAATGACATTAAATGTAGCAGAATCAATAAACAAAATGGAGATAGGTAAAAATGAAAATAAGTATTACTGGGTCACCTACTATGTATGAGAGGGAGGTATGTGTTTTTAAAAATATTTAAAAATTCCATTAAGTTTCTTGAGGGTGAAGACTGTTTACAACACAATACCATGCACTACACTTGATAGATGGCACACATAGTAGAAAATATATGAGATTTTGAAGAACTTGAGTCCAGTGGAATGTCTTAGAGCTATTAATGGAAAAAGATAACTTAAATATCCTGATATGGAGGGAACTTTATAATAGCTGTTAGTGAAAAAGGAAGATACAAAATAGTGTGTGGAATATGTTACATTTTATCCAAGAAAGAGGAAAATGTGTGTCTTTTTTTAAATATATATTTTTTTAGCTGTAGATGGACACAATATCTTTATTTTTTATTTATTTATTTTTATGTGGTGCTGAGGATCGAACCCAGGGCCTCATGAATGCAAGACAAGCACTCTACCACTGAGCTAAAACCCCAGCCCTGTGTGTGTGTGTGTCTTTATATAAACATGTGCACACACACATCCCCCATTTATAATTTTAAAGAAAAAACAGTGAAAAATAAACAAAGCTAATGAAAATGATTAGTTATGGAGAAAGGAGAGAACAGAAATGGAAAATACACTCTGCAAAAGTACTCTGTTTTAAAGTTTCCTTTTGGAACCATGTAAATGTTTTATGTAATTGCAAAAATTAAATTAAAATAAAAACACCTAGAAATAAAAATCAAAATAAAACAACCTAATAATATAGCAAGTGGGTGGTTAAACCACAAAGAGAAAAGTTATTTTAAGCAAAATATTTTACTTAAAGAGACTTTTACTTTCAAATAATTTCAGACCTAGAAAATTACTGAATGTTTTGCAATTATAAATCTAGCTGCCACTTTTCCAGTAATGTAATCTGCTCCCATTATACTTTAGAATTTTTTTTAAAAAACTGTCTTAACACAGAGTTATAGTGAAAATGATTGCCAATGAACAACAAGTTTCCCACCCAGGTCCCCTTAGATTTCCAATCAAGTACAGATAAAAGAAAGATGCCATCATAAAATACCCATAAGTGTTGCTTAGAAGATGCTTGACTTGGTCTTTTGAAGTGAAAATGTGACTCAAGAAAGACTATTGTACAAAACCTGGAAATGGGCCTCTACTCCAAGTTCTGTAGCTGAGCCCTTACTTGTTAGAGCTGCCCATCTACTTTGAAGGCAATATAGTGTGGTGAAGATGAATTAGACCTTGGGGTTTCACAATATTGAGTTTGAATCTGGGCTCTGCATTTACTTGATTGATTTGTGAGCTTGAACAAGTCACTTAACCTCTTTTAAACTTTAGTTTTTTCACCCATGAAATAGGCACAGTATGAACTTATATAATAGAATTGTACTGAGAACATGAAACAACTCTTAGCTAGGCACCTCACATTACCAAAGTTGCAATAAACGTTATCTACTATTGATATATTTTTTATATTATTAATTCCAACCACTGTAAAACTCTATCCTTCTATTTTACTCTCACAACTTTTATTCTTAACCATTTTTAGAAATATAGCAATAATCTTCCAACCAGAGCATCAATGGAAATAAGCTAAACTTTACTATTATATTTGACAAAATTCTATAATAGTCTGTTCCTATCTGAAAGTGAAGTCATTAGAATTAAGATTCTTTGAAATCACTTTAAAAACCATGATAAGGACTTCTACTTTCAGCCATGAAAATTTAACTGGAACAGAAGTTTCTTTTCCCATTGCACTAGGAAAGTGAACAAAATGTATGAAACAAATATTTCCAGACATTGAAACAATTGTTCCTGGAAGCAATTTCCAGTCCCCAACAAAGGGAGGGGAAATAAAACAGAGCAGTGTTACTGAGTTCAGAAGACAGAAATCACAGTTTAGGAGAATGAAGGAGAGGTAATGTTCTGGACAGAGTACCAGGAAGAAGGGAGTTAGGCATAAAAAAAGCTCCAAAAATCGGCACAAAGAACACTACAGATCTTTACCTTAATAATAATTTGTGCATGTATACTTTGAAATTCCATGAGGCAGGGAAAAGACAGTAGGGACACTGGAGTTCTAACCAGATGCAATAGAGAGACCTCACTTAATGCTAAAGACAATTATGTACTGAGCTAAACTAAGTGCCAGAATAAAGGCTATTGTAATTCTGGATTAAGGAAGGAAGCAGTAAACTATACAACATAACTGAAAGAATAACCAGTCAATACAAACAGACCTATAAATGACAGATAAGCAAGGATTCCAAGGAAGGAAGTTAAAATTAGCTTAGAAATATGCACAAGGATTTAAAAAACAAAAGAAGCTTCCCAAATTTGAAAAATACACCATCTTAAGGGAAAAATTCACTTGATGAACTAATCAGACAATGCATGAAAAACATCAGTAAACTTGAAGAAACAGCCACACAAATTTATCAAATGTAAGCACATTTCTCAAGATAGAAAAAATGAAATTAAAATACAGAAGCTCAGCCAGGTACAATGACTCAAGCCTGCAATCCCAGTGACTCTGGTGGCTGAGGCAAACCTGGGCAACTTAGTGAGACCTGTCTCAAAGTAAAATAAATAAAAACGGCTGGGATGTAGCTCAGTAGTAAAGTGCCCCAGAGTTCAATCCCCAGTACCCAAACCAAAAACAAAACAATAACAAAAAAAAAAGAAAGAAAGAAAAGTACAGAAGCTCAATAATGTGTTGGACAATATTAAGGGGTCTAACATGTCTGTAATTGGAGCCCTCCAAAGGAAAGGAGAGACAGCTATAGACAGGAAAACAATCTGAAGAAATAATGCACAAAAATTTCCCAAATGTTATGTGAACAAAAAGCCTGCAGATACAAGAAGCTAAAAGAATCTCGAACAAATTAAAACTAAAAGAGCACTAAGGTACATTGTCAACAAACTGCATAAAAACAGCAATAAAAACAAAATTTAAAAGAATTCCAAAAAAGGGGACACATTGTATAAAGGAAAAATAAAGACAAAAAGTCAGTTCAAAGTTAGTTCATAATATGATAAACTCAAGAATAGGACACAACTATCTTAAATGTATATGCACCTAATAGAAGAGCTTCAAAACACATAAAAGACAAAAATTATAGATGTATATGAATAAATTCACAATTGTAACTGATAATACAAGTAGGCAAAAAATCAATGAGCTGAATAGTTCTATTAACTAACTTGAAATAAATGATATTTACAGGCTACTATACACAACAACCATGTTCTGTTCAACTACTCACAGAATATTTACTTATTTTTTATTGGTGCATTGTAATTATACATAATAGTTGGATTTATTAATGCCATATTTGTATATGCATATACCTAAATCAATCTCACTCCATTTCTTTTTCCCTTTCCTTTTCCCTCCCCCAATATGCTTGCTCTATTTTACTGATCTCTTTATTATTATTATTACTATTTTAATTAGTGCATTATAATTATATGTAAAAGCAAGATTCACTGTGGTATATTTGTACATGGAAAAGCCATAATTTGGTAGATTTTAGAACATTTACTTATATAGGCCATTTTCTGGGCCAATTAGAAAATTGAAAATAAATTGAAAAGGATTCAAGAAATATAAAGTATATCTCTGATGACAGTCAAATTTAGACTCAATATTTGAGTTGAAAATAACATTCTTCCAAATAATTTATGAGTCAGAGGAAAAATCTAAAGGTAAAATGGAAAGTATACTGAGCTGATTGAAAATTTGAAATCTCACTATAGCAGCACTTGGGGGAAATTTATACCATTAAAGAACTACATTAGTAAAAAAGAAAGGTCTCAATTTAATGATCTTAGTTTCTAATTAAAAAAAAACAAACTAGAAAATAATGAGAAAACTAAACCAAAATAAATTCATGAAAGGGGGGAAAAAAAACAAAGACAACTAAAGTGGATAATGGAAAAAATAAAGCAAAAAAACTAGTTCTTGAGCCAGGTACAGTGGAACATGCCTGCAATTCCAGCAGCTCGGGAGGCTGAGACAGGAGGATTGCAAGTTCAAAGCCAGCCTCAGCAATGGCGAGGTGCTAAGCCACTCAGTGAGATCCTGTCTCTAAATAAAATACAAAATTGGGCTGGGGATGTGGCTCAGTGGTCGAGTGCCCCTGGTACCACCCCTTCTCAAAAAAAAAAAAAAAAAAAACCTAGTTCTTGAAATAGATCAATGGGATTGATATAACAGTCTGATCAGGAGAAGATATGAACTAATAATATTAGGAACAAAGAGAGCAGCTGACATCACTGAGGTTATAAATGTTATAAACAACAATAAATTTACCAGCTTAAATCAAATGGGAGATTTCTTGAAAGACACCAACTACTAAAGCTTAAGAAGAATAAACTGAATAGTCCTAAATCATAAAAAAGAATGTTTGTTCTAAACCATCCCTTAAAGAAAACTCTACACCTAATGGTTTCACTGATGAATTCTACCAAACACACAATGAAGAAATAATACTAATTCTACGCAACCCCCTCTCCTCAAATTGAAAAGGAACACTTCTCAACTTATTCTATGAGGTAAACATTACCTTGTTACAAAACCAGTCAGAGACACTACAAGAAAACTTTATACCAATATACAATTTTCAGATGTTGCAGGTTGGTTTATAACTATAAAAATCAACATAATTCATCATGTTAATAAACTAAAAAGTAAAAGACACAGAATCATATCAATAAATGTAGAAAAAGCATTTGACAAAATCCAACATCCACTCAATAAAAACTCTCATAAAATTGGGAACAGAAAGGAACTTCTTCAACCTGAAAAAGGTTATCCACAAAAACTTAACAGGTAACATCATACTTAATAGTAAACATCAAATGTTTTCCCTTTACAATGAGGATAATACAATATTTGTTCTCAAGACTTCTATTCAACATTATACTGGAGTAGAGTACTAGCCAGTGCCATCGGGCAAGAAAATCAGAGGCATCCAGAATGGACAAGAAGATATATTTGAGATGACATAGCTGACATATAATCATCCATGGAAAAAGTAATAGAAAATTACAAAACTATTATTAGAACTACTATGTGAGTTTAGCAAAACTGAAGAATACAAGAATGATATAAAAAATCAATTGTATTTATATCCTAGCAGCAAAACAATGGACATTAAATTTTTAAAAACTCACATCAGCATCAAATATATAAAATAGAGAGATAAATTTCACAAAAGATGTGGAAAACATTTATACTAAAAATTACAAACTGCTGCTGAGAGATATTAAGTAAAACATGAATGAAAGATAGCTATGAGCCAGGTGTGGTGGTGCATGCCTGTAATTCCAGTGACTTAGGAGAATGAGGCAGAAGGATGACAAGTTTGAGGCCAGACTGGGCAACTTAATAAAATTCTGTTCCAAAACAAAAAATAAAAAGGACTGGGGACATAGCTCAGTGGTAGAGAACCCCTATGCCCAACCCCCAGTACTGCCAAAAAAGAGAGGATAACTATGAGTTGGAAGACTCAATGTCATTAATATGTTAGTTCTACCCAAATTATTATATATATAGGTTGTACTTACTTTGCAAAGCACTGTGTAAACTGAAACATGTGCATATTGGAACTATGCAGGGTGAGGCCTTGGTTTCAATATGCACATGTTTCAGTTAACAGAGTACTATGCAAAGGTGAGGACTACCATATTCAACATAATCTCAAATTCCCAGAAGGTCCTTTCTGTGGAAATTGACAAACTACTCATGAAATTCATATGGAAATGCAAAGGGAACTAGAAAGGTATAAAAAATTTTGACCAAGAAGAACAAAGTTAGAGTATTGATACTACCTGATTTTAAGACTTATTACAAAGCTACAGTAACCAAGACAGTATAGTATTACCCTGAAGATAGGTGTGTGGAACAGAATAAAATTTTAAAACATACCATACAAATATGTATAATCAACATTTTTGTTTTGTTTTGTTCATTTAAAATGGTATTTTTATTTTTTATTTGTTCTTTTTAAATATACATGACAGTATAGTGTATTTTGACATACATACATGGAATACATACTTATTCTAATTAGGATCCCATTTTTGCAGTTGTACATGATATACAGCCAACTTTTAATGAAGTTGCAAGGAGAATTCAATGGAGAAAGGATTTTTAATAAATCATGCTGGAATAATTGTATTTGCATATGTAGAAACACACACATACATATATGTATATACCAAAAATTATTCTTTATAAAAATCAATGAAAACAATAAACTCCCACCAAAAAAACGTGGTAAACTAGAGTTCATCAATACTAAAAATTTCTGTTTGAACGAATTGGAAACATTCCAATAATCAAGGAAAAAAGAGTAGATACAAATGATTAATATTGGAAATGAAAAAGGAGACATCATTATAGATGTCAGATGGAACATTACGAGAAATACAGAAACAAGATACACCAATAAATCCAGCCAATAAAATGAAATTTACAAATTCCTTGAAATGCTCAGATTACCAAAACAGACACAAGAATAACTAGGAAATATGAATAGTCTGATGCTTATTTCAGAAATTGAATGTTTGATTTAAAATCTACATACGAAAAAATTCCAAGCCCAGATGGTTTCACTGGTGAATTCTATCATACATGAAGAAAAAGTAACATCAGTTTGATACCAACATTTTAAGAAAATAAAGGAACTCATTATGAGACCAGGCAGCCTGATTCTACTGATACCAAAGTCAGTAGAAACTTGAAAAAGTTAGAAAACGATATTCTTCATAAATACTGGTACAAAATTATTCTAAAATATTAGTATATTTACAAGTATATAAAAGTCTAATACATCGTAACCAAGTGAGGTTATACTAGGAATGCAAGGTCATTTTAACATTCAAAAATGAATCAATATAAGTAATAATTAAGAAGAACTATATAAAAATCTTGATACAGTAAAAGAGCAGTTAAAGAAGTTCAACACCAGGCTGGGATTGTGGCTCAGAGGTAGGGCACTTGCTTACTATGCCTGAGGCACTGGGTTCGATCCTCAGCACCACATAAAAATAAAATAAAGATATTGTGTCTACCTATAACTAAAAAATAAATATTAAAAAAGTTCAACACCTGTCCATGATACAAATTTCAACAAGTTAGTTAGAGAAAACAAATTCTTGAACCTAATAAAGGATATTTATGGAAAATTGACAGGTAATATAATCCTTAATAGTGAAAGATGGAATCTTTTCCACTAAGATCATTTAACTGGTTTGGTTGTCTAAGTCAAGGCATTAAGAAAAGAAAGAAAAGGGATACAGGAGGGAAAGAAATAGAAAGTATCTTTATTTGCATATGAAGTGATTGTGCATTCTATTTAAAAAATCTTTAGGAATTTAGAAAAGCTACTAGAACTAATAAGCAAATTGTCAAGGTTACCAAATATATGATCAAAATATTAGAATCAATTGTATTTGTACACACTATCAACAATTGTTAAACTAAAAACATAAACATAATACCATTTACCATAGCATCCAACACACAAGATCCTAAAAGTAAATGAAATATGTATAAGATTTCTCTTCTTAAAACTACAAAACAATTGCTTACATAAAGTAAAGAAGACTTATCATTGGATGACTCGATATCTTCCCCAAACTAATATATAGATTCAAAGTAACTCCAACCAAAATTCCGTGCTGCTTTTGCAGAAATTAACACTCTAAATTTTTAATGAAAACACAAAAAAATCTAGAATAGACTAAACGTTTTTGAAAATATTGGTAGAATTTAAGTTGGTGTATTTTAAGACTTAACTTAGAGATTTAGAGTAATGTAGGCAGCATGTGTCTGATACAAGGATAGATTAGAATAGACAGTGCAGAAATAGACCAACACATTATTTTTGATAAAAGTACCAAAATACTTCAATATGGAAGGATAGCTTTTTCAACAAATAGTGTTGGAACAACTAGCTATCCATGAATTTCAACTCTTACCTCACGCCATACACAACTATTATATTAAGGAGCTGATAAATTTAGAGGAGTAGCTAAAACTAAAATTCTAGAAGAAAATATAAAGAACATCTGCACAAATTTGATGTACATACAGTTATTTAGGATACAAAAATCTTGAAACATGACAGAAAACAGTGGCAAACTGGATTTTATCAAAATCAAAACTTTTGCTCTTTGAGATATTTCATTAAACATACAAAATGGAAAGTCACAAATTGTGAGAAAATATTTGCAATGTGTATATTTGACAAAGGACATGTATCCAGAATGTATATACATAATCTGCAGAGATAATATATCCAGAATATGTGTGTGAGAGAGAATATATATCTCTCTCTATATATATGTATGTATGTGTGTGTGTGTGTGTGTATATATATCTATATATATATATATATATCTGTCTCTCTTAACACTCACTCTTGGAACTCAGTTGCTCTGCTTTGAGGAAGCCTTGCCACATGGAGAAGCCACATGAAGTGTATAACTAAGATCTCTCACCAGCACCGATGGTTGCATATGAGTTGGTGAGAGATGATTTGCAGATGATTCCAGCCCCTCACCCTTGAGTATTTCAGCTCATGCTCCAGATATCATAAAATAGAAGATCTATTTCTGCAGTGCCCTGTCCAAATTGCTGAGCCCCAGAATCTGAGAGTATGTTAAATAATTGTTTTATGCTACCAAGTTTTGGAGATATATGTTACACAGCCTTAGTCTGTAGAATACCATGTGGTGAAGAAAAATGTTCTGATCAAGAATGGCTATTATAGCCCTAAGTGAAAATTGGGCTGACTTTGATTTTGTCTTTATGCCAGAATGGCACCTCTAATGATGTGTCATCTGGCATCTTCCCATTTTCTGAAATGTTACTTTATTTTAAACATTTGTCCAATATTTACTATGTATAAAAATTCATGCTTGCTTAGAAGTAACTTTCACTAGGTCAAAATAAATAAATAGCAGAACCATTCTAAGAATCCAGGACTTCCTGAAATTAACTTTCTTGTTCTTACTCATGGCACTATAGCTTCTCTTATGGTGATGTGATTATGTCACGATAGCTATTGTGACTGGTGACTAGACTAGAATACTTCAGCTGTACCTCTGAACTCTTCTTTTTCACCATGTAGCTTTATGGATCTTTTTCCTGTCATGACTTTTTTTCCTCTCAATTCTTTGGGCCCTTGTGTTGGCTGTCTGTAATCCTTCCCACTTGGGCACATTCTACCCATACAATTTTCCTCTCCTAACATGTAGGCTAATTAGTACTGCTGTTCAGTGTGTTGATGAGTGCTGCTACAAACTCCTTGCATACAGGTTCAGCTGGGCCCTTGAGGCAGCCTAGCAATTCTTCCTATCTCCTTCCATTCCTCTAAGGTGCTATTACAAATTATCTTATCTTGCTACTCTCTACCATCCCTACTCTCAGCAGGGCCTCTGCTTCCCATTTTACCAAGAAAATCAGACCATCAGCTAAGGGACTTCCTTGGATTCCTCCTCCTGCCTGAGACTTCATCTGTACCCTGTCTTTCCCTTTGTTCCAGTGCTTGAGAGGCCCAGATGCTGCCTGTTAAAGATCTCACCCTATCAGTAGTTCTTTCCTCTCCCTTTTTACTAGCTATTCCCACCAGCAAATGTGGTGCTGAAATTCCTCTTATCTTAAACCCTAGCCCTACTCCACATGTCCCTCCATCTAGGACTATTCCTCTCTCTTTCTCCCACTCTAGGAATTTTTCTCTTGAAAAGGATCCTATATTTACTTTCTCACTCCCTATTCCTTCCTCAGCCTACGACAATCTGCAATCTGGCTTCTGTCTCCACCACAACACAGAAACTGCTCTGGCCAAGGTTCCCACTGATTTCCATGTTGCCAAATTCCATGGACATCACAACTATTCCCTCATTTGGCCTCTTTATGACATTTGACACTACAGAAAAATCTTTTCTCTCTCAGCATCTATAATAGTGTCATCCTCTGGTGATATTTTTTTTCTCTGTCTCTCCTGGTTTCTCTGTCTCTGCCCACCCCTTTATTCAAGGTTTTCCTCAGGATCCTGACCTTGACCATCTATCCTTTTCATTGTGGCTTTTCCATGTTTTGTTTTATTCGAAAGCAATCGTGTATCATGTGTGTTACCAGGGTCTCACCTATTCTTCATGTGATGAGGATTCTTAAATCTTTCATCTTTTGTTCAGACCTTGGTATTCAGTTTTAGATTAAAATATCTGACAAACATTTATATTTAAAAAATTTCCTCAGAATTCATTTATTCTTCCTGACTCACTGTTATGGTTTGGATCTGAAATGTTCCACAAAAGCTCATGTGTTGAAGATTTGATCCCCAATGCAGCAATGTCCAGAGGTGGGACTTTAGAAAAATGATTGGATTGTAAGGGATCTAACCTCATCAGTGGATTAATCCATTTGATGGATTAATAATTTGAATGAATTACTAGGAGGAGGTGGAAACTGTAGACAGATGGGACATGGTTAGAGGTCACTGGGAGCATAACCCTGGGGGCTATAGTTTGTCCCTGGTCTCTTTTTTTCCTGTAGATATCTCTGCTTTCTGGCAGCCATGAGCTGAGCACTCCTCCACTACATCCTTCACAGCTAGTCCACCCTGGACTGTAAGCAGCGAATGATTACTCTTTTTCTTTTTTCTTGGTACTGGGGGTTGTGTCCAGGTGTGCTTCACCACTGAGCCACATCCCCAACTCTTTTTATCTTGAGACAGGGTCTCACTAAGTTGCTTAGGGCCTCGCTAAGTTGCTGAGGCTGGTCTTGATCTTGTGATCCTCCTGCCTCATTCTCCCAAGTTGCTTAGATTACAGGCGTGCACCATGGCACCTGGCCATGGTTACATTTTTATATTTACTAAACTGTGTATTTGTTTCCTAGTGCTGTGACAACAAATTTGTGGCTTAAAGCAACACAAAGTTATTCTCTTACAGTTTTAGAATTTAGAAGTCTGCATTGAGTCTTTCAGAGCTAAAAATCAAGGTGTTAGGCTGGTTCCTTCTGGAAGCTCCAGGAGAGAATCTGCTCTTTCCCTCTTCCAGCTTCTAGAGGTTACTGACATTCCTTGAATCATGGTCCCATCACCCCAATTACTGCTTCTTTTGTCACACTCTCTTCTCCTGTAGTCAAATCTCTCTCTGCCTCCCTTATAAAGACCCTTGTCATTATATTGAGCCCAGTAGGGCAATCCAGAATCATTTCCCCAGCTCAAGATCCTTAATTTAATCACATCTGCAAAATTCCTTTTGCCATCTAAGGTACATATTCACAGGTTCTGGGATTAATATGTTTTGGGGGTCAGGGAGCATCATTCAGCCTTCCACACACTATAACAATAATAATTTATTTGAATGCATGCCTCCTTGACTACACTGTGACCTCCTTTAGGGTAGGTTCATTTTTGTCTTGACATAGTAGGAATTTAATAAAGATTTGTTAACTAAACCTAACAAAAGATTTATATTGGGAAGTAAGGCACAAGAGGATTGCAATGGTAATGTGGGCCTAGATACCAAGTACTGGAAAATTAAAATGTCAGAATTTCAATTCAATCCTAAAGCAACAGAGCAACAGGGAGAACCACTGTTAATTATATGTTCCCAAGATTGGGGAAAATGAGGAATGCAGTAATTAAGAAAGATAAAAATGGCAGTAGTTGGTAGAATAAATTAGAGGTGGGGTGATACTGGAGAATACTCAATACGACTTTTGCAGTAAGTAGTTTGGCAATCAGAAAATTAGGACCTGAGAGAGGCACTAGTAAGTGAGAATGGAGAAAGGAAAAAAGGAACAAGAGTCACACTGTTTAAAATGAAAAATAAATTAAGTCTTCATAACAGCAATATTAGTGTCACTACTCCACAATGTGTTGGTTAGCATTTATATGATACGTACTACTGAGGAGATCCATCTGATCACATCCCATTCCTCATACTCTTCTTTAAACTTAATTTTCAGAAAAACATTCTGGCTTTTACTTTATTTATTTATTTTTATTTTGAGAGAGAGAGAGAGAGAGAGAGAGAGAGAGAGAGAGAATTTTTTTAATATTTATTTTTTAGTTTTCGGCGGACACAACATCTTTGTTTGCATGTGGTGCTCAGGATCGAACCCGGGCTGCACGCATGCCAGGCGAGCGCACTACAGCTTGAGCCACATCCCCAGCCCTATTTATTTATTTTCTTTTTTTTTTTTTAATTTTTTATTGCGGGTTGTTCAAAACATTACAAATTTCTTGACATATCATATTCCACACTTTGATTCAAGTGGGTTATGAACTCCCACCTTCACCCCATACACAGATTGCAGAATCACATCAGTTACACATCCATTGATTTACATATTGCCATACTAGTGTCTGTTGTGCTCCGCTGCCTTTCCCATCCTCCACCCTCCCCCCTCCCCACCTCTCCCCTCCCCTCCCCTCCTCTCTCTCTACCCCCTCCACTGTATAACCCTGAGGGTCTCCTTCCATTTCCATGCAATTTCCCTTCTCTCTCCCTTTCCCTCCCACCTCTCATCCCTGTTTAATGTTAATCTTCTTCTCATGCTCTTCGTCCCTACTCTGTTCTTAGTTACTCTCCTTATATCAAAGAAGACATTTGGCATTTGTTTTTTAGGGATTGGCTAGCTTCACTTAGCATAATCTGCTCTAATGCCATCCATTTCCCTGCAAATTCTATGATTTTGTCATTTTTTAATGCAGAGTAATACTCCATTGTGTATAAATGCCACATTTTTTTTATCCATTCGTCTATTGAAGGGCATCTAGGTTGGTTCCACAGTCTTGCTATTGTGAATTGTGCTGCTATGAACATCGATGTAGCAGTGTCCCTGTAGCATGCTCTTTTTAGGTCTTTAGGGAATAGACCAAGAAGGGGAATAGCTGGGTCAAATGGTGGCTCCATTCCCAGCTTTCCAAGAAATCTCCATACTGCTTTCCAAATTGGCTGCACCAATCTGCAGTCCCACCAGCAATGTACAAGTGTACCCTTTTCCCCACATCCTCGCCAGCACTTGTTGTTGTTTGACTTCCTAATGGCTGCCAATCTTACTGGAGTGAGATGGTATCTTAGGGTGGTTTTGATTTGCATTTCTCTGACAGCTAGAGATGTTGAGCATTTTTTCATGTACTTGTTGATTGACTGTATGTCCTCCTCTGAGAAGTGTCTGTTCAGGTCCTTGGCCCATTTGTTGATTGGGTTGTTTGTTCTCTTATTGTCTAATTTTTTGAGTTCTTTGTATACTCTGGATATTAGGGCTCTATCTGAAGTGTGAGGAGTAAAGATTTGTTCCCAGGGTGTAGGCTCCCTATTTACCTCTCTTATTGTTTCTTTTGCTGAGAAAAAACTTTTTAGTTTGAGTAAGTCCCATTTGTTGATTCTAGTTATTAACTTTTGTGCTATGGGTGTCCTATTGAGGAATTTGGAGCCCGACCCCACAGTATGTAGATCGTAGCCAACTTTTTCTTCTATCAGACGGCGTGTCTCTGATTTGATATCAAGCTCCTTGATCCATTTTGAATTCACTTTTGTGCATGGCGAGAGAAAGGGATTCAGTTTCATTTTGTTGCATATGGATTTCCAGTTTTCCCAGCACCATTTGTTGAAGATGCTATCCTTCCTCCATTGCATGCTTTTAGCCCCTTTATCAAATATAAGATAGTTGTAGTTTTGTGGATTGGTTTCTGTGTCCTCTATTCTGTACCATTGGTCCACCCGCCTGTTTTGGTACCAGTACCATGCTGTTTTTGTTACTATTGCTCTGTAGTATAGTTTGAAGTCTGGTATCGCTATACCGCCTGATTCACACTTCCTGCTTAGCATTGTTTTTGCTATTCTGGGTCTTTTATTTTTCCATATGAATTTCATGATTGCTTTCTCTATTTCTACAAGAAATGCCGTTGGGATTTTGATTGGCATTGCATTAAACCTATAGAGAACTTTTGGTAATATCGCCATTTTGATGATGTTAGTTCTGCCTATCCATGAACAGGGTATATTTTTCCATCTTCTAAGATCTTCTTCTATTTCTCTCTTTAGGGTTCTGTAGTTTTCATTGTATAAGTCTTTCACCTCTTTTGTTAGGTTGATTCCCAAGTATTTTATTTTTTTTGAAGATATTGTGAATGGAGTGGTTGTCCTCATTTCCATTTCAGAGGATTTGTCGCTGATATACAGGAATGCCTTTGATTTATGCGTGTTGATTTTATATCCTGCCACTTTGCTGAATTCATTTATTAGCTCTAATAGTTTCTTTGTAGAGCCTTTTGGGTCTGCTAGGTATAGAATCATATCATCTGCAAATAGTGATAATTTAAGTTCTTCTTTTCCTATTTTGATGCCTTTAATTTCTTTCGTCTGTCTAATTGCTCTGGCCAGTGTTTCGAGAACTATGTTGAACAGAAGTGGAGAGAGAGGGCATCCCTGTCTTGTTCCAGATTTTAGAGGGAATGCCTTCAGTTTTTCTCCATTCAGAATGATGCTAGCCTGAGGCTTAGCATAGATTGCTTTTACAATATTGAGGTATGTTCCTGTTATCCCTAGTTTTTCTAGAGTTTTGAACATAAAGGGATGCTGTACTTTGTCGAATGCTTTTTCCGCATCTATCGAGATGATCATATGGTTCTTATTTTTAAGTCTATTGATGTGGTGAATAACATTTATTGATTTCCGTATATTGAACCAGCCTTGCATCCCAGGGATGAATCCTACTTGATCATGGTGCACAATTTTTTTGATATGTTTTTGTATCCGATTCGCCAGAATTTTATTGAGGATTTTTGCATCTAGGTTCATTAGAGATATTGGTCTGTAGTTTTCTTTCTTTGAAGTGTCTTTGTCTGGTTTAGGTATCAGGGTGATGTTGGCCTCATAGAATGAATTTGGAAGTTCTCCCTCCTTTTCTATTTCCTGAAGTAGCTTGAAAAGTATTGGTATTAGTTCTTCTTTAAAGGTTTTGTAAAATTCTGCTGTATACCCATCCGGTCCTGGGCTTTTCTTAGTTGGTAGTCTTTTGATGGTTTCTTCTATTTCCTCAATTGATATTGGTCTGTTTAGGTTGTCTATATCCTCCTGACTCAATCTGGGCAGATCATATGACTTAAGAAATTTATCTATGCCTTCACTATCTTCTAATTTATTGGAGTATAAGGATTCAAAATAGTTTTTGATTATCTTCTGTATTTCTGAAGTGTCTGTTGTGATATTGCCTTTTTCATCCCGTATGCTAGTAATTTGAGTTCTCTCTCTTCTTCTCTTCGCTAGCATGGCTAAGGGTCTGTCGATTTTGTTTATTTTTTCAAAGAACCAACTTTTAGTTTTGTCAATTTTTTCAATTGTTTCTTTTGTTTCGATTTCATTAATTTCAGCTCTGATTTTAATTATTTCTTGCCTTCTACTTCTTTTGCTGTTGTTTTGCTCTTCTTTTTCTAGGATTTTGAGATGAAGTATGAGATCATTTATTTGTTGGTTTTTTCTTTTTTTAAGGAATGAACTCCAAGCAATGAATTTTCCTCTTAGAACTGCTTTCAATGTGTCCCATAGATTCCGATATGTTGTGTCTGTGTTTTCATTTATCTCTAAGAATTTTTTAATTTCCTCCTTGATGTCTTCTATAACCCATTGATCATTCAGTAACCTATTGTTCATTCTCCAAGTGATGTATGCTTTTTCCTTCCTTCTTTTATCGTTGATTTTCAGTTTCATTCCATTATGATCAGATAAGATGCATGGTATTATCTCTACTCCTTTATATTGTCTAAGAGTTGCCCTGTGACATAATATATGATCTATTTTTGAGAAGGATCCATGTGCTGCTGAGAAAAAAGTGTAACTGCTTGATGTTGGGTGGTATACTCTATATATGTCAATTAGGTCTAGGTTATTAATAGTGTTATTGAGTTCTATAGTTTCCTTATTCAACTTTTGTTTGGAAGATCTGTCCAGTGGCGAGAGAGGTGTGTTGAAGTCTCCCATGATTATGGTATGGTGGTCTATTAGACTCTTGAACTTGAGAAGAGTTTGTTTGACGAACATAGCTGCACCATTGTTTGGGGCATAAATATTTATGATTGTTATGTCTTGTTGGTGTATGGTTCCCTTAAGCAGTATGTAGTGTCCCTCTTTATCCCTTTTGATTAACTTTGGCTTGAAATCTATTTTATTTGATATGAGTATGGACACTCCTGCTTGTTTCCGAAGTCCATATGAGTGATATGATTTTTCCCAACCTTTCACCTTCAGCCTATGTATGTCTTTTCCTATCAAATGCGTCTCCTGTAGGCAGCATATTGTTGGGTCTTGTTTTGTGATCCATTCTACTAGCCTGTGTCTCTTAATTGGTGAGTTTAAGCCATTAACATTTAGGGTTATTATTGAGATATGGGTTGTTCTTCCAGCCATATTTGTTTATTTCTGTTACTAAACATGGTTTGTTTTCCTCTTTGATTATTTCCCCCCCCTTTACTGTCCTACCTCCCACTGTTGGTTTTCATTGTTATTTTCCATTTCCTCTTCCTGTAATGTTTTGCCGAGGATGTTTTGAAGAGATGGTTTTCTAGCTGCAAATTCTTTTAACTTTTGTTTATCGTGGAAGGTTTTAATTTCATCTTCCATCCTGAAGCTTAATTTCGCTGGATACACAATTCTTGGTTGGAACCCATTTTCTTTCAGTGTTTGAAATATGTTATTCCAGGATCTTCTAGCTTTCAGAGTCTGTGTTGAAAGATCAGCTGTTATCCTGATTGGCTTACCCCTAAATGTAATCTGCTTCCTTTCTCTTGTAGCTTTTAAAATTCTCTCCTTATTCTGTATGTTGGGCATCTTCATTATAATGTGTCTAGGTGTGGATCTCTTATGATTTTGCACATTCGGCGTCCTGTAGGCTTCTAGGATTTGGGATTCTGTCTCATTCTTCAAGTCTGGGAAGTTTTCTCGTATTATTTCATTGAATAGACTGCTCATTCCTTTGGTTTGGAGCTCTGTACCTTCCTGTATCCCAATGACTCTTAAGTTTGGTCTCTTAATGTTATCCCATATTTCTTGGATGTTCTGCTCATGGTTTCTTAACAGTCTTGCTGAGCTGTCTATGTTCTTTTCCAGTTGAAATACTTTGTCTTCATTGTCTGATGTTCTATCTTCTAAGTGTTCTACTCTGCTGGTAGTATTCTCCATTGAGTTTTTAAGTTGGTTTATTGCTTCCTGCATTTCTAGGATTTCTGTTTGTTTGTTTTTTATAACCTCTATCTCCCTGTATAGTTGATCCTTTGCTTCCTGGATTTGTTTGCGTAATTCATTGTCGAAGTGATCTTTCATTGTCTGATTTTGCTGTTTAATGTCTTCCTTGATACTCCAGATCATCTGAAGCATGTATATCCTGAATTCTTTATCTGACATTCCATCTGCTGCAGCTGTTACCTCTTCTAAAGTTGCGTTGACCTGCATTGCTTGTGGTCCTTTCTTTCCTTGTCTTTTCATACTGCTTGCGTATCTTTCCTGCAGGTGCGGGCGGCGGCTCTGCTCTCTCCTTATTCCAATTGGGGTGTCGTGGCTACCACGCCGGCAGGTCACTGGGCCTGTTCTGGGCGCTGGCGGCGGCTCTGTTCTGCCCCTACTCCAATTGGGGTGACGAGTGTACCACGCCGGCAGGCCACCGGGCCTGATCCGCCGGTCGGTTGCAGGTTTGCCTACCCTGCAGGCGCGGGCGGCGGCTCTACTCTGCCCCTACTCCAAATGGGGTGACGTGTCTGTCGTACCGGCAGGCCACTGGGCCTGTCCCGCTGGTCGGTCGCAGATCTGCCCACCTTTCGGGCACGGGTGGAGGCTCTGCTCTGCCCCTACTCCAATTGGGGTGTCGTGACTACCCCGCCTGCAGGACGCTGGGCCTGTTCCTGGCACGGGCGGCGACTCTGCTCTGCCACTACTCCAATTAGGGTGGTGTTTGTACCACGCCGGCAGGCTCCTGGGCCTGATCCGCCGGTCTGTTGTAGGTCTGCCTACCTTGGAGGCGCGGGCAGCGGATCTGCCCTGCCCCTCCTACCACGCCTGCGGACCCCTGGGTCTGATCTGCAGTTTGATCACTGGTCTGCTCACCCTGCGGGCACGGGTGGCGGTTCCGCTCCGCCCCCACTCCAATTGGGGTCACGTGACCACCACACCGGCAGGGCCTGATCCGGGCGTGGGAGAAGGATCTGCTCTGCCCCTACTCCAGTTGGGGTGACATGTGTACCACACTGGCAGGCCACTGGGCCTGACCCGCCCGGCTGTCACAGGTCTGTTTACCTTGCAAGCGCGAACGGCGGCTCTGCCCTGCCCCTCCTACCACGCCCATGTACCACTGGGTCGCGGGTCTGCCCACCTTGCGGGTGCGAGTGGCGGCTCCGCTCCGCCCCCTCTCCAATTGGGGTCACGCGGTCACCACGCTGGCGAGCCGCTGGGCCTGCTCCGGGCGCTGGCGGCGGCCCGGCTTCTCCCCTCTGGCTCAACGACAAATTGAGGAGACTCGGGTGACTGTGCCTCACCCCCCCTACCAGGAGACCAACTGCTTATGTCACCGCTGGTATTGATGAAGTTCTCTCCTCCGCCGCTTTCTGCTGACATCAGATCTCTGCCATGTTGGTATCCTATGCGAATGGCAGCATTTCGTTCCCCTTGCCGGGCAACCAAAGCAACGGGTGAGTCCTGACCGGCCCTCAGCAGGACCCGGACCGAGAAGCAGTTTCCGCGGGCTCCTAGCCCCGGGCCAGGGAAGTTCCGGGAGCCGGAACTTGGCCGCCCTGCGCTCGGTGTTCGCTCCGATAAGATCAGGTTGTAAGAAGCACCCAGGCACTGAACCCTAGCAATCTGTCTGCAAGCCGCAGGCGAATTGCAGCCTGAAATTACCTGTTCTATGGCTGAATGAGCTGCGGTCAGTCGAAAACAGGGATGGTGACGTCAGCTTTCCAACATGGTGTCTGCTGGCCTCCTCTGTAGTCTGACCGGTGTGGAGAACCGAGATGGACCGCTTCCTTCCCCCGTCTCGAACCCAGAATTCAGCCCTGAGTACGGTGCTTGCACGGCTGGCAGAAACTGCAGCGCTGTATCCCTGCGTCGCTATCTCCTCGTTTCCCAGCGCGCGCTGCAGACTCTAGCCGCGGGGCGGTTTGCTGAATAAGCAGTGTTACCCTCCGTGCGACAAACCTCTCGCGTTTGAGTCCCCGTAGCCGATCCTCGTGCGATGGAAATCCTTCCTCCAGGTTCCGGAGCACCCCAATATTGCTGGAAATTCCTAGCAAGATATCCTTTAGCCGTCCTGACTTGTCATACTCCCACACAGTGAAGCAGCACATGGGGGCAATGCACTCCCCTCGCTGCCATCTTCCCATCCCCACTAAATATTTTAATCCTATTTATTTATTTTCAATGTTTGTTTTAGTTCTAGTTGAACACAAAGCTTTATTTAAAAAAAAATTTTTTTATGTGGTGCTGAGGATCGAACCTAGTGCCTCACACATGCTAGGTGAGTGCCCTACCACTGAGCTCCAGCCCCAGCCCCTGGCTTTTACTTTAATATACAGATTAATAGCATTTTCACCAAAACTCATTTGGACATTTGATATTATTCTACCCAATCTACTTAGGTAACACATGTGAAATCCTCATATGACAAAACAAATATACCGTATGGACTAATCCAATATTCTAAATCAAATCATGGGTTTATTTTATTTATGTGGATTATTTTTTTAGGTAGGATTTAATTTAAAAAACTTAATTTTGCCCAATTGATGAGAATTAATACTAAAAATTGTATTTTGAAATAAACTATGATATTCACAATAAGGAGAATACAGAATAGGAGAAAAAGAAAGCAAAAATAAAATGAAAATAATGCCATACTACAGATGGGTTACTAGATGTCATCAAAACTATATTTACTGCCATATACATAATTTCCACCCCCATGCCACTTATGAATCTATTGTCTCACAGCTCCAAATCTATACTTCATTGCTTGCACTGTTGGAGCCAGATTAAATGTTTTTCCAGCTGGCACATTAAACTTTATCAATAGAGGGCACCGGAGGGACACGGGAGGAGAAAGGATTTTGTATTGGGGATTGAATTTAGGGGCGTTTTACCACTGAGCTATAACCCCAGTTCTTTTTAAAAAATATATATTTAATTTTATTTAGCTAAGTTACTTGGGGACTCGTTATGTTGCTGAGGCAGGCCTTGAATTGAGATCCTTCTGCTTCAGCCTCCTGACTCGCTCGGACTACAGGCGTGTGCCACTGCACCTAGCTAGAAAGGATTTCACCTTTCTGGTTCCCCTGCTCTTCTCATGAGGCTCTTGCAATGTGTGTTGTTAATCTGCAGCACCCAGGACACAGCACCTTTCTATGGGCAGCTTCTCCTGAAACCTTCTTCAGGTGGCTTTTCAACACATTGCTGCGGGTAGGGCACTCTCTTTGTGACCAGCTTCTCTCCCACATCCCCTTAGCTTGTTGCACATTCAGAGGTGAGGCCTTTCTGCCTGTCCCTAGTGATGGCTTCCCCATGACTCCAAACAACAGATTTCCAATAAGTCCTACTGCCATGGTATCTCAGTAAACTTCTTTATGATCCAATGAGCCATGACCATGATCTCTCCAAACTTCAGATCTCAGCCTTGCTGGGAGAGTAGCCAAACCTCTTCCCTGAATGTTCCATCTCAGACCTTGAAGTAGTGGCTATTTCTTATGTCTGCTATTCCTGCAGTTTTTAGACTTCTCTAATTCTCACTGGTCAATGCCTCATAACTCCAATTCCCTGGCAATAATTCTTTATAGTAAACTTTGCTTGTAAAAATTAAATTACTGTTTGCCTTCCATCTCCTGACTGGACCCTGACTGACATGCTATCCTTATCTGGGGAAAAAAATGCCAAAACTATAATTACTGGGCTATAAGAGGCCTTTGATGTGACTGAATTATCTAAAGTGATAAAATATTCACTCTAGATACCCAGCAAATTCTCTGATTGCCCTGAATTATGGAAATTAAATTGGTCACAAAGAGAATAAAAGAAAGACATTAGTTTTAGAATTTGTCTTTGTTTTAGAATCAAACATTTTAAAATGCATTATAAAAACAACAATTATGTTTCCTTTCATGAATTTCTCACAGTTAAGTCACCTATATTTGCCTGTTGTGATGTAATCAAACCAGCTCTATACTCAGCTCTAAGAATTTCCCTACATGAGAATTTTATAATGTGTTCTAGGCCTCCTGAACCTTTTGTGACCACTTTACCACTGGTTGACAGATGATCTGTCCTTCCAGAATGTTAAACTTCTTACTAAAAATGAAAAGTGCTTTACAGTTCAAAAGGCAATCACTACCCTGTAATAATCCCTATAATATTATCCTTATGAGTAGATGGCAGCCATATTATAGAAACAGCCTGCCTAAAATTATTTCCCTATCTTTTGATTACAAGGATTATTAAAATTTGGTTTTAATAAACAGTGCCAGACTGGATTTTAAATAGTCTCTTTCTAATTGTAGAACACAATATGTCCTTATTTTAGTTTCCTATTCACAGCAACAAATTATTCACTGTTGTCATATGTATCCTGAATTGGTACTTAATGAGGACATTTGATCCTGCGGTAGAATTTTAGTACTGCTTTGGAATGGAGTAGCAACAACTACTACGACCTCACTCAAACATTAAGGCAACATTTTTTGTTTTTGTCATTTCTCACATCCAGAAGTGGGATATATATATATCTTCCTCTTCAATCCAGGTGAGCTGCAACTTCTTTGACCAATAAAATATTGCAGAAATTAAACTGTGCCAGTTTCCCTGTTAGTCAGAAGGAGCATTTTCTTTATTATCTAGGTCCCTGCTACCACACTACTTTGATCTTTGGTTGAGATTAGTTTTAAAATCAGATTTTGTATCTGACTAGACTAATAATGGTCAAATTTTACTTTTTACATTATAAGACAAATATTTTTATGTAATTTTATTCCTTTTATTCTTGACTTAATTTTAATAATTATTAATTATTTAATAGGACCTTTGGAATAATTTTCATTTTTTTAAAACCATTAAATTTTTTTTTAGTTATTGATGGACCTTTATTTTATTCATTTATATGTGGCACTGAGAATCAAACCCAGGGCCTCACACATGCAAGGCAAGTGCTCTACCACTGAGCCACAACCCCAGCCCCGAATTTTTATTTTTTTAATGTTCATTAGGTAAAGCTGTTATTATTCTTCACTGAAGCATTAACAGTATTCTAAGGCAAAAAGCAGTTTTTAAAAATACTATGTAATCCTTACTTTGATTTAACTTAACAAAAAACTCCATATGAAAGCAGCCACCACATAAAATATAAACAAGAGAGGAAAACTCACTTGATATCTCAGTTAATAATCTTGAGAAAATTTTTAAGGAAAAAACATGAACATGCCCTCAAACTAAGTTTAACTCAAAGAAACATACACTACAGAAAATAGGGGTTTCAATGAATAAACTAGACATATGTAGTCATATATGGCCAACCAGAATATAAGAGGATCCTTCTCTAATCCCTTTTGGCTGCTATAACGAAATATCAAAGATTGAGTAGCTTATGAACATCAGAAAAAATTTTCACAGTTCTGAAGGCTGGGAAGTGTAAGATCAAGGTACCAGTAAAGCTGGTATCTGATGAGGGCTCACTCTTTGGCGCATAGATGACATCTTCTTACTGTGTCCTCATAGTAAAAAGGGTGAGACAGCTCTCTGTCCCCGCCCTTTTTGTGCACACAGGGAAAGCTTTTTAATTGTCTTAAATATAAGAATAAAGAATAATCTTCTTTTTGGCTTGTTGTTTAAAAAGAAAGCTCTGGAAAACAATATGGTAGGCTTTCCTTGGAGTATGCAATACAGACTCAGTTTTGTACAGAAACCATATGTTTGTTCTGGCTAGAAAATGACATGGGAGAAGGGAGTGGGCTGTGGGTAACAATAACTGAGCAAAGAGAGCCTTGGGATGGACCCTTGTAGAGTCTCAGTCCACAGTCCTTTCAGAAGCTAACATACACTTAGCATCACACATTACCTTATTCTGTGCCAAGTCCCTAAACAAAGCTCTTCTAGCAGGGTGATACTTTAGAAAAGTGAGTTTGCAGTATTTGTGCCACATGAGGAAATATTTAAGGTTTTGGGTTTTTCTTTTGATATTGTAAAGAGAATAAATTATTTCTAAACTAGTTTTCATAGCTTACATTTATATTCTATATCATAGTAATATCATAGTGATTAAGAGTAGAGATTTTTGGAGTGACATTAAACTAACACTTCCAATCCTGGTCCTATTAAATACCAGCTGGACAAATAACTTCTTTTTTTCTGAGCCTCAGTTTCCTCTTCTGTAAACTGGGCCAAATAATAAGTACAACCTCACTGGGTAGTTATGAGGGTTAAGGAAATAGTGATAAAGCCTTTAGCATGAAGCTTGATATTATATGTGCCATATATCCCTGTTTTTATTAATTTCACTATCTCATAAAGTAATACACACTGTCCTAGTTATTCCAAACAATCACCCTGTTATCGTTTCATCTTTGGTGAAGAAACTGAATCTGGGGCCTCTTTAATAAGGACACTAGCCCTCATGACTTCATCGCCTCCCAGAGACCCCCACCTCCTAATACCATCGCCTTGGTGATGAGACTTCAACTTACAAATATGAGGAGAGTCACAAATATTTACACCACAGTAGACCCATACTCCCTAAATCAGCTGTCCTTAAATAAATATGTCAGACTTATAAGTGGAAAATTTATTTTATTTGCCACACTGGTGGCAAGAGAGTTTGAAAGAAGACAATAATCTCTGTGGGCATGTTTGATTTTTTATTTTAAAAAAATCTGGAAATTCGTTTTTGCTTACAGTATTAGAAAAAGAAAACCATCATGTCTTTTCATAGCTTATAAAATTACTCTCCAAAAGCTTTGTTTAAAAAAGGTAAGAGCAGGGGCTAGAGTTTTGACTCAGTGATAGAGCACTTGCCTAGCATGTATGAGGAGGCACTGGGTTTGCTCCTCAGCACCGCATATAAATAAATGAA
Source organism: Marmota marmota marmota (assembly GCF_001458135.2). NCBI lineage: Eukaryota > Metazoa > Chordata > Mammalia > Rodentia > Sciuridae > Marmota > Marmota marmota. Next base: position 29,187,808 of record NW_026000249.1, read on the forward strand.
TAAAATAAACAAATGCAAATTGTAGAGATGAGACTGAGGTGGTCAAGATAAAGAAAACTCTAGAATTAACAGAAATTGAATCAAGATAGAGGACAGGAAAACAAGACCACCAACAGTGTGCTGCACACTAAGCTGAGATGCTTTACACATATGGTCACCCTTAATCTTTTTGGCAGCTCTGTGAGGACAGTATTATTCTTATTTGACAGCATGGAAAGCTGAGGTTTAAAGAACTTAAGGTCACGTAGTACAGTACAAATTTGGAATGTCTGGCATGTCTGACTACAGCTTTTCCCACTTTGATGGATCAATAAGAAAAACTAAAACCTTCAGCGATAATCCACTTAGTACTTAACTATCTCAAGTTTTACTTGGATTTAATAAGAACTCAACAGGATGGTGCTTTCCTTAGTCTCAAGTGAGGAGGGGGGATTGATTTTCAAATATCAGAGGGAAAGATGATTATGTTAAAAAGAGAAAAACTAGTTTGCAAAGCTCAGTGAATACCATTAAATGGGCTAATTAAGATGGGGACACAGGAAACATGGTAATATTTTCATTCATATATTAAAAGTGTTCAAGCCAGGTGCCGTGGTGCATGCCCATAATCCCAGTGACTCAGGAAGCTGAGGCAGGAGAATCATGAGTTCAAAGCCAGGCTCAGCAAAAGTGAGGTGCTAAGCAATTCAGTGAGACCCTGTCTCTAAATAAAATACAAAATAGGGCTGGGGATGTGGCTCAGTGGTCAAGTGTCCCTGAGTTCAATCCCTAGTACCAAAAAAAAAAAGTGTTCAAAATATATATACATTATCAAGACAAACTGGTGAAGCATCTCAGAAACCCAGCATTGCTTACTCATTTTACACTAAAAAATGAGTAATTTGGCAATCATTCTTCAAACAGTAGTCTTAAATCTCCTGGCAGTTATTTCTGGAGAATAAACAAAATAGATAAAATATACCATATTGATGGGGAGAAATTTAAGCCAGCCAGGATAAAGGCAAATAGCACAGTCAAGGCAAGGCTGGTTCAAATAGATTAAGAGAATTGTTTCCATTTCATAAATGTCATAATTTTAGAAACATTTTATTTCATTTTGAACCAAATGTCTTTTGTCATTATTTTCTAAGTATCCAATAAGATTCATCTGGGTCCTGAGTCATTCTTCCTTACTAAAAGTCTGGATTACTAGATTTAAAGGTATCTATGTTTTATCCCTATTTCCACTCACCCTAGTACTTAGCATTCTGCATATAAGTTATCTAATGAGCCTTTTCCCCTCACAAGATAAAGTGAATATTTTTGTGTGCTAACAAATCAGACTCCCTTGTGCAAAATTTAATATCTTTACCCCAGACCACATGAGAGGACAAAAAATTGTTCTACTCTCTTTCCTTTGAGAAAATGTATAATTATTTCTTATATAGAAATTATAAGTGTACAGCTTGATGAATTTTCAGTGAACTCATCCATGTAACCAGCACCCAGATCATGACACAGGACACAAATAAGCATGCATGAAGGGGACTCCTGGGATGCCAATAAAGTTCCATTTTTGTTTTGTTTTGTTTTGGATGGTGATTTCATGTATATTCATCTAGTAAAATTTCATAAAGCTATACATGTATAATTTGTATACTTTTTCTGTACGTAAGTTATATTTCAATAAAATGTTACTTAAAAATTAATTGGGGCTGGGGATGTGGCTCAAGCAGTAACACACTCACCTGGCATGCATGGGGCGCTGGGTTCGATCCTCAGCACCACATAAAAATAAAATAAAGATGTTGTGTCCACCGAAAACTAAAAAATAAATATTAAAATTTTTTTTCTCTCTCTCTAAAAAAAAAATAATTAGCAGGTCAATTTGCAGCATGGTATAATGTTTTGCCAAAGTGACCTACAAGTTTGATTGCTAGAAGCACTTAAAGACTCAAAGTTAAAGGACCAGACCTCAAATGTAGGTTTGGAACCCAGTGGAGCTGATGATCAGACAGGTAAGATTGAGTGAGCACAGCCATCCTTCAGTATTCCTGGGAGATTGGTTCAAGAACTGCCCCCTCCCCTAGTACCCAAATCTAAATATATTTAAGTCCCTTATATAAAGTGATATAGTGATTGCCAATAAATTACCCATATCCTTGTGTATAACTTAAATCATTGTTGTATTACTTATAGTATTTAATATAACGTAAATGCTATGTAAATAAAAGTTTTTGGACTGTATTATTTAAGAAATAACAACAAAAAACAGTCTGTATGTGTTTAGTACAGATACAATTATTTTCTGAATATTTTTAATCCTCAGTTGAATCCTTGAATACAGAACCAATGGATACAGAGGGCTGGTTATATTTATAATGTGCCAAGTAGTGTTCTAAATTATTTACATGTGTTAACTCACCGAATTCTCATAACACTCTGAGGTTGGTGCTGTTATGTCTCTGAAGCTCAGAGATGTTGTCATCAATTATCAAATAGCCATTAATGAAGCTAATATTTGAATCCAGTCAGTCTGGACCTAAATTCTGGCCTATAAATTATTATTTACTACTGTACTTCAAACTAGCTATATTATACCTTCAATAAACAGATATGACTTAATCCAGCAAAAGAACCCAGCCAATCATGGAAACCAATCATAGAAAGTTTTGTCAATGATCAGTCTTACTTGTAGAGGCCAGAAATAAAACCCACCGATAAAATGTATTTGGTTTAGAATTACAATCAACTTTTTTCTTAAAGGACAACACAATTATGTTGAGATACTGGTGGAGAACATTTTCTTTGACCTAGGAAAGACATCTTTTATGCACTCATACAGAATATGGCATGACTAAAGAGAGGTGATTTTTTTTAGTAGAGAGGTTATTTTGCAAAAGTTCTTAAATGATATCCATGTATACAATTAGCCTAATTACCCCATGTTAAAACTATTTTAAGAAAGAAACCATATCTGAGTTTATTTACATTCCACACCATAATTCTAAAAAAAAGATTGTGATCTATACCTAGAAGAGTGGTTATTAATTAGTGCAATTGACTTTTTAAAACTGCTTTTGCATACCTTTTGTAAAACAAAACTCAAGACTTAATCATCACAATCAACATATATGGACAGTCCTTTATTATATCTAAGGAGATACTCATTCAATAAACATGTATTTAGTGCCAGATAAAGCATTGATTAAAGTTGAAAAAAACAGAACATGAGCAGCAGCTCATTCTGTGTCCTCTTCCAGTCACTACCTTCTTCCAGAAGTAACCATGATTTTCATTTCAAACATCATAGACTAGTTGTCATGGTTTGGATATGAGGTGTCCCCCAAAAGCTCATGTGAGAGACAATGCAAGAAGGTTCAAAGGAGAAATGATTGGATTGTGAGTCTTAACCCAATCAGTGAATTAATCCCTGATGGGATTAACTGAGTGGTAACTAGAAGCAGGTGGAATGCGGCTAGAGGAAGTGGTCCGCTGGGGGCGTGGCTATGGGGTATGTATTTTGTATCTAGAGCTGAAGTCCTTCTCTGCTTCTTGATTACCATAAGGTGAGCTGCTTCCCTCTGCCACACTCTTCCACCATGATGTTCTGCCTCATTTCGAGCCCTGAGGAATGAAGCCGGCCTTGTCTGGACTAAGACCTCTGAAACCCTGAGCCCTCAAATAAACTTTTCCTCCCCTACAGTTGTGCTGGTCAGGTCCTTTAGTCACAGAAGTGAAAAAGCTGACTAAAACACTAGTTATATTATTTTTGTGCTCTATAAATATAGAGTAGGTAGTCTTTAATGCCTGGCTTCTTTCACTCCTCATTATGTTTGTGAGATACAGCTCTATTTTGTGTGTAACAAAGGTTCATTCTTTTGTTTTTTAGTTCTCCACTCTATGAATACACTATAATTTACTGTTGAACATTTGGGTTGTTTCTAATTTAGGACTATTATGAAGGATTCTGCTAAAGCATTCTTGTACGTTTTTTTGGTGAACATATGTTGAAGCATTTCTGCATGTATATACCTAGGAGTAGAAATGCCAGGCCATAAGGAATGTGTATGGCAGTTTTGTAGATACTCCCAGTTTACCAAAGTGGTTCAATAAATTTGCACTTCCTTGGGCCCTAAGAACTCCGATGGCTCAACATCCTCACTGACATTTGGAATGTTCTGCCATTTTAATTTTTAGCCATTTTTTAAAGGAATGCAGTAGTATCCAGTTGTGATTTTAATCTTCATTTCTCTAATGATTAATGAAGTTGCATACCACTTATTGTTTGGGTAAATTTTTTCTCCTAAAATATCTTTCAAGTGTTTTGTCCACTTTTGATTCATTTCTGAGGTCTTTGCAGAGTTTACTTTGAGGATACCTAGACTTGACTTCTTTCTCAGAGTTTGAGAAGGGTCACCACCCACTACCATAAATAGATATATGACCTCACTACAGCAAGCTGCAGAATAAGCTTGCATAACTACGTAGTTTGGATAAACTAGAGTGCTAGCCATGAAAGAAGGGGCAGATAAACACAGTATTAGAATCATGTTTTTATAACCGAGCTTTAAGAGTCCTGTTTACCTTTTACAGATGTCATCTTCACTAAGGAGTAGAAACTTTCCTTTGTTCATCAACTATCACAATATTTACTGAGCACCCACTTTGTGCTAATTCTAGATGATTGGAGTACAGCTGTAAAAACCCAGAAAAATAAGGTGAGCTGTGAACCTTACCTTCACTTCACACACATGCCACTTTTTTGTTTAGGGGTGTGGGACATATGAAACCAACAGCACTGGGATATTAAGGGTGAGGACTAAAAGCCTGAAGTGTGAAGAAAATATAGGCTTTGGAGTTTAAAAACATAGATCCATTTGGATTCACCTGCCACTTCTGTGCATCAATTGAAAAGATCTTTAAAGTCTTTGATCTTATATTGGCAAGATGTACATAATATATTTTTGCAAGGTTTCTCAGAAGATATAATGAGACAACATATATAAACACCACCCAGCAACATGCCTGGTGTTGAAAATAATGGATGATCAGTACATAGCAGCTCTTAAAAAAGGAGAATATGCTTATTTATTTGGATACAGATGCAATCTTTACTACAAACAGAAGCACAAAACTGTTTCTGATTATAGGTACTGTTATTTTTTGATGCATGTTCCTAAAAATCTTTTAATTATATAGTCAATTATTCATTCTACTGGACAGGTAACAGTTACAACATTTCACATAAAATATCAGCTTTAAAAATCACTTATAGGCCCAGCAACTTCCTATATAAGGCTTAAACCCTCGCAATTCAATCCCATAAATTGACCGTGAAGAAACTGGGCAACAGAAAAAGTGAGACAGATGGTGGAAAGCTGTTATAATGAACAAAGAAAGGAATCCACTCTAGGAAAATTGTAAACAAACAGCTTTGGACTCCCAAGAATGTGGTGATTTCTTGTAATTGGGGACATCTCCTCAGGGGCCCTTGGAAGCTATGTCTATGGAGGTGTCACAAAAGATAATAACTCCTTTGTGCTATAGCTGTCTAGGCCAGGGCAATTCCCACACTGGCCCAACAAGGACCTCATGTCCTTGCACCTGGTAGAATAAAGAAAGGGTTCAGCACAAATTCTATTCTTACTTTCATTTTTATACATGTAAACACTGAGAAACCTTATTCACAAAAACAATCAGATGTTACCATATGGCCTAGCAATACTACTCCTAAGTATATATATACCCAAGAGAAATGTACGTCCATGCAAAATCATAGAGTCAATTCTTAATTATTTATGGTTCCTATGGATCTCTGGTCACATCTTTTCAACTGATTAATACATAACCTTATTTTATGTGTGTCTGTGTAAAGACATCTTATTTTATGTATACTGTTGATTCATTAACATTGAACTCATGGCCAACAGCTGTAACTCATGCTTGAATGAAGCATACCTAACATATATATTTTGTCTGTAAGGCACTAGACTTTGAAAAGGGTACTCATTTTCAGTATGAGCCAAAACAAGAAGGCAGAGGGGTGTTTTGTTTGATCTCAGGTTCCTCAGGTAGGAACCTGTGTAGTGAGCAACTCAAATATTTTACTGCTTAGTCTAGGTGAGTGACCACAAAAGTGCCATGAGTATTTGTTTGGGGGTTATAAATAAATATTAATAAATAGGTGAATTCATAAATACAGAATCCATGAATAAGGACTGACTGTACATGAATGTTCACAGTGGCATACATAACAGCTAAAAAACTGATTCAATCCAAAAGTCTATCATCTCATGAATGGAAATAGAAAATGTGGTATCTGCACACAATGGCATAATATTCATACATAAAAAGACCTAAGTATTGACATGGTACAACATAGATGAATCTTGAAAACATGTTAAGTGAAGGAAGCTAGACATAAAAGTCATACACTGTTCCATTAATATCTACTACTGAGACAGAAATTAGGTTAGTGTTTGCCAAAAGCAGGGGAGAGAAAATAGTGGGTGTCTGCAAAAGGCATAGCATTTCTTTTGGGGATGATGACAATGTTCTGGAAATAGAAGAATTGCACAGCTCTGAAAACTCTACACTGAAACCCAGTGAATTGTACAATTCAAAGGGGTAAATTTTAAGGTTTAGGGTTAATATCTCAATAAGCTATTTTTCAAATATAATATTTATTTTTTATTAACATGTATACATAGTACATATTAGTGAGGTTCAGTGTGCTATTTCAATACATGCACAGAGTGTACACTAATTAAATCCAGACTCCCTTTATCTAACTTCTCCCCTAACTACCCTTTCCAACAATTAGTACTCATTTTTCTACTTTTAGGTACTTTTTTTTTAGCTTCCACATATGAGAGAACATGCTGTACTTGTCTTGACATATTTTGATTATTTCATTTCACCTAATGCCCTTTAGTTTTTGCAAATGACAGGATTTCATTCTTTGTTATGGCTGAGAAATATTCCATTGTGTATATAATATACCACATTTTCTTTATATATTCATCTGTTGATGGGTACTTAGGCTGGTACCATGTTTTAGTTTTATGAATAGTGCAGCAATAAACATGGGCGTGTAAGCATCTCTTTGGTATGTTGATTCAATTCCTTTTGAATACATACCCAAGAGTGGGATAGCTGGATTATATGGTAGATCTATTTTATTGAGGCGACTCCATACTGTTTTCTATAATAGCTGTACTAATTTACATTCCCACCAACAATGTACAAAGTTTTTTTTCTCCATATCCTTTCCAGCATTTGTTACTTTTTGTAATAATAATCATTCTAACGGATGAGATAATAACTCATTGTACTTTTGTATTTTCCTGATGGCTAACAATAATTGGGCATTTTTTTCATATAATCATTGGCCATTTTCAGATAATTTGCCCATTTAAAAATTAGATTATTTGCCTTTTGTTAAGTGCTCTGTGTTCCTTATATATTCTGGTTACTAATCCTTTGTTAGATTGGCAAAGATTTTCTCCCATTATGCAAGTTGTCTTTCCACTGTTGTTTTAAAGCTATTATTTTTCATTAGTTTTTATTTTTTATATAATGGAATTTTTAATGTTTTATTAGTGAATTATTGTTATACATAATAATGGGGTTCATATTGACATAATCATACTTGCATGGAATAAAATTGCTCTATTTCAGTCCCCAGTACTTCCTCTTTCCATCCCTCTGTTCCCCTTCCTCTACTCTAATGGTGTTCCTTTTGTTTTTTAAATTGGTGTTTTATAGATATACATACAGGTGGAATTCACTGTGGTATATTCATATATATACACATAAAGTAATTTGGTCAATTTCATTCTGCAGTTCCACCCTTTTCCTGACCTTCCTGCCTCCCCTTCAATCCCCTTCTCTACTCCAGTGATCTCCTTTCTATTTATGTGGGAGGCCCCCCTTTTCCTTATTTTGCTCTATAAAGCTATTATTTTTTTTAAAAAGTAGATGGGAGTAGACTGAGCTCTGTTAGAGCAATCTTTTTGAGTTACATACCATGAGGGGCATAATGACTTAATAAAAAACAATTTAATGGATTTTTGACACATTATTTAATTATACAATTGAAATTCTTGTAGAACAACCTCAATAAAAAGACATTTCTTTGATTATTCAAAACCATATTCATATATGATATAATAATGGTAATTCAAATATGCAAGAACTACTCATCTGATTCTTCAGATTTTAATACTGTAATTAGTAACTGTATTGCAAAGTTCTTCTTGTACCTAGTGTATAGATTGAGTTTTGTTTACTGTAATCCTTAAATCAGGATTTATGCACTTATTAACTCACCAAAATCTCTGTAATCATCTATTTTCTATGTCTATGGCTTTCAGAGAAATTCTCTAAATCACATAATGTAAAACCTAACAAAATGAAGATTTGAAAGAAAATAGGAACTATATATATATATATATATATACATATATATNAACTATATATATATATATATATATATATATACATATATATATATATATATATATATGCAGAGAACAGGAAAAAAAGGATTAAAAAAGAAACTTCACATATAGTGGAGGAAAAAAGCTTAAAAAACTGTTTTATTTTAGAATAAAAAGTGAGCAGTCTCTCATCTTACATTCTTTAATACTGTTATATTTCCTGAATGTGACAGAAAGAGGATATTAAGATAAAACTAAATATATAAGCCAATAAGCTTTGAGAACACTAATTTATAAACATGACAGCCTCTTTATCAACATACCAAGTAAAATGAGACAGAAAGCCAGATTGAGACATTTATAAGCAAAATGTTGATATTAGGGATAATAGCCAATATATTAAATGAGCCATATTTACACGTAGAATTATATTGAACAAGCATGAGTCATTTTAGTTAACAAAAGCCCTGTGTTTTCAGGAGCAGTTCTGCATTTTTTAAAAGAAAAAAGAAAATTAAGTTGAGCGCTGAGGTTGTGGCTCAGTGGTAGAGCACTTGCCTAGCATGTGTGAGGCACTGGGTTTGATCCTAATCACCACATAAAAAAATAAATGAAGGTATTATGTTCATCTACAACTAAAAAAATTTTTAAAAATTAAGATGAAAGAAATCAAGAGTTTTCTTTTCTCACATAGTTGATCTCAAAAATAATCACTATAAATTGCCTCAGGTTTAGAGCTACATCAGCAGTTTTTCACAGTTGCAGGATTTGATTAATAAGACAATTATAAACTTCACATTTGTAAAATTTATATCTTATTTAAAATACAGTTATCCAGAAATGTCTGCCACAGTACAGGAACATTAATCATTAAAAACAGATATATTTGTTTTAAAGTTGGCTCTTTAGTCTGAAAAGGTTCAAAATACCCACACAAACCATTAAGAAAAATAGCCAGATGTACTATCCAGGCAGTTTGCTAAAACAGCACTCATAATTTATTGTCTAAGATCTACAGAAATACATGACTTTCTATACAAAGTATATTTGTTTTAAAAATAAACAAAGGGAAAAAAAACTTAATGGGAAAATCCCCTGTAGGAATCTACTAGCCACTGACCCATGTGCTAATTAAATGAGTACCATGATCAGGAACTGTGAAAAGTAGGTGTTTCATTGAAAATTATACCATTAGCTAGAAGCTGATCTCCATCAGTTTTGCTTAAATATTCCATGTAATACAAACCCCTTGCTGTTTTCCCCAAAGAATCACCATTAAGAAATGTAATTTTTAAAATATTAGCCACATTTAAGGATTTCATTATCATTAAAAATCTGATTAATAATACCAATGATGAAAAATGATTATCTGATAATGCAATAATAAAATAAATGTTTCACATGCATATGATATGGTTCCAAGAGGATAATGTATGAATATTTGAAAGAATGTATCTTTTAACTTCAAATATTGAATTTATAAAATATAATTTGATGTATTAAATATATGATAAGGACTTAATAACACATGATCAAATGGCTTAGGAATCACACTATGGCATTTTATATGACAAAATTAAATGAAAGTATAACCCTTAATGTCTTGAAATTTATTGGGTTGCTTCTAAGTATGTCAATTACAAGACATAGTGGAAGAAATGATGATGCTATGAAAATGCAACTGCAAATAAAAGGTTTGGGCATGCTTCCCCCATGCAAGAGGAGAAAACATAGATTAATTAGCTAGACTAGTAATTATTCCACAAAATGAACATAAATTCCCTATGTAAATTAAATCTATTAAATATTCATGTTTCCCGAGGAAAGCAAGTGACAATGTTTGATGATGCTATCAGTTACATTAATCAGGGTTTGCCTGTACAGAACAATTTGGAGTATTTGGAAACCAAACCTTTATTTAAATGTCTTTTTCGACAGTCCTAACTATCTGTAGGATAATTATCAGTTTTATTGAAGAGCACAGAGATCACAAGAAAACTTATTTTTTCTTTATTTTAAGATAATTGTACATTAACAGAAAATTGTAAAAATAATACAAAGAGGTCTTGTGATCAGTCCCCCACTCCATAATGGCATTTTATGTAACCATAGTACAATATCAAATCCAGGAAATCGACACTGGTACAACTGACAGACCTTATTTTAATTTCATCAATTTAAACATGCCCTTGGTTGTGAATATAGAGAGCTATGGAAGTTTATCATTATGTGCAAATTCTTGTAGTCACCACCAAAATAGAAGTCAGAACTGTTCCACGAAGATATTCCATAAACTACCCCTTTATTGGCACACCCAGCTTTGTCTCATGATTCTTAATCCAACTCTGCAGTGCCCCAGACCTCACCATTACTAATCTGTTTCACAGTTCTATAACTTAATTACTTTGAAACTTAAATAAAGGAGATTATACAGTATATGACATTAAGAGAGTTGTTTTTAAATGTATAATTAAATGCGTAATTCCTTAAGATCAGTGTATTAATAGATTTCATGTATTAATGGATTTTTCATTTTTTTATTGCTGAACAATATTTCATGATATGGAGGTACCATAATTATTGTAGGATATTTTATTGTTTTCTAAATTTTACCTATTATGAATAAAGCTATTATGAAAACTGATTTCAGATCTTAGCGTGAATCCAAGTTTTCATTTCTCTAGGATGTACGTTTCCCTTGAATATAATTGCTAGGTTGTATGAAAAATGAATGTTTAATATTCTAAACATGCTGTATTACAGAGTTACTATTTTACTTTATATTCCCACTAGCAATTTATGAAAGATCCATTGTCTTATACCCTTGCCAGAAAATGGCATTATCACTAATTTTTATTGTAACTTTCTAGAAAGTGTACAGTGACATCTCATTGTGGTTTTGATTTCCCTAATGGATAATGATATTGAACATATTTTCATATGCTTGTTTAGAACTTGTATAATACCTTTTGGGCAAATGTTCATGTCATTTGCCTACTCATTGAATTGTTTCTCTTTTTAAGTGCTGAATTTTTTTTTTTAAATCTGTGAATGGTATATTTGGTATCATTTATAACAATTTTCTGGTATATTATATTTTAAAAGCTATGTAGTTGGGCTGGGGATGTGGCTCAAGCGGTAGCGTGCTCTCCTGGCATGCGTGGGGCACTGGTTTAAAAATAAAATAAAGATGTTGTATCCACCGAAAACTAAAAAATAAATATTAAAAAATTCTCTTTCTCTCTCTCTCTCTCTTAAAAAAAAGCTATGCAGTTTTATGTTTGCATTTAAATCTATGACCCATTTTGAGTTGGTTTTCATATAAGATAGGAGGTTTGGGTTCATTTTTGGCATATGGATGTCCAATTGTTCCACTATCATTTGTTTAAAAACATTATCTTCTTCATTGAATTGGGTTTGAACCTTTATCAAAAATTAGTTGGCTGTACTTACATAAAGCTACTTCTGGAAAATTTAATCTGTTCAATTGATCTATGTGTTTATCCCTTTGCTAGCACCACACTGTATTAATGCCGACAGCTATATATACCTTAAAATGGGGACAGAATAATTCCTCCCACTTTATTATGGTTTTAGCTATTTTTGTACTCTTTCCTTTACAGAACATTTTAGGATAAGCTTTCTTATATCCACAAAGAAAATATTCCTGGAATTTTAATTGAAACTGGGTCAAACCTAGAGATAAATTTGAGGAGAAATAATATCTTTATTATGGTGAGTCTTCAATCTACGAATAGAACACATCTCTTTATTTACTTAGATCTTTGATTTCTTTCATCAGAGTTTTTGTATTCACCAAATCAGGTTTGTATATGCTTTGTAGTATTTATATCTAAGTATTCAATTAGTTTTGTTTTACAAAGGCAAATGTCTTCATGGATTCTGTTAGATTTTGTACATAGACTTCCATTTCATCTGCAATTATGGAGTTTCGGTTCTTCCTTTTCTATCTAAATGCTTATATTTACTATTATGGTTCGGATATGAGGTGTCCCCTCAAGATTCCTGTGTCAGAAGGAATGATCAGAGGTAAAATGATTGGATTTTGAATGCTCTAATCAGTCTGTATTAGTTTGAATGGACCGACTGGGTGGTAACTGTAGGCAGGTGGGGTATGTCTGGAGAAGGGGGGTTACTGGGGGTGTGCCCTGGAAGGATGCATCTTCCCTAGGGCCCCTTCCCTTTCTCTGTGCCAGTCCTGACCACACCATGAGCTGAGCAGCTTTCCTTAGGCCCTTCCCCCATGTTCGGCTACCTTATCTTGGGCCTAGAGCAATGGGACTAGTTGTGTATGGACTGAGACCTCAGAAACCTTTTCTAAGTCATTCTTGTTGCGTATTTTGGTCACAGCAACGAAAAACTAACTAAAACTTTTATTTTTCCTACATTACTGTGATGATTTCTTGCAATATGTTGAATAAGACTGGTGAGAGTGGACAACCTTGCCTTATTCACATTCTTAGGGGAAAAGCATTATGAATAAGCTTTTCTGAGAGATGTAAGTTCTGTTGTCTAGATCATTTTCCATGTGGCTTTCCAGGTGTTCAGCACTATATGTTGAAAAGACTTTTTTCTCGTTGGACTGCCCTTGCTACTTTGTCAAAGATCAATTGGCTATATTTGTGTGGATTTATTTCTGGGTTCTTTATTCTATTCCATTTATCTGTTTGTTTATTCTTTCATCAATAACAACACACTATCATGTTACTGTAGATTTTAAGTAACTTTGTTCTGTAATAATGGTACCTCTTCTGGATCTTTTTGCCTTTTCCTATAAGCTTTACAATGTTTGTCAATATAAAAAAAATACAATGAATATGTAGATGACGTTGGGAAGAACTGACCCCTAACCACATTTGAGTCTTTCCAACAATGACCATCAAATACTCCCCGATTTATGTGGATCTCTTTTTTTTTTTAGACATTTAGCCTTTTTAAAATATATTTTTTAGTTGTTGATAGATTTTTATTTTATTTAAGTACTTCTATGTGGTGCTGAGAATCAAACCCAGTGCCTCACACATGCCAGGCAAGTGCGCTACCTCTGAGCCCCAGCCTCAGCCCCTTATGTGGATCTCTTTAAAAATTTCTTTTATCACAGTTTTGAAGTTTTCTTTGTATAGATCCTATATATATTTTCTTAAATTTATACATAAATATTTCAAGGTTTTTTGGTGTTAGTGTGATGGTTTTATATTTTTAGTTCAAATTCCAAATATTCATTGCTATTATATAGGAAAACTAGACCTTTGTATATTGATCTTGTAACCTGCAACCTTGCTAACATCACTTCTTAGTTCCAGCAGTGTTCCGTTTTGTTGGTTTTGATTCTTTGGAATTTTCTACATAAGACAATCATGCCATCTAAGAACAAAAAGATAGTTCTAGTTCTTCTTTCCCAGTTTTTACAGCTTTTGTTCTTTTACCCCATCTTATTCCATTAGCTATAACTTCCAGTAGGATATTGAATAGCAGTGGTAAGCACGGACATCCTTGCCTTATTTCCAACTTTAGAGGGAAAGCATCTAGTCAGTCTCACCATTAATTATGTTAGCTGAAGTTTTTTATGGATCTTTTTATAAAGTTGAGGAAGTTGCCCTTTAGTCCTAGTTTCCTGAAAGGTTTTTTTTTTTTAAATCATGAATGAGTGTTAGATTTTGTCAAATGCCTTATCTGCATCTGCTGATATAAAAAACGATTTTTCTTTAGCTTGTTGTGATAGATTATATTAACTTTCCAAAGTTGACCAGTCTTGCATATGTTTATTCCTTTTTAAAGCTGAATAATATTTTGTTGTGTGTAAAAGTCTGTTCTGTTTATCCATTCATCAATCAGTTGATGGATATTTGGTTTGTTTCCACAATTCGACTAAAAATGCTATGGCTATGAACATTCATGTGCCAGTTTTTTTGAAAAGGTATATTTTCAATAGTTTGTGGTACATACCTAGGAGTGGAATTGCCAGTTCATGAGGTACTCTAAGTTTAGATTTTTGAGGAATTGCCAAACTTTTCCACCAGCAGCTACACCATTTTACATTACCAACAGCAATAAATGAGAGTTTCAAATTCTCCATACCCTTGCCAAATGTTTGTCTTTTTAAGTACAGACATCCTAGTGGGTATGAATTAGCATCTCATTATGGTTTGGATTTCCATTTTCCTAAAGATTAATTATGTCAAACATCTCTTTATATGTTTATTGACCATTTGTAAATATTCATTGAAGAAGTCTATTCAAACCTATTGTTATTTTTAACTGAGTTATCTTTTTATTTAATGTTAAATTTCAAGGGTTATTTGTATATTTGATATAGAATCTTATCAGATAGATGATTTGCAAATTTTTCCCTAATTCTATATCTTATCATTTTATATGGTTTTAACTCATACATTTAGATTTTTGAGCTACGTTATGTTAATTTTTATATATGGTGTAAGGTAGGGGTCCACTTTCATGGTTTTGCATGTCAATATTCAGTTGCCCCAATGTCACTGTTTTGATTGTCTTGACACCACAGTTAAAAATACTGTAACTTTAAATCTATGGGTTTGACAGGCACTGTGCTGTATACCCATAGTTCTAGGAACTTGGGAGGCTGAGGCAAGAGGATCATTTGAGCACAGGCGTTCAAGACCAGCTTAGGCAACATAGTAAAACCCATTTCAAAAACCAAATGAAATCCCCAAAATGAAACAAAATGCATGGATTTATTACCAGCCTCTTAATTCAATTTCATTAATCTATGTCTATCATTATGCCAGTACTACACTAAGTATACTAATGTAGCCTTGTTAGAAATTTTGAAATTGGGGAATGTGGGTCCTCCTACTCTGTCCTTTTTTCTTCAGATTCTGGCTATTCAGGGACCCTTACTTTCCAAGGGAATTTTATAATTAGCATGTCAATAACATTAAGTCATTTGAACAATGAATATGAGAGGTCTTATCCTTTACTTGGCAATTCCTTAGTTTTCTCAGTAATATTTTATAGTTTTTTAGTTGGAAGTCTCTTATTTTCTTGGCTAAATACATTCCTAAATATTTCATTCACTTTGGTGCTATGGTAAATGGAATTGTTTTCTTAATTTCATTTTCAGATTTCAATTGCTACTGTATAGAAATATAACTGCTTTTTGTATATTGATTGTTTATGCCGCAAACTTGCTAAACTTACTGATTACACCTAAGAGTGTTTTGTGGATTTCTTCAGGTTTTCTATATACAGGACTAAGTTCTCTGAAAATGAAGTTTAATTTTTACCTTTCAAATCTGGATAGTTTTTATTTCTATTCCTTGCATTACTGCCCTTTAAAATTTTTCAGTACAATGCTGAAAAAAAGGACAATCCTGTCTTATTCCTGAGGAGGTAAAGTATTGTTTTCAAACATTCGATATGAAGTTAGCCATTAGTTTTTATTAGATATCTTTTAAAAGGTTGAAGTTACCTTCTACTCAACAGTGGTTTTAATCATGTAAGGGTATTGGGGTTTTTAAAATGCTTTTTATGTGTCTACTGAGATGATAATTTGACTGTTGTCCATTTTTTATTAATAAGTTGTTTTACATTGATTTTTTTCTTTTGAAGTGCTGATGATAGAACCCATCATGGCCTTGCTCATACCAGGCAAGCATTCTATCACTGAACTATATCCCCAGCCCACGCTGATTGATTTTTAATGTTTAACCAAACACGTATTTCTTACATAAATTCCACTTACTCGTGGCATATAATATTTAAAAAGCTTTTATTGTAATAGAATTCACATACCATACAATTTCCCTACAAAGTATACAGTTTAATGGATTTTAGTAAATTCACAACCATGCAACCATTACCACATTTATATTTTGAACATTTAATCATTTCAAAAAGAAATCCCATACCCATTACAAAATTCTTTATGGGGAATTTTCAATTACATAGTCAATCTTTTCTTATTATAGGTGTATTCAGATATTCTGTTTCTTCTTTGGTAGCTTGACTCCTAGCAGAAATTAGTTCATTTCAACTAGGCTATCTAATTGGCTGACATATAATTTTCATGGTATTCTCCTATGATCCTTATAATTCCACTGGTAATATCTTCTCTTTATTTTCTGGGTTTATTAATTTGGGACATCTCTTTTTATTGATCAGTCTAGATAAAGGCTACTTAATTTTTTGGATCTTTTCAAAGAAGCAACTTTTGGTTCCAACAATTTTCTCTATTGTTTTCCTATTCTCATTTCATTTATTTCTCTTATAATCTTCATTATTTTCTTCTGTCTTGGTTTGAGTTTAGATTTCTTTTGTAGTTTCTTAAAGTAGAAAGTTATTATTTGAGCTTGTTCTTATTCATCTGAAAGTATTTTATAATTTTCCTTGTTACTTCTTCTTTGACCCATTGGTTATTTAGTAATATGCTGTTTAACTCCCACTTATTTGTGAAATTCCCATATTTTCTTCTGTTATTGAGTTATAATTTCATTCCATATGGGTCAGAGAGGACACCTTGTATAATTTCCTTTAACAGTGATCTTTTTCTTTGCATGATTTCAGATTATTATCAAGTGTTTTTTTTTTTCTTGAGCCTAAAGGACTGCTTTTAGTATTTCTTGTAGGGCACACTAGCTAGTAATAAATTTTCTGGTTTTGTGTATCTTTGTTTCTCTGGGGGACTATCTCAAATTATCCTTCTGTTTTCAAGTTTGGTTTTGCTGGATAAAGGAGTCCTGGTAGACAATCTTTTACTTCCAGCACTTTGAATGCTATCCATTACTTTCTAGTCTTCATAGCTTCTGATAAGAAATGTGTCATTTATGTTATTAAAGATCCTTTGTATGTGATTAGATGCTTCTCTGGCTGTTTTCACAATATTCTACTAGTTTGTAGCTTTACTTTCTTGTCTATAGCTTTCAACAGCATAATTATGATATGTTTGGGGGTTTATCCTACTTGAAATTTGTTGAACTTCTGGGCCATTATTTCTTCAAATATTCTTTATACTCTTTTTTTCCCTCTCCTTCTGGCATTTCTATTATGCATATATTGGTATGCTTGATGGTTTTCCACAGGTCTCTGTTCATGTTGCTTAATTTTTTTTTCTTTTTTATGGTTTATTTTTAGTTATACATGACAGTAGAGTCCATTTTGATATAATTATACAAGCATGGAATATATCTTATTTCTAATTAGGATCCCAGTTTTGTGGATGTGCACAATGGTGAGATTCACTGTGGTGTATTTATATATGTACATAGGAAAGTTATATCAGACCCATTCTACTGTCTTTCCTATTCCCATCCTTCCTCCCTTCCCTTCATTCCCTTTGTTTAATCCAATGAACTTCTATTCTTCCTCTACCCCCACCTTATTGTGGGTTAGTTTCCACATATCAGAGAGAACATTTGACCTTTGTTTTTTTGGGAGCTTCATCAGTTTTCTTTCTGTTCTTGAGACTACATAATCTCAACAAACCTGTCTTCAAATCTGCTAATTTTAATTCTTTCTTTTACCCCCCTGAAATCTGCTGAGACCCTCCAGTGAATTTTTCACCCTGGTTATTTTACCTCTCAGTTCCAGAATTTCTATCTTGTTCCCTTTTTCTTTTTTCAATAGTTCCTCAAGTTACTGATATCTTCTATTTGTCAAGTTATCATTTTCATATTTTCCTTTATTTTTTTAGACATGGTTTCCTTTATTTCTTTGAGAGCATTAAAAACAGCTAATTTAAATTATTTTTCTTTTTTGAGAGAGAGAGAGAGAGAGAGAGAATTTTTTAATATTTATTTTTTAGTTCTCGGCAGACACAACATCTTTGTTTGTATGTGGTGCTGAGGATCGAACCCGGGCCGCACGCATGCCAGGCGAGCGTGCTACCGCTTGAGCCAGATCCCCAGCCCTAAATTATTTTTCTAATAAGTCTAACATCTGGATTTGCTCAGGGACAGTTTCTATTGATTGCTTTTTCCCCTCTGCATAATCCAATTTTTAAAATTTCTTCTCATGCATGCTTCATGAATTGTTTTGTTGAAAACTGGATGTTTTAAGGATTGTGTCAACTCTAAACATCAGAATCCCCCCTCCTCCAGGGATTGTTGCTGCTACAGCTGTTTACTGGTATTTTTGTTCCTTAATGTTCCTTAATGATTTGGTGGGGGGGGATAAATTCTATAATGTCTGTATTCTTTATGGTGTGTAGCCATTGAAGTCTCTGGTTTGCTTAGTTTTTGTGTATGTGTGGGGATACCTTCAACACTCATTCTGAGAGCTGACATCTGTCTTACCATCCTGTTTGCAGAACTTGACAAAAAGCCAGAGGTGATGGCTTAAGGCCTTCTCAAATTTTTCTTCAGCATGTGCACAGCGCTACACACGGGCATGACTTTCTGGTTTCCCAGGAATATATTATGGACATTTCATGCCTAAGCTTTTCATTTTAAGGTTTTGGTTAGTTTTTTATTTGCTTGAACTGTTATCTATTGCCTCAGGCAGCAATGACTTTAAACAGCTGACTCTAAAAATTTTTAGCAAATGCCCCTGGAGTAAAGACTTTTTGCACTCTGAGTCAGGTCAAATAAAAACATCCTTGCAAGTGGGGTCTTCTAAGAACTACCAGACACTGTCCCCCACTCCACCCAATGAAAATATTTTGGGAAAGAGGTTTTGAAAAAGTTCCTTCCTGTTTTGACTCCTTTGGTGGCTGCCAGGCTGCTGGTTTTCATCATGATTTTGAATTGTTTGTTTTCAAGGATATTAAGAAGCTAAAGAGAGGCAGATGGGAATGCTGCAAGTTATAGTGCTCTGAAGTTCACTGTTCTTACCAACAGTTATCCATTTTTTTCTTGACTAAATTCTTCTTGGGTTGCCAGGCACAGTGGCATGCACCTGTAATTCCAGCTACTCAGTTTTTTTGGTGGGATGGTACCAGGGATTGAACTCAGGGGCACTCGACCACAGAGCCACATCCTCAGTTCTATTTTGTATTTTATTTAGAGACAGGGTCTCCTTGAGTTGCTTAGCACTTTGCTTTTGCTAAGGCTGGCTTTGAACTTGTGAATCCTCCTGTCACAGCCTCCTGAGCCTCTGGGATTACAGGCATGTGCCACTGTGCTCAGCAACAAACCAGCTTTTAATCCCAACTATTTTACCTTCTTCTAATTTCCTTAGTTGCTTGGATTAATTTAGACACCTATTTTTAAAATAAAATCCTACTTTAATTAGTGGCTCAGAAGAGTAAAGAACAAAAGTGTATTAATTGAAAGTTCAAGATTAAAATCTTGAGGTTTCATTATTAGGAACTATGTATATAAGGATAAAAATATCTTCTAATCAGAAGTAATATTCTAACATAAGTTTATCCAGCTTTCATTTAATAGAAACTTCTTCATCTCATTTTTACAAGTATCAAATTCACTTTTTCATACACGTGAAAGAGAAATTCTAAATTATTTAGCAATAATATGCCTTATTAGGAATTTAATAAAAGCTGTAGCCTTTCTCTAAGAAAATGAGCATATATATACATAAATCTGTTTATAATTTCCAGAGATTATTGGATACTGTGTAGCCTACAAGTTTAAAAAAAAATTATTGAACATAAAAATTGTGATTTTGATGGCAAAATACAGAACACATTCAAGTAATTATACTACCTCATTTTCAGTAGGGCAATGATAATTTAACATTAAAACATGCATTGGTGATGTGCAACTAATATACTTTTTATTTCAAAAGTTGATTTGTAAATTATTTACTTAAAATTTATTACATATTTTTTCTAATAAAAACATAAGCAATGGTTAGAGACTATTAAAATTTAAGTCTCTTAAGTATAGGTACTCATTTTGTCTTTGTATTACAATATCTATCCAATTAAATAGCATATAAAAAATTCCCTGGTAGCCCTTTATGAAACCTATTTCATTTATAGAAATGCACTAGGAAAATAGGAAAAATATTGAGGCAATGACAGAGATCAAATAAACAACAAACCCAAAAATAAAATAATAAAATGAGGTAAAAAAGGAAAGATAAAATAGATTTTTAAATTATCTGTTACCTGAGAGACTGGTTTAATTATAACACATATATTTGAACTTATGGATTTCTTTTTATTGTGTTAAATTTTACTTCAAAACTAGTTTCTTCTTAATACAGGACATCTTTCTACACTGTGCCATGGATGAGGTCATTTTTTGACCCTAACAATTTTTAAATGGACCAGAAGAACAGAGGGGATAAAATGTTTTGCCTGCAGTGACTGGAAAAAGGTTGAAAGAAGTTATTTGGGAAGTAATGAGGGGGGCACTATTCATAGAGGTTTTATGTAATAAAATAATTTACTATTTGTTGCATATATTATACATCTTACATAATAAAATATATCTAAGTCTGAATAAAGGTAAGGAAGCTAGTGTGAACATAAGCAACAGAGGGAATGTGGATTCCATTGCAAAACAAACAAACAAAAAGCAGGTGGAGGTTGTAAAGATAAAATTCTGCTTCAGTTTTTTGGTTACCTCATAAAGAATTATTATGCTAAAGATGGGGAAAACTATAGTTTGATGCTATAAATATAAAGGGACAATTGTAATATTTTGAATGGAATTGGCTATTAACTACTTTTGAGTATAAATTATTTTATAAATTTATCAAAATTTAAAATATACTTTTAAGCAGGCTTTACAACTAAAATTATACTTCTTTTATTAAAAATTTTTTTTGTAGTTGTAGAAGGACAATATACCTTTATTTTTTTAATGTGGTGCTGAAGATCATACCCAGTGCTTCACACATGCGGGGCAGGCACTCTGCCACTGAGGTATACCCCCAGCCCAAAATTATATTTCCTTAAAGTTTTTTGTTTTTTGTTTTTGCAGTACTAGCAATGGAACCCAGGGCCACTGAACTCTGAACTCTGACCAAAATCAGCTAAAATCATGAGAAATATGAAAAATTCAACTGCATTATCATTGAATATGTATAAGCTGTGGCCCTACCATATAGGCTAGGTATAAAAAGAGTATAGGATTCCCTTCAGTTAAAAAAAGCTTACAAGTATAAAAGATCAATGGAATGACCTGACCTTGTCTTCAGGACAGGACTTCAAGACATTTATATTGCCAAAGCAAAAAAGGAGTGAGCTATGACTTCAGTGATAGGCTCCCATATGTTATACCATGTAAAGATAGGACTTAAACCCAGGGATATGGATTATATGCCAAGCCGTCTCCCTTTTTCAAGTTTGGAGTTTGACTCTCTAAGTGACAATAAACAGAGATTCAGTCTCACACTCTGGCTGAAGATATCTGTCAATAAGCCACCTCAACTAATTGAGAAAGTAATTAATTGTCTCCCTAAAAACTGTCTTTAGCTTACAGATGTAAATTAGGTATAATGATGAGATAAATCAAAACTCTGGTAATAATAATTTTGGGTTAACATAAACAATGAATATTTTTTTTAATTATTTGTAACAATGCTTAAGAGAATTTAGCTTATATCACTCCTATTAAATATAGGTAATTAATTCATAAACACTTGTGATTTTTTTAAATCAGAATCTTACTAATTTTATAAACAGTATCAGAATATTTAAAGAAATACATTTTGAAGATATCTGTTTAGTGAATTAGGTTTATACAAAATGACTTCAATACTTTAGGTTTTCTTTATAAGCAACTGAGGTATGGAAAAATCAAGCAAAAAACATTAAACTCAAAGGCAGTTAAAACTTTAAGAAAACAGTGCTTTCCTAGCATGCCTAAGGCCCTGGGATGTAGTACTGCAAAAAAAAAAAGTTTAAAGAAATATAATTTTAGTTGTAAAGGCTGCTTGGAAGTAAATTTTAAATTTTGCACATATAAGAGGAAGTGAGGGGAAAGGGGAAAAAAACGAGAGAGAGAAATAAATTACAGTAGATGGGGTAGAGAGAGAAGATGGGAGGGGAGGGGAAGGGAGGGGGGATAGTAGAGGATAGGAAAGGCAGCAGAA
>NW_026000249.1:29213347-29242327 GCF_001458135.2 Marmota marmota marmota
AAAAAAAAAAAAAAAAAAACATACTAATAAGGGATATATATGTATGGGGAATAAAGATATGAAGAAAACCAAAAGGCATGATGATTAATACAAAAGCCAAGATAGTGGCTAGTGGCTTTTCATTTATTATTATTCTATGAACACAAACACACCTCATACATATATATATATATATTTCCTACTTAAAATATTTTTAATGGTTGGGGGTAAGTTCCTAAGGTCTTGCTAATCATAGGAAGTCTTAATTTTTCATAGATATACAATACAAATTATATTAAATATAATTTATGAAATATAAATATAATTTGTTCTTTTTCATAATTTTCCTACATATCTTGTGGTATATTGCTAATTCATCATGAGTATCAAGGAAACCTGCAGCCCTCTGATAATAAAGGCCTTTTCAAAAAAAGGAAAGAAAAGGGTAAGGAAAATGAAGGCCAAGAACAAAGTTTTACACAAACACAAACAACACACACAGAGTTGATATATAGTTGATCCTGATTACTCAGATTCCATATTTATGAATTTGCCTACTTGCTAAAATTTATTTGAAACCTTAAAATCAACACTCATGGCACTTTTATATTTATTTATTTATTTCTGATTTTTATTTATTTATTTTTTAGTCATACATGACAGTAGAATGCATTTTGATATATAATACATACATGGAATGTGCATACATCAATCATATTGTCTACTGTATTCTGCTGCCATTCCTATCCTCCCTACTCCTCCCCTCCTCTCCCATCCTTTCTCTTTGATGTTCAGAATAGAGGGACATTTATTGTGGATTGGTAAAAAGGAAACAATGCTGCAATATAATAAATGACAACAGGAGTAAGAAATCTTGAAAACTATACTACAGACATACACAAATGTATATAAAAGTGATACCTAATAAAGATAACAATGGTGTTTTCCAGTATATCAATGCTATTTAGCCATTGCTACTAAAGAAGAACTCATGTATCTTTTTTTTTTTAATAACAGGGATTAAACCTAGGGGTACTTAACCATTAAGCCACACCCCCAGTCCTTTTTTTATGTTTTATTTTGAGACAATATCTCACTAAGTTGCTGAGGCTGGCACTGAACTTGCAATCCTCCTGTCTTACCTTCCCAAACTTCTGAGACCATAGGTGTGTGCCACCACACCTGGCTCTTTTCTTGTCTTCCTGTTTTGTGATTGTGATAGGGAGATAGAGATGTTGTCCTGACACTTTTTTCTCTTTAATACTTTCGGTACCCATCCCCATATCCAGCATATACACTTACACTTACACACACACACACCCCAAAGTGGCAGGTACAGAGACTGAACCCAAAGAAAAACAATTATACCTAAAAAAACCACACATGAAGTAGAAAATTAGTAAAATCAGTCTTGGGAACCACTGACTAAATGTTAACAATTAAAGTCCTGACAAAGGAATTAAGCTTGGTACAATTCAAATCATTCCTTGAAAATAGAAGAGGGAGGCTTATTTGAGAAAGTTAGCAATAGATCTCCAATAACCTAAGAGAACAAATCAGATTTACCTGTCAAAGCTGAGTAATTCAGAATTACGACTAGCATTTACTTGCTCAGTACTTATAACAGCAAAATTAGTACCTCTGTCAAGCCTTATTAGTTCTGTGAAAAGTTTAGTTGGCCTTGCTTTAGATCTCATTTAGCATGCCATCTTCTGGTCTGAGTCTCCATATGACACATTCATCATTTACTACTTTTATGAGAGGGACTGCAGATCACATACAGTAGTATCTGCTCAAAGCAAAGATTCTGGAAAATGTGGGGGGAGAGAGGGAGAGAGGGAGGGAGAGAAAGGAGGGGCATGGCAGGGAAGGAGGGACTTAGGTTAGAGCCAATGTAGAGGGATTTGGATTTGTTAACTCATACATGATGGAGCACAGATCAAGGAGAATTGCTAAGAAAGAAGGAAAAAAGTTTTGTAACATAAGAAACAGGAAGTAAAGTAGACATAGGCAGAAAGAAAAGAGAAAGCAATCCCCAGTATTTATCTGAAAGAACTGAAATCAGCATACTATAGCAATACACACAATAGCCAGGTTATGGAACCAGCCCAGGAGCCCAAAAACAGATCAATGATAGACTTGAACCAATGGAGTTTTGCTCAGCCATAAGGAATGAAATTATGGCATTTGTTGGTAAATGGATGAAACTGGAGAACATCATGCTAAGTGCAATAAGCCAGACCCAGAAAGTCAAAGGTCAAATGTTTTCTCTCAAATGTGGAAGACAGTGCAGAAGAAAAAGGGATATCACAAAAATAGAAGAGAGACCAATAGAATAGAGGAAGGGAATCAAGAGGGAGGGAGGAAGGGAGGGCATGGGGAACTACTGGAAAATAAAGTCTACCTAATTATGCTATGTCCATGTATGAATATGCCACAATGAATCCTGTGTTTATATAAGAATAATGCATTAACTAAAAAAATAATAACAGAAGGGAGACCAACAAAGTAGAGCAAGGGGACCTAAGGGAGGGAGGTGCGGAGAGAAAGAGAAGGTAAAGGGAAATTGCAATTAATCAAATTATGTTATGTGCATGTATGAATATCGTGTAATGAATCCATTATTATAATTATAATGCACCAGTTAAAAAAAACAAAAATATGAACAACTGCAAGATAAACACATCACAAAGTAAGAACTCTGATTCAGTTATACATGTTTAGGTCCTCTTAGTTAATATACAAGAAATTTTCATAAAGGATACTGAAGCACTGACATTTTTAAAAATCTGATTGATATTTGAACATTTTATCATATGAACCTCATTTTCCCCAATGGAAATAAGACAAAAATACAAAGAACAAACAAAAGTTTAAGAAAACAATTCTTGCCTTCAAGGGACACCCAATCTAGCAAACTGTTGTTCATAAATATAAATAATGTTAGCATAATGTCATAGGATTAAGTATTGAATTAGTATAATACTAAAAGTTTATTATCTGTGAATAGAAATGTGGTCAGAAGGCCTCTATGAGACAGAGATACCTGGAAGGGCTCAGAACTATGAATAGGAGTTTTTCAAGCCAAGGAGAACAAGGGGAAGATTTCAGAGATAGGCAATATCATATGATATGGCCTAGAGCCAAGTCAAAATGCAGTGTGTGCTGGGTACTCTATAATATTTGGTACTACTGGCATGAAAATTTGGAGGATGAGAAGTGGCTGGAAAATGAGGAGATCAAAGATAAAGGGTGGAGGATGAGCTGGGAGGAGTGCAGGGTCAGTCACACAGTTACTGTGTTAGCTTGAGCAGGCAGTGGTAGACTTGAACCAATATAGTAAAGACAATTGACAGACATTTAAGTAAATAAGTTGATAAGACAACATAGTAGATGATTAGCTAATCCAATATTAGTCCCCATTTTATAGACTAGGAAACTGAGGTTAAGACAAGTTAAGGACTACAGCTTTTATATGGAACCCTAAAATCTAAGTTCTTATTCTCTATACTTTCTAGGAAGCACAAGTGAGTGGGAGGTAACTGAAGTCATTGTTGTAAATGAGAACACTTAAGAGTGTAGAGGAAGGCTGGGGTTGTGGCTAAGTGGTAGCTTGCTCGCCTAGCATGCATGAGGCACTGGGTTCGATCCTTAGCACCACATAAAAATAAAGACAATAAAGTCCATCAACAACTAAAAAAAAAAAAAAAGAGTACAGAGGATGAAGCCCCAGAAACCATGAACATAGACTTGAATTCCTCTCCAAGGGATTGCTGAATGTCCTCATAGAAAGACTATAATAAGCCCAGTAAGAAAAAAGAACAAGTGCTAAAGGCAAGCTCTTAGATCATAGTATTTTCCAGAAATACAAACACAATGACCAAATGCCTAGCCAGGCTTGCCCTAGACAAGATCAGGGGTTCCCCCATTCCACTCACATCTGGCCCAAGAAAAGCATCATTTTCACTTTTAAATTAAGGCTGTACATTCTCATCTTGTTATTTTCCATTTATTTCCATTGGGGTTATATATCAGAAAATAGCCCAATGGAAATATTTAAGAGAAACAACATTTTTGGAACTCACTCTTGACCTTTTCTCCTCCTTCTACCAGTGTTCAGGAATGTAATTACTTATAACTAGTACTACCATTATCATAATTGTCAAATTCTCTGTGCATAATCCAGTCTTTACAAACTGAAACTAATAATTATGGAAGTCTGGGAGTATGAAATTACATTGTAAATCATATCTTTAAAGGGATGTGTTCTGTTAATATGCCACTAACATAGATTGTTTTCCAAATGTTACATTATCCTATAATAGTATTGTTGCAACTCATTAATCACAACTCTGCATCTATGGGTGGAGAAGACTAATATATGGGCTTAGAAGCTTCTATCTTAATTAACAGATTTTTTTTCAGTGATACTTCCGTGGAATGCTGTTAATCTCTTCAGATTCACAATCATGTTTTAAGGATCACCATAACTAGTTAAACCTACTTTAAAATTAAATTCAATTAAATTATCGAATTTAAAATCAATGTTAGTAAAAAAAAATTCTCAAATCCAGCAAATACTCCTTCCTATTATTCATTTTAGTTGCACCAGGGTTATGCAATATTTATACTGTAACACAGAAACAAAAATGTAATAAGCTGACACTCTGAATTAGATTTTTCCAAACTGGCATCTTATGGTATCCTTAAAGAATGAAAGTTTTCTCTGCCAAGTAAGCTCAGGAAACACTGAAGAAAATACCTAACCCATGCCCCTCATGTACATATGACATGTTAGCAGCCTAGCCTTATGGTTAAGACATAAGCATCTCTCCTTTGTCCTACTCCACCACTACCACCCATGTAGCACCTGCTAATCATAAGTGTTCCCTAAACACACTTTGTATATGATAATCTGAATAGATATTTACAATAACAATATAATGCAATGGTTAAGAATCATTCGGTTCTCAAACAACTTTTTTCAGTAACAAATTTTCTCCCACCCAAATAAGGCATATAAATTGTTGATTAAATACCTATGGGGGGGTGTTAATCCAATTTTTTACTTAGTAAAGGATGGAAAAGATTTAACCATGCAATTTAAATGTCTACTCATTAATACTCCCAAAAGTAATTTACTTTCTTTTTCAATTGTTAGTATAAGCATATTCAGCAGGCAATAATGCAACCTCTGGTCTTTTAACCAAAAGCACTTAACACAAAGGCAAAGTATGCAAAGGAAATAACCATTACACTCAATTACCCAGCTCAGTGCAGGACAGCAGAAAATAGGTTTTGAATCATAATTGTAGTAATCAGTTTCTAGGTCTAAAGAAGTAAAGTAGATGATCTGTAAAATAATTGCTTTAGGGAAAAAAATCTGAAAATAAGAATATAGTAGATGTAATTGTTTAGGCAAGATAGTAAAATCAAATATTGAAACACACAGGAAAATTTTCAAGTTAGGTAAGAAACACAAGTTAGTAATTTAGCTCACTTGTAACCAGTCCCAAGGATGAAACCATCTTTCAGTGCTCATAGAATGACTTCCAGTTTATCAAAACATGTTCAAAAAGTAAAGCATGGAGAACAAGAAGAAAAAGGGCTTTTATCCCTCAAAACATCTGAAAATGAACTCCTGAACATTCTCATCTCCTTTCTCCCCATTACAGTTGAAGGCAGCTCCTTATTTCCCAGCCTAGCCAAAAATTACAACACCATTATTGACCCCTTTCTTTCTCATTCCAATTCTAATTCATCAGGATATGCTCTTGGCTCCACCTTGTTTCAAGAAAACTTGCAATTGACTGTTTCAGTAATTTTATGATAGCTGAATAAAAATTCTCATCAGATAATTCCAATATCTGATTCAAATCAGTATTGAAGTCAGTTGAACGTCTTTTCTCATTCAAATTTCTGGTGTTTGGTATGACAAGTGTTTTTATTGCATCCTAAATATTGTGGTTATTGTTAGGAAACTCATGATTACAGGAATCTTCTGTTTTAGCAAGCAGTCGTCTTGCTTAGATTTAGAGTGTAGGTTCTAGACTACTTTTGTGGGATTTAATTCCAATGGCAGTTGAGTTTTCTGAGCCCTCACAAAGCTATTTTGGTCTGCTTCATTCTTCTGGTGCTGTTGGAGCCCCGACTCAATCTCTGCTGTTACCTGTAGGGATGAAAAAAAGGTATTTTCCAGGGTCACTTATTATCTATCACTGGGCAAAATTGAGGGAGAGGGCTCCCGTAGTTACTGGGCCTTGGTCTCCTTAAGCTATGGGGAAAAGGCAGGGGCTGGTATGATTGGTATCTATAGAACAGACCACCTGCTGGGACCAGTAGGGAGTAGAAGTGAGTATAGGCTGGGCTTTACTGCTGACAGATCAGATCACAGGGACTTGGACTGTGGCACAGAGGCTGAACCAGCCAGGTCTTTGCTGCTTCTGGAAGATCTGACTGTCCATAGGGGCCTTGGTTGTGGAGAAAGGGCTGGGAGGGGCAGGGGTATTCCTGTTCCTATAGGCAGATCAGGCTGCCCACTAGGCCTAGTATGGATCAGCAGATATGAGTGCTTTTGACTAGGTCTCTGATGGTCTTCCTCTTTCCATCCAGGTCCTTTTACCACAGAAAGCAAGCTTTTGTTTTATTTCTATGCCCATTGATAATCCAGGTCTCCTGTATCCAGTCCAGGAGTAAATGGTAGGTAAAAAAGAAAACCTAGTGAACTAACCTCAAATGCTGAGGTTCCTAGCTATTCCACTTTCTTCATTCCAACTTTCAGAATGCTTTTTTATTGACTTTTTATACCTTTATTTTGTTTATTTATTTTTATATGGTGCTGAGGATCAAACCCAGGGCCTCGCACATGCTAGGTGAGTGCTCTACCACTGAGCCACAACCCCAGCCCTCAGAATGCTTTTATTGCTATTAGTTGAATAACTTCCAGGGTATTTAGTTGTATTTATAGGGGAGGGGAGAGGGAAAAGTGAGTCCATGTCATCTTGATCAGAAAATAGAATTAATTTTTTTAACCATCTTCATTCTGACAGATATTAGAAATCCACTTCATCTGAGATTAGTGAACAAGCTACAGTTCTTTAATGACCAGTGTACCCTGCTGAAAATAGTAGCTATAATGTAGTTTTCCATGAGTCCTGGTTCAGAATTTTAGGGTCTCAAATAGGTAATGGATGTTTCCCAATCTTTGGGGGTTTGAGGAATACCAAACTAGCCAAAGCAAACTAGACTAGGGGTTTGTTTCTGTTGTCTCCATAGCATACACATTCTCATTCACCCTCAAGTCTTTGTGAATTGAAAAGGAGATCCAAAATGCCAGTGTATTTAATATTTCTCAGTCATGGTACACTGTTGAGAAATGGTGTTTTTAATAACAATCTCATCATTTAGGTCTTACACACTACATAAATAAAGTGAGGAAAGTTAGGAGTTATTGTATAGACAGTTCTTAATAAAGAACCTCCCAGTTGACTTTGAGGATAGGGTTTTTCTCTTACTCATCCTGTATCACTAGCATATGAATCAATGCCTGAGACCATCCTAGTAGAGACTCAATAAATGCTTATGAATGGACAAATTAAGAGATCAATCCTTTTCAGGATGCACAAACATAGGTGCTATCAATGTAGTTATATTTTAGTTAATCTAAAGTTATAGATATCTTGGTGGAAAATTTCATTTACCTGGTAGAATTAAAAATTTTAATTTTCCAATGCCAATTACTGAAAGGTAAACAAAAGTTATAAAAGCATGTAACATGTAATTTAAAAATACTTCTTAAAAAATAAATTCTTTTGTTTCCCTAAGAGATGTTGGTTGCCAATTTAAAATTCTTCTAGTGCTACCATAATCAAAACT
This sequence comes from Marmota marmota marmota, assembly GCF_001458135.2. Classification (NCBI taxonomy): domain Eukaryota; kingdom Metazoa; phylum Chordata; class Mammalia; order Rodentia; family Sciuridae; genus Marmota; species Marmota marmota. The sequence goes on from NW_026000249.1 coordinate 29,221,202, forward strand.
CAAAAAAGCAGACTTAAGTTTTTAACATATACTAACATGTGCTCTTAAATACTCATTTAAAAGAGACCTTGTAAACTTGAGGTATTTTACAAAATGGCATTTTATAATGGCAAAAAACTGAACATATCTCCTAAAATTCAGAGAGCTTTTTAATTTAAAGGTTTATAACAATGACTGCGACAATAACTCACTCCAAATTCAAGCTTTTTGCTTATAGGTTTTAATAGTTTGCTAAAAATATAGTTTGTATGATATGGTAAGATTACTTATGAGCCTTAATCACTGTAATAGTTTACCATCAGAAGATATTACTAACTGGAAATAAACTATATTATCAACATGATCAGCCTTTTTGTATGTGAAATTTTAGGTAGATAATTAAGACTTGGAAAACAAAACTTCATGCTGATTGAAGACTCTCATTTTGAGCATAAGCTTAGATCAGTAAATAAATGTAGGATGAGTTCAAAATATTAGAAACCTGTTAGCCAATGATTATTCACCAATTCCTTAAAAATCAACACATATTCAATTCCATGTTTTATCTTTGGGGGGGGGTACAGGGCACTAGGGATTGAACTCAGAGGCACTTGACCACTGAGCCACATCCCCAACCCTATTTTGTATTTTATTTAGAGACAGGGTCTCACTGAGTTGCTTAGTGCCTCATTTTTGTTGGGGCTGGTTTTGAACTCTCCATCCTCCTGCCTCAGCCTCCCGAGCCACTGGAATTACAAGTGTGCACCACCACGCCTGGCCCCATGTCTTATCCTTTAATCAAATTATTTTATATATCCCAACCAGTGGGGAAAAATAAAGAATGAAGCATGAAGAATATCTAGCACATAGAGTGAATCTGCAGAAAAAGAAACACTTTTGTGCTGTTAATGGGACTGCAAATTAGTACAACCACTATGGAAATCATTATGGAGGTCCTCAAAAGACTAGGTATGGAACCACCATATGACCCAGCTATACCACTCCTTGGTATTTATCCTAAAGAATTAAAGTCATCATACTATAGTGATGTGTGCATATTCACGTTAATAGCAGCACAATTCACAATAGCCAAACTATGGAACCAGCCTAGGTGTCTATCAATGGATGAATGGATAAAGAAAATGTGGCATATATATACGAGGGAGTTTTATTCAGCCGTAAAGAAAAATGAAATTATGTCATTTGCAAGAAAATCAATGAAAGAGACCATCATGTTAAGCTAAATAACAAACTCAGAAGGTCAAGGGTCATATGTTTTTCTCTTATATGTGGAAGCTAGAGAGGAAAAAGGAAAAGAAAGTGGGGGGTTGGGGATCTCATGAAAATCAAAGGGAAACCATTAGAAGAAAGGGACCAGGGTGTTAGAGGTGGGGAGGAAGGACAGAAGTACTGGGGAGGGTGATATTGACCAAATTATATTGTTATATTGTGTGCATATATGAATATATAACAACCATCATTATGTGCAACTACAATGTACCAAAAATGTGGGAAAAAAGAATATCTAGCATAGATACAAAACAAATGGGTTGAGATCATAGTAAAGAACAAGATGTTTTAACATGTAATTTTTAAGGACAGCTTGAATAACCACTGAACTTTTTAAAGAAAAATTTATTCTAGTAGCCAAGTATCCTTGCATATTAATATTTCACAATGAATTTACAACTTCCTTTTGGTATGCCTACACAACATGGAAGTATAAACACTCTAACTGTAAACATCTGTTATGAAAAAGTCTTCTTGAGAGAAGGTACTTTAACCCTTGACAGATGAATGCTTTCCTCTTTGACGCAAAACCATTATAGCATAAACACTGCAAGGGTTCAAAAGACCTGGCTGGGTTTGAATCCTGGATGTGCCCATTGCTAATTATGATGACATGAGAACAGTTATCAAATCTCTATGGGCCCACTTTATAAAATTGTGCAACGAAGATGAAAATACTTCAGAGTGTTCTGAAATATACAGAAGATAATAGACACATACAAAAAAGAGGGGACTTCTTCCAGGGGTGATCTGTTATTGGATTAGTATTCAATGGATAGATTTCAGAGCAAAGGAGAGTTGAAGAGGAATTAGTTAAGAGGAATATAGGTCCAAATAAATTATCAAGAATATATCATGAAGGAAAAAATACAGATAGAAACCATAAAAGTCAGAGTAAGAAACTTGATGAAATATGATAGGATTTCATACACATGAACTGGCGTCCCAACAGGAAAGGAGAGGAAGAATAAGTTAGAGATGACATTTGAGGAAATGGTTAAGAATTTTTCATAGAATGCTTCCACAGAATTTTCATCAGATCTGTCTATCCATAAATTTGAGATGCCTAGTGAATTATAGTAGAATTACTCAAAAGAAATGTGTACCTAGTCACATCATAGAAATATAAAGACAAAGAGAAAACCCTTATAACCAGAAGTAAAGAGAACAGATAGATTATCTTTAAATATGTAACAATATAGTAGCTGATAAAAGAAATTGACAATGGAATGATGATATATTCAAAGAGTTGAAATAAGGTGCTAAACAATTTCCCTGTACCAAGGGAAAATAATCTTCAATGATGATAGCATACTAAACACAAACACAAATTTTGTCATAACAAACTCTCACTCAATGAATTTCTAAGTGATACTTCAATCAAACAGAAGGTCAGAGACTGCTTTATCAAAGAATAAAAAACAAAATAAGATGTAATTATGTAAATAAATTTAAACAAACACTGACTATGTAAACCAATAATGTTTTCTGGGCTTTTTGAAAATAGAAAAAAATAAAATGCATGATAAATATTATATAGTCATTGTATAAGTCATGAAGGAATAAAGTTAAAATGTTCTTAAGACAGAGATAAGGGTGATGACAGTTGTTAATATTATACTTTGATAAGTGCCTAATACATGCTATTTTAAGGGTATGAGTAAAAAATTGATATTGTGTGTATGGGGGTAGGGGTAGTAGGGGTTGAACACAGGGGCACTCTACCACAGTCCCTTGTTAAAAAATTTTGAAACAGGGTTTCACTATGTTGCTAAGGGTCTCACTAAGTTGGTGAGGCTGGCCTCAAACTTGTGATCCTCCTGTCTCAGGTTCCTAACTTGCTGGTATTATTGCTGCCATGCTTGCCACTACCACAAAAACTGTAACACAGTGTCTAAGTTCCAAACTAAGCAGGGGAGGAAATGGAGTGATTTTTAAAAAACATAGGAGAAAGGAGCAAAATTAAAAACAGAAACAAGCAGGTCAAGCCAAGAACAAAATAAGATAGGAAATTTAAATTCAGATATATCACTACCAAGTGCCAGGAGCAGGAAGAAATGTACAAATAATAAATACAATAAAGTGTATTTAAAGGGGATGAGTCTACAGGAAAAAAGTAGAATACTGTAGGGGAACTGGAAATATTATGATGGGTTTGGGACAGATTTAGTATGAAATAAGAGAGGCCTCATTAAGAAGGTGGCTTAGAGCTAACCTAAAGTCACATATCTCCAGTGACAGCTCTGCTGGGATTTTTGCAGTGACCATTATTTTTAATATATTGTATCTTTCCCATGTTTGTCACCCTTCCGTTTCCTTGAGGGCTTCCCAGAGTTCTTCCATTCTGGATTTGCCCTGAGGATGACGATAGCAGGAGTGTTACCATTTATTAAATATCTACGGTTCACCAAGCACTCTATTAAATGTTTTGCAAAAGGTCTCATGTGATTTTTCTCAACAGCTCTAGAAGGAGGACACTATTATTCCTGTCTTACAAATAAGGACATTAGGGCTTAGTTAACTTTAAGAACTTACACAGTGTTCCACAGCTAATACCTCTGCAAATCTAGGACTTTAACATGAAATCTACCTGGCCATAAGGCCTGTGAACTTTCTACTCTCAAGCTGCATCTTGTGTCGGCCACTATTGCCAAGAATAAGGAAGAGCAAATTTAGAAGGAAAAGTATCATGGAATTAGTAGATGCTGTAAGACCTGCTTAAAGACTCTCAACAAGCATTTGGCTGGATGAGGATTCACAGAAGAACTTTTACTGTCAAGGTCCAGCTAAAAATCAAAACAAAAAAACCCACAGAGAATTTGGTTTACGGACTGAAGTGAAAAACCACTGCTCAGTCATTTTCAGCAGCTACACCTCCTGTCATTTATTTGGTTTTCATTCTCCTTTGCTTTGGTTTGTAATGATTCTTTGATTTTATCATCCTAAGCGTATTCAAGAAATCTTAGTTTCCCTCAATGTACAAGTGATATTGTATTTTCCTGTCTCATTTCCTTTCTCTAAAGCTGAAATGTTTTTAGATCTTGTATGTTGGGTGATTTTTCTGCTTCTTGTATCATATGTTAAGTGATTTTTCCCAAATAATAAAAATTTCAAGTCTAGTTAACAGAAAAGTTGAACTAACTTCTCTAGGCATGGTGGTTTCAAGAAATTCTTATGCAGTGCTTGTATTCTGCCAAGCCAGCCATGCTGCATCCAGAGAAAGAAGACCTCTCACCATACCAGGAGTAGCCTGAAGACCTATAGTTAGACAACTACCAAACAACTAGGTTTTCCACAAACCCTTCAGTGTCTTGGTTTGGTGGGAAGGAGTGCTGCTGTAAGAGGAAAGCATGGTCTCTAATAGTTTGAAGAGCAATAAAAATGAAGTCTATAGGTTGATATTAATTTTTCATTATTCTGCAACAGATTTAGCATCTTAAAATATCAAGTGTTTATTATCTCACTGCTTCTGCAGGTCAAGAGTCCAGGTGGCTCAGGTAGGTTGCTTAAAGTCTATAAGACTGAAATCAAGGTAGCAGTTTGGCTGCACTCTTATATAAAGGCAGTGGAGAAGAATCCACTTCCAAGATCATTCAGGTAGTTGGCAGCTATAGGGCTGAAGGACCATTTCCTTGATGGCTATTATCTTAGCCAGTGGCACTCATAAGTTCTCAGAAGCCACCTTTAATATTCGTTACACAGCCCCTTCCATCTTCAAGCCAGCAATAAAGAATCTCTCTCACATCAAAAGCCCTCCCACAATTCCAATCTCTACTTACAGGAAGTATCCTTTAAGCTGACCTTCTTTCCTTAATTTTTTTTTAAAAGGATACCACTTCCATTAACAAGAAATAGTATCTCTTCCCAGAAGTAGAAGGTAACCTTAAATGTAAATATAATAATAATAATAATAACCAGAGCAAAGGAAAACCTCTATTTTTATGCAAACTTTTCATCAGTCATTGTTCAAATATGAGTGAAATTTGCAATTTCTGAGGCACTACCTGGTTTTTAAATGTGTATTAGTCATTGAAAAGTAGCTAAATTTCTCCATCCACTTGATATTTGAGGAAAATTTAAAATGATCCCAAATAACAATGTTTATATGTTAAGATGACTACGTACACAAGTAAAAAGTCTGATTTTGTATACAAGAAGGATCCCCTGGTTATGTGCAGGGAACCATCTCACATGTACTGTTTTTACTAACTGGATTGACAAACAAGGTAACATTATTTCTCTTTCATTAAAAAAAGGGTTGAGGAGCTGGGGTTGTGGCTCAGCGGTAGAGTGCTCGCCTCGCACATGCGAGACCCTGGGTTTGATCCTCAGCACCACATACAAAAATAAACAAGTGAAATAAAGGTGTTGTGTTCAACTACAACTAAAAAAAATAAATATAAAAAAGGGTTGATATAATCCAAGCAACCACTACAAATATTTTAAAAGAATTTTTTTGTGTTTATTTTTTAGTTGTAGGTGGACACACAATCTTTATTTCATTTTTATGTGGTGCTGAGGATGGAACCCAGTGCTTCACGTGTGCTAAGCAAGCATGCTACAACTGAGCCACAACTCCAGCCCATAAAAAGGAATTTTAAAAAGACCATGCTGGCATTGTTAAGGAATATCACAGTAGACCTTTTTGTGATTTTGTATTTAATGAAAAGCAGTACAAACGCTGGTGATGTGTAATATAATTGTATAAACAGACAAACCCTGTTAATAGATTACAGATTAGTTTTATACTATATCTTGAAACTTGTAAAATAAAGATTCCACCTCTGGGAAAAAAAGGTAAATGGAATAAACTAAAACAATAGCATTATGAAATTCCAAGTAGGTACTGTTGCCTTCAAAATGCTATGAACTTCAGAGATGTTCTCACTTAAAAACAAAAAAAAGAAAAAAAAACAGGTTATGTCGATTTTTAATATTGTATGAAAACCAAAACTTGACTTTTTCAAAGGTATTATACTAGTCAGACTGAAACAACACTACACAGAATTCTTTGTTGATTACTGTTTAATTAATGATTTGTTCAAATGTATGATATGTCAAGATCATTGTACTGTCATGTGTAACTAATTAAAACAAATAAAAAAAATTAATGATTTGTTGGGATACAACCTAAAAAACACAGCCTCCCATAGTACCTATCATACACTTAGGGAAATATTACTTTAAGTCCTAGTTAGAAATAATTTGGCAAAAAGACAGTGGTATAGGGTTCCCCTAGAGGATTCTGAATGCTGTATCATAGAGTAAGTTAAGAAAAACAAACAAACAAAAAATACTAAAAATCCAACTAAACCTTTAAAAAGTATGGTTAACGAAAAATTTTCCTGAATTCAGATTCATAGGCCTTGGAGGCTTCCAAAGGCACAATGGCCATATGTATACAAGTAAACCATGTGTATCTACCCCTCCATTGCTGCCATTCCTACTCTTTGAAAACAGAGGCAAGGCAATATTATTTTAGCTTGTTCAGACTGTATTCCTTCATAAATTCTTAAAAGAATTATTATAGTGTACCCAGTGAACCTGGCCAGTGTGATCACTTATGTCAGAGGGGTCAGCAGACCACAGATCAAAACCAGACTGTCACCTGTTTAGGTAAATATGATTTTACTAGAATGCAGCCACACCCATTCATTTATATATTTTCTATGCTTTTTTGCTACAATAGCAGAGTTAAGTGGCTGTGACAAACAGTGTATGGGCTGCAAAGACTGAAATATTTACTCTCTAGCACTTTACAGAACTAGGTTGCCTACCCCTTACTTAAGACGTTCCAAACAAGTATTGATCTCAATCTCATAATGCATTTAGAGTACAGGTTTCAGATTATGCTAAATGATTGTCTTTTCTGTCCCTTCAGTTAAGCCACAGTGAGAGTTTATTTTATTTAGAACAGGGAATTAATTATACTTGTCCAAGCCTTGTTACTGTATTACCATGATCAGCAGCAGAGTCTAGATGTCACAGCATACCCTACAACCTATGTTCCTCTTGTTCTTCTTAAACATTCTCTCATCTCAACACCAAGAGATCATCTACACAGTCAACAACTCTTTTTTGGAAATACACTTGATTTTTTAGAATAGTTTTAGATTTTCAGAAAAATTACAAAGACAACAGAGAGAGTTCCCAAATGCCCTGTATCTAGTTCCCTGATTATTAATAACTTCCATTAAACCAGTATATTTATTACAATTAATGATCCAATGTTGGTAACCAACATTAACTCAAGTCTACTCTTCATTCAGGTTTCCTTAGTTTTTACCCAAATGTCCTTTTTCTATTCCAGGATCTCATCCAGGATACCACATTACATTTAATCATCGTTGTCTTTTTAGGTATCTCTTGACTGTGATAGTTTCTCATACTTACCTTGTTTTTGATGACCTTGACAGTTCAAATCACCTCACTGGACTAATCTACAACCAATCCTTTATGAGATGTGCTATGGTTTGGGTGTTTCCCAAAGGTCCACGTGTTAAACAAACGCTTGGTTCCCAGGGTGGCAGTGTTGGGATGTAGTGGAACCTTTAGGAGGTAGGGCCTAGTGGGAGGTACTTAATCACTGGGGAAGGTATGGCCTTGAAAGACATGGTCCCTTCTTTATTCTCTTATCATGAGGTAAGCAGTTTGCTCTGCTATATGCTCCCTCCCATTACCACCCAGCATGCCCACCAGAAGCCCAAAACCATAGGTCTGCCCAATCTTGGACTGGAACCTCCAAAACTGTGAGCCAATGTAAACCTTTTCTCTTTATAAGTTAATAATCTCAGGTATTTCATTATAGTGATGGAAAGTTGGTTCAAATAAGATGCCTAATACATGGGTTCATGTTTTAGGAGCAGAGGCCATCAGTTCACTTCTTATTTCTTCCTGTGTCCTCACATATGATCAACTACTTCATGGCTGAAGAGTAAAGTAAACAAAAATCTTACATGAAAGTGCTTTTTTTGCAGAAATAACAACAATTAAAGGCACTGAAATGATAATATTTGAATATTATCTAAAATAACAATTTTCAGAAGGGCTTTTTATCCAAAATATTTAGTCGTTCTACCACTCAATTTTAGCAAAAAGAATACTTTTTTTTTTTTTTACCGTGACCGACCCTGATTCCATTCAAGGAACAACCTGAGAAGGAAATGCAAAGTTTATGTTGACCTTGCTTTCTTTCTTCCTTTGGAAAAAAATGAGAACTCAATTACGTCTCCTAGAAAGACATATTTATACCACTTAACATTAAGTGCTCCAAACAAAAGGCTAATGCTGAAGTAAAAGGTGAAAAACGCATGCCAAGACTCAAGAGTTTAAAATGGTACAATGAACTGTTGTACAATTCATTGAAGGGCTGTAGGCAATTAGGGTTTCCTCAAAACATCTTTCACAGAGCCAGCTATAACAGGGAAGAAATGAGCTCTACTGCACAGCTCTATTTTATTTTGGCTGTAATTATTGATAAAAAACATTGAAAGCACCAAACAACAAAGAATTTTAAAAATGATGGACCACAGTTCTTTGCAGAGAGCACATGAAAAAGGCCATTACCATTCCACTTGTGGAAAATTCTAGTATTTCTATGGTACACAAATGCTGAATGGCTGTCCTTAATGAGATTGTAGTTTGTTACTTCCATATAACAGACTGGATCTTTGAACTTATTTTATGCTTCTGGTTTCCCACAAATACTTGGGTGATCTGTAATACAAACAATCTAAAGTACTATACATCTGCTGCTTTCATTTCTTGGACAGATAAAATGGATTTCAATATTAGCTAAGGAAATCACATTACACTAAAAATCCTATCTACAGTAATATGCTATTGGTCAAGACTAATCATCCTTGGTAAACCTTAACTTTATTAGATAAAGAGTATTGTAGTGACCAGAAAACAAAAGGTGATTGTGATCAGTTGAATCAGCAAAGGCTACTATTTCAATCACTGCTCAAGACACTCTTAGCCTTGCCATAATGTTGTTTTTCACAGATCAGAGACAAGCATGAGTGGTAACAGATGCTTACTGATTTGGATTAGTACTGGATTTGAATGTACAATGCTTAATGTTTCTCAATCTTAATAAAACATTAAATAAATCAAATTATCAAGCATAGTATATAATGCTAAAGCCATTAAAGCAAATCTGTCTTTATTGCTTTATCTAAATTCTTGGAGAGATTCCTACCCTAAACCAAGAAGTCATTGCTTAGCAAGAGAATAGTTTTGATAATATATTCCTTAATAAGTGAAATCCTGCAGGGTACAGTGGCACACACCTGTAATCCCAGAGGCTTGGGAGGTGAGGCAGGAAGATTGGGAGTTTAAAGTCAGCCTCAGCTAAACTTAGCAAGGCCCTGACCAACTTAGTGAGATCCTGTCTCTAATATAAAAAGGGCTGGGGATGTGTGGCTTGGTGGTAAAGCACCCCTGGGTTCAATGCCTGGTACAAAAAAAAAAATGAAATCCTGTATTTATATCTTTACCTAGAATGAAACTGATCAGAGACAATGAATGTTTTAAAAGTGCCATACAAATCCTATTTGGTTCTAAAAGATTCTGTAAGTCTTCTTTATCAACTAACTGTACACTGTAACCTCTTTTTCCTGCTCAAGTTTCTCTTTGTGACTCAGTTTCTTTAGAGCATTTGCAAAACGATCTCGGCCTTCTTCCTTTTCTCACCTTTAACTCCTCACATAGAACAGGCTGGTTTACTTGAGGACTCAGACATGCTACTCTCCTAAGGCATCAGGAACATCACTACAGGGACATCTTGCCCTCACTGCTTAGCCACCATCTACCCCGGCATATGATCTCTGACTACAGAGTTAAGGTATGTTTTAAAGACAGTGTGCTAATGATATCGAGATGGAGGTAGGTTGATAGACAGGAATGAAAGGGAAAACAAGAATGCATTTTAAGAGAAACATACTAATCAGAAAGGTATAATAATGCTTCCTTTTAAAAAGCTGTATGGTTGATATATTGGGGCATAACGATAAAGAAAAAAGAATGTATTACAATTCCAGTGCAAAAGAAAACTTACAATGGTAGAAGTCATAATTAATAAAAATTATTTTAAAAAGCCTGCTGGGTTCAGTGGTACATACCTATAAACTCAGTGAATCACGAGGCTGAGGTAGGAGGATCATAAGTTCAAAGCCAGCCTGAGCAACTTAGTGAGACACTGTCTCACAATAAAAAATTGTAGCTCAGGGGGCTGTGGTTGTGGCTCAGCAGTAGAATGCTCACCTGGCACGTGTGAGACCCTGGGTTCAATCCTCAGCACCACATATAAAAATAAACAAGTGAAATAAAGATGTTGTGTCCAACTACAACTAAAAAAATAAATATTTTTAAAAAATCATAGCTAAATGGTGGAGTGTACCTGCATTCAATTCCAAGTACCACAGAAATAAAAGAGCCAAGTTTTGGAATTAATACAGAAAAAAATAATCCCAATGAATATACTTTCAGAAAAATATGCAAATAAAAAAATTGCAAATTGTTTAGCTGTGTGGTGCAAAAAAATTGATCAAGGAGTTAGATTGGCTTAGTGTAATCATCTGGGCTGAGAAATATTTTCAACAAAAAATTATTGGTATTGGTTTAATTCTGATTAAAATACTTTTATTTATATTTAAATAGTCAAAAGCATCCACAGGTCAAAATCTTACACTCATCAGAGGCATCAAATGATTACCCATTTACATTTCACTGTTACCATAATCTTCCAACTAGAGGAATAAGAATGATAAAATTTATTAGTACTAGGTACTATAATTAATATGAATAGTATATATTAGTATAGTATTAATTGCTATGGTTTGAATGTGTCCCTCAAAGTTCATTCATTGGAAACTTAACCCCAATGTAATAGTAGTGAGAAGTGGAGCTAAGAGGTGATTAGTTCATGTGGGCTCTGCCCTTATAAATGGGTTAATGTCCTTATTGTGGGAAAGGATTTATTAAGAGCAGGTCTGCTATAGAAGTGAATCTGGCCCTCCTGCATGCACTCTCTTGCCATGTTGATGCCTTCTGCAGGGTTATGACATAGCAAGAAGGCCCTCACTGGTTGCAGCTCCTTGATGTCATATTTCCCAGCCTTCAAAACTATGACCCCAATAAATTTGTTATAAATTACCAGTCTGTAGCATTGTTATAGTAGCACAAAAGAGACTAAGACATTCGTATTAAATACACACAACATGCCGGTTATTTTTCTAAGCCTTAAAAGTATTCACTCATTTAATTCTCATAATTCTGTAACTGGTAGGTCATACTTATTATAGGCAGTGTCTTTATCCCCATTTTACAGATGAGGACCCTGAGGCACAAAGTTAAGTAACTTGGCCACAAAGCTAGTAACTGGTTCAATCAGAATTCAAATACAAAAATTCCAGATCCAAAATCATTGCCCTTCTTAATCACTGTATTATTCCTGCCTCACCTCTATATCAGACATAAATTTGAGGTCCTCCATTGAAGTTTTATCCAGCCTTTATCTTTTTTATTAGAAATAAAAACTTATCTATTGTATATATCAGTAATTTTTATAGATTTGGGCAAAATTATTAGTAAATTGTTAGTAAAACTATTAGTACTTTCAGTTTTTAAAATTAGTATATATTAAGTATTCACTTACATGATATTAAGAAAAATATTGCATAGGTATTAATTGCTATCAAATAAAAATGTGTAGAAAGCATTTTCCTGATAATTAATGGTTTTTTATTTTTTTATATTTAAAGTTCAAAATTTATTTCTTAATTGCTGAAAACAGAAATTTGATCTTACAAAGTATATTTAATAACATCTGTCCACAAAAATGGTCCCTTATCTTCACCTATTCCACATATCAGTGCATCATCCAAACTTTAATTCTCTCTCCTCTTGATTTTTCTTTTTATGTAATATTAACTAGTTTAGTCAATGTTTATTTTGAAAAACAATTTTCAAACTTATAAAAGTGAAGTTAACATTGCATATTGATTTAGTTTCCTTTCTATTGAAAGATTACACTATTAACTGGAACTAAAAACATCTTATACTTAATTGGTTAGAAGGCAATACAAAAAAAGAATATAAAAATAGTTCTATAATAATGTGGCAGTGACAATTCAACCAAGTATATTGTAGGCAAATAAACTATTAGAGGCAAGCACAAAGTCACAGTGTTATAATACCTCTGGCAGTAGGGCAATAGTCAAGATATATGGGTATTCGGTTCTAGCTTTGCAACTGACTGGTTATATATTTTTGAGTTATAGTCACTCTGTGCCTGTTTGCTCATTTTTAATAGAGAGAGTTAGAACTACTCCCATTTTGCCAAGTTCAAAATTCTGACTCCAGGAAAAATCATGAGGCAATGGGTTTACTCAGGTTTTTGTATTGACCCTGTCCCTCTTTGTTTCACTGATCACCCACAGAACAACCAACTTCTCTGACCAGGGATTGGAACACGTGTGTTTTAGTTCTAAACTCATCCTATTAGTTTCAGCTCTCTGGGGCTTCTTTCAAATAGGGAAAATTAGACTGGTTTCAAATCTCTTTTTGTAGGGATGAGTAACTTCACTTACCCAAAGACATAATATTAGCAATCAGAAATGAGAAGGAGAATACTCATACAAGAATAGCATTTGCAGGGTGGAGGAAATGTTTGTTCCTGATAGAAGTTACCAAAGTCCAGCCCCATTGCCAAATAGATATTATGAGCAAGGGAGAAATCTATGGTTATGATGTGAGACTGCAAGAAAGACTGAAGCCAACAGAGAGGGTGGGGGGAGTGGCAATGAATGTTGGACATGCCTCCACCTTTCTTTTCCTTGAAATACTCACTACATTAAGGGCATGGTGGCAGTAGAATACCTGTGCCTAACAAAGGCAGCTATTCAGTAAGTTACTGATTGCTGATTTGACTTCTGGCCAATCAGATTCAACTGAATCTTTGGCCAAAGGATTTATTTAATTCAGACCTAAAATAACAGATCTTAAGAAATCATTTAACCATTCTATATCATCAATTGTGCCTTCTTCCCATAATATCTAGATAGGGTAATAGAGCATGAAGGTATAGACATAGTGGTGATGGCTGCAAAACATTGTGAATGTAATTGAACATTGTGAATGTAATTGAAGCCATTTTAGACTGAAGAAAATGGCAAATTTCATCTTACATACATTTTAACACAATTTTAAAACATTTAACAGGGAAGAACAAAAAGCACACTTTGGAATGCATTTTATTTTCATGAGATGTGAGAATAGGTTTTAAAAATTATCTAGCATGTGGCTCAAGTGAAATAAGTATATTCTGCTGTTGGGTTTTAAAGGGCCAACTTTTTCATTAAAAGGGCTGACCATAATGACACAAAACCTCATAAGGATCACATTATACTTTTGAAAACTTTGTTACATTTACACTTGTTATAATTCTGATAATTTTAATTCAGGTAAACTACAAATGAATGAATTTGAGGGACTGAAGCATCCAGAACAAAAAAATTATATTAAATAGAAGGAAAAGAGATTTATTATATTTCATTAAAACTAGCACTTATGCTAAGATTTGATGATGTCCTTTCCAAAATTCATGTTGAAAATTAATTCCCAATGCAACAATATTAAGAAGTGGGGCCTTTAGGAGATAATTAAGTTATAAGGGCTTCACCCTCATGAATGGGATTAGTGCTCATTAAAAAGAGTTCCAAGTCTGAAGGGAGCGTCTTATACTTCCATCCCTTCTTCCATGTATAGACACAGTGTTCCCTTTGAAGGATATAGCAATAAGGCACCATCTTAGAAGCATAATGCAGCTCTAACTTGACACCAATACTACTGGCACCTTGATCTTGGGACTCCCCGGTCTATAGAACTCTGAGAAAACTAATCCCTGTTCTTTATAAACTACCCAGTCCCAAATTGTGTTATAGAGTACAAAACAGACTAAGATAAAATCCTAAATTTCTGAGCACACAACCTTCAAAAAATGAACCAATATTCTCTGAGGCATATTTTGGGAGATGTTATCCTTGAGCCTTGTTCAGAACCTGGAGTTTACACATATCTCCGGAGCTGAATTAAACTCAGAACACATCAAATAAATAGCAACATAAGGCATAGCTACCAACTAATTATATGTTTGATTTTTAGGGGAGAAAAATATATTACAACACACAAAAGATGAGACCCTTCAAAGCAAAAGCATAAATTCGGATAAATCATTTTTATTCAAAATATGACAGAGTTTAAGGTTATTTGAATATAAAAAAAACAAAACATGGACTCTGATATGGAATGTACTCATGACACAGACTTAAAGAATTTTCAAAGAACAAGATTGTGACATAGTAAAGGTAGACTAAACACATGCTACTCCTAATCCGAAGAACAAGTATTCTTAAGATGACATACTCCACCATGGTTTGGAGTAACAGTCTTTCTATTGAAAGTGAAAATATAGATTTAGTGGCAACCTAAAGAGATTATGTAGGTCTCCTGCTAATCTGAAGGCAGCAGGGTTGGTTGAATCTATGCTCAACAATCAGAACAGCATTTTGTTCACTTAGAGCAAGCACTGAATTTTTGGAACTTGATATAAAATGTAATTACACATACCCTATGTAATTTGAAATGTTCCCTCTATTTGTATTAATGAAAGTGGCAAACTATAGGATGTAAGCTACAAATGTTTCCAAACTTTCAACAGTTGTGTACTAGAGGCAGGAACAAGTTTTGTTTTGTTTTTTGATGCTGAGGACTGAACCCAGGGCTTCACACAAAAGTACTCTCTACCTCTGAGCTCTTCCCTAGCCCTTGCAATTCTCCTGCTTCTGCCTACTAAGTTGCTGGTATTAGAGTCCTGTGCCACCACACCAGACTAGGGACAAATTTTCAAAAATCCCTTTCTAATGAATAGAAGATCTGCCTCTGGTGCCCAAGAAAGATATGGTGTAATGTAATATGGGAGAGTACTTGTTCCAGTGAGGAGGGGTTTACCTTTTATTCATGGGCCCATGTGACCACTTTCCTTTTGCCTAAATAGCTACAGGTAATTCAAGTACTTGAGAAGGATTAAGAGTCTCTTTTCCTGAGTGAGTTTAACTTTAATTACCTTATTTTACCTTCAAATTTAAGATAACCTCTGCAACCACAAATCTAGATTCTACCTTCTTACCAGGTTTCCCCTTGATGTGAAAACAAGCACTGTCACACTTATACACACACACCAACATCTTTCTCTCTCAAATCATCTATCATTGCTAACTAAACTTTACCTAAAAGATATAGAAAATAAGTTGTCTTTCTGAAGGAACTGAGAGTCAGATGATAAATGAGGGAGGAAGGAACTCTGCACCCAAAGCAGATTGGCAGCATTATCACAGGTGCTTGACCAAGTTAGCTCTTCTCTACCCACAGATGGCCATCTCTAATGGAACAGAGTGAAATCACTGACTATATAAAACCAAATGGAAATCATTCAAAAGCCCAATAATGTTTATGCAACTGTTAGTCAAATAATATTTAGTCCTAACTTTTCTTCAAATTACACTTTTCAATTTCTATTTTAAAATATGAAGATCTTGTGTAATATTCAAATGTGTACTGAAAATATAACTGCCTGTTTATTCTTTAGATCTGTAGAACTATACTGCCTATGTTAAGGACCTTCCAAGTAAATCAAAAGATAATTGAAAAATGTACTCAACTTCTGAGTAAGGTAAAGATAATTTTAAGTATCAGAGACAAAAAAAAATCCTGATAAAATGACCTTACCTTAGAGAAATTAAAAACCATAGTGCATTTTCTTTCATTTACTGGTAAATGTCAGAATAGATCATAAGGGGATCAAATCACATGCCTATAGAAGGAGATGATAGGGAACTAGGAAGCAAATAAGCTTGATTTAAAAAGGCGAAATTATTACTGTGGTGACTAGAGCTAGTGTTATTTGTTAGAAATGGTAAGCATCATTCTGCTAAATCACACTAAATAAATTTGAAACTTTGTCAGTATGCAAGCTATTTTGTTTCAGGGAGCTACCATTTCTTGAGCATCCTCAAATAATGAGAATGGCTTCACATCTGTTGAACATGTAAATATACAAGTTTTTCTATTCAATCCCAAGACTGACTATAGCAACTAACACAATAAGGCAACATGGACCATGTCCACACATCTTTATGATTAGTGTCAAACCACTGCTTTATTCTTTGCTTTATGGTTTTCAGATTTACTTCTTCAATCACCTCCAATTTAATAGGTTTACCAATAATGCTTCAGTAAGCTCTATGTGTTATACAACTTTGGAAACTGGTATTATTTCTTCATAACACTAGAGGCATTTCATTTTACTTCCAGAAAGCCATTTGAGAAAGATCAAGGCATTTTAAAAATTTGTCATATCATATCTCAGTACTTTTGAAAAGTGAAGAAGAAATTTCCCTTATTTTAAGGATAAGATGAAGGAAGTAACTTAGGAAGCACAAAGAGGGCTTCTGGCAATGTTCTAATTTCTTCATTTGAGTGCTTGTTACAGGAGTGTGTTCAGTTTGTAAGAGCTCATCAAACTACCTATGCTAATTATTTGTATGCTTTTCTGTATGCCATGTTATACTTCAATAAAAGTTCAAAAAAGTGAAACAGAAATTCAGATTCCAAAATGCCCCAGTGACTTGCCTAAGATCAGTGGTAAAGGCCATCCCCAATACAGGCCATGTGACTTCTAGATATTTCTCAGTGCTCCATATCAAATTGCCTATGTTGCTTTTACTGTTAATAAGTTTCTCCCATTCAATCTCTTATTTGTCCTTTGATCATTAATAGAATATTCTGCCTCATCATCACAATATGCCTGGAATACCATGGTTAAAAAGTCTCTCTTCAGGGGCTGGGGATGTGGCTCAAGCGGTAGCGCGCTCGCCTGGCATGCGTGCGGCCCGGGTTCGATCCTCAGCACCACATACAAACAAAGATGTTGTGTCCACCGAAAACTAGAAAATAAATATTTAAAAACTCTCTCTCTCTCTCTCTCTCTCTCTCCTAAAAAAAAGTCTCTCTTCAGGATTACTTAAATATAGATGTGATAATATACAGTCCTCTCTCTGTATCTGTGGAAGTTTGGTTCCTGCTCAAGTCCCCTATACAAAACGGTGTATTATCTGTATAGAACCTAGACACATCCTCCCATATCCTTTAAATTATCTCCAGATTACTTGTTATACTTAATGTAAATGTGATGTAAGCAGTTGTTATGCAGTATTCTTTTGAGAATGCCAAGAAAAAAGTCAATACATGTTAAGCATACATTTGATTTTTTTCCCCCAAATATTTTCAACCTGTGGTTGGTTGAATCCATAGATGTGGAATCCACAGATATGGAGGGTCAACTGTATATTTCCACAATGCCCACACCTCAGCCTAGCTAGGAAATCCAAAAGTATTTCACTGATCAGTAGCCTTCCTTTGGTAGTCTGACTACAACTCTTGTAATCACTGTGTCATATACAATTTTAACTATATCTATTATCCAAACTGCCTAAGTCAATTTTTATACTTTCTTTAAAAGTGTTAATGATTAAAAGACAGAGAAAAGAAAATTCCACATCTCTTAGATCCTCTGAAGTGATGGGGAAAGGTTAATAGAATAGCTCTGCAGAAACCAGATTTGATTACATGAATATTTCACACCTTCTACCTACCTTTCCAGTCTCACCTCTCAACACCACCTAGACAGAAAGCACATTCAGCTATACCAATCATCATTAACTTCAAATATTAGGTTTTTGTCATGCTCAATGCCTTTGTGCAAATTTTATACAAACTGTTTCCTTGGCCTAGAACATCCTTCCCCTTATCCAATCTCTCTCCGTTAATGCTTCAATATTTTGCTGATGTATCTAAGAATTGCTTTTCATTCCCCTCAGACCAGGTTAAGGTCTTCCTTCCTCCTTGATGCTCACAAAACACAGGACTGCAATATACTAGTAAAAAGAACAATAAATCAAAAATCATAATATTCACTGCTAAAATATTACAGTAGGTTATGAAATATGAAAAATTACTCATAAAGTGGATCATTCCATTAATTCTCACTCTTGAAGTAAGTTAAGTTCCCTTTTTGTATTCTGTCATAGCACCTCTATGGCTTTCCTCTAAAGAACACAACATTGAATTTTAAATAATTGTATAATTATTTAACTTCTATCCCCCTCTCTGAATTGCACATTCCAAGACAGAAAGGGAAGTGCCTATATTATTCCCACTTGCATTACCAGGGTCCAGAAGAACTTGGAAGAGAGCAACTGCTGAATAAATTCTCGTGAATGAATGTTTAAAAACAAACTCCATGCCATTTTGGTTCATTACCTCAAAAATGGTATTCTGACTAAGCATGCCAAATCTGCTTTGCATATGCAACTTATGTTTACAGACATTGTGAAATGATCATAACAACGATCATAAAACTAAGAAAGTGAAATAATTAAATTACTTCTATGTTTACTTCTGCTATTAAACTGAGTTCCCAAATTGCAGGGACCATATACAACTTAGTAAGATATATGAATAAGTCAAGCTTTAGAATCAAACTTCCTCAGATTCCCAGCTTTACAACTTGACAGCTTGATAACTCTGGGAAAATGATTTACACCTCTCTGAGCCTCAGTTTACATATATCTATAAAATAAGGATATGCTTTAGTTTGAATCTTGAATGTTCAATGTCAAGCTATAGGGTTGTTCCCTGGAGGTGCACTATTGGGAAATCTTTAGTCCAGGGGGACCACAACCCCTTCCTCTTCCTCTCTATTGCTTCCCAGCCATAAGGAAAGTGGCCTACTCTGCCCATGTACTATTGCCTTGCTACAGGCCCAAAGCAATGGTGTCAACCAAGTATGAACTGAAATCTCCCAAATTGTGAACCAAAATAAACATTTTCTCTTTATAAGTTAATGTATTTATTATAGTGATGAAAAGCAGACTAACAAAGGAAAATACCATCTACCTCTTAGGATTGTTGTGGGGATTAAAGGAATATATGTAAAATGGTTATCATTGTGCCTGGTATTTAATAAGCACTATAAAATCCCACAACTATTAAGCCCTAATGTCTAATATAATAACTGACAACTGGTGTTCAAATATGTATTACTTTATGACACTTTCCTTCCTATTTCATAGGATTTGAAAGTATTTGAAAATTTTTAGAATATGAGATTCTAATAAAGGTCAGATATTATTTATTCTCCTCTTTAACATTTTTTTTTGAGATTTTTTAAAATAGGGCAATACCTTGAGAAAATCTAGTCAGGTCAAACCAGCAAAATAGAAAAGTTATAATAATACAATATTCAGAGTTAAATAGCATGAAAGATTCTCTATTAGAACTTGTCATTCAAGAGAAACTCTCAGTCTAAGACATCACCAAAAGGTAGAGCTTATGAAGTTTAAGTAAAATTGATTAAGCATATTTACATAAAGGTAAATTTAAGAATACATAAAGTAAGTATTAGAGAAAAAAGAATTTACTTTTCATTTGAAGAAGAAAATGATTAGACACCATTTGACAGGTCCTAATGTTGGAGAAGTTATCAACTATTAGCGATAGGTTCACTTTCTAATTAATCATGGTTCCTCTCACCTGGTGTTTAAAATTTAAGAATGACCAGCACAATATCTGTTCTGTCTTTCAGGATCACAGAGACCAAATTGCCCATTTTTTCTTGATCATTTATCCATCACTGATTAACTCCCTTCTTGGCAATTATGTCAACATATTTCTTCTCTCATACTTTTTCCTTGTCTTTTCCAAATGTCCCTGTTCTTGGGAAAATTACTCCCCCTAGTCCTAATTTCTTCCAATTTATGAGTCTAAAAATGAATGTACCCCAAGCTGCCCATCAACAGCTAGAATGTACCTATATTAAGGAAAAGGAAAGACTTAAAGAAAAATTCGTCTTAACTGATTCTATCAGTCTCTAACCAATTTTTAAAGTGAGTTACTCTTGTTAGTTAGTGGCAAAATATTTGGTAATACCTCATGTCAAATGAGTCTATAACTTACAGAAATGTAGGACATTTTCAGGATATAGATCTTTGATGGTATCTTCTTATATCTTTTGAGTCCAGTCCCATGAAAGACCAAATCAGACTACAGTGAGCCACTGTGTGCCTGCAGCCTTCAATCTAAATTGACTGAGAGTTGCATTATTTCAAACTTCGAAGGACTACAAATGTCAATACTCTCTGTACACTCATATTGAGGTGATTATAAGCAATAACTCTGAGAATGGCTGTCATAGTAGGAGATGAGACCACAGTCCCAAGCTGTTTTAAGACTTCTCCTTAGGACAAATAAGAAAACCAGACATCAAAAATCAGAATAAGAGTGTTGCCTACCTCAACGCAAAAAATTATAAATTTAAGGCTAAAATAAGGGCAGAACACAGAGACCAGTAAGAGTAATTTTCAGGCTAAGAAACTGCGTCTAAATGTGGCTTGTCTCTTGTGGGGCTTACTAAAAGAAAATAAATAAATAAAATCCTACATGTTTCTGAGGGAACGATATGGTCACGGAAAACCTAAGAGTGGCCTGCAGTAGTCAGCAACCATTTAAAATAATTCATGGCCCTAAAGTCTCATCAATAGGATACTGGCTGTGAAGCTGTGCAGTACCCAAGAAAATTAAAAGTATGTCCCACCCCCAGTGTTTCAGATGAGGCTATGGAGAAGAAAGGATAATGAAGAATCTCCTGAGGACAATTGGGGGCTTGTTTCTTGGCAAAGGAAATCCTGCCTGTATTCCTCAGACCATTTTGATAGCCATTTTTTTTTTTTTTTTTTG
>NW_026000249.1:29245294-29274396 GCF_001458135.2 Marmota marmota marmota
TACAACTATCTTATATTTGATAAAGGGGCTAAAAGCATGCAATGGAGGAAGGATAGCATCTTCAACAAATGGTGTTGGGAAAACTGGAAATCCTTATGCAACAAAATGAAACTGAATCCCCTCCTCTCGCCATGCACAAAAGTTAAATCATAAGTCTTTTTAACAATACCTTTTTTAAAGACTTATACAAAGCAGTGAAACCTTTCTAATTACTTTAAGCCACATCTCTGAAGGCACCAAGAATAAAATCATATCTACTGAAACCATTAATCCATCACAAATGCCACTTTTCCTCAGCTAATTCCAGGTGTGAAGAAATGTGAAACTCAAGAAAAAAAAACCCAAGGCAGTGACAACATCATCTATAGTCATATTCTTCTGAGAAATGTCAATACTTATCAAATTCACAGAATCTATCAACCTTCAATGTAATCCTTTCTGTATTTCATTTTCTCCTTTATTCTGGAATGAAAAAATAAAAGAAAGCCTGACACAAGGATCCCAATTTAGCCCTGTGTCAATAGATAATAAAAGCACCTGAAGTTTGAGACTATATATCAGCCATGGGTAGCTCCAGATATTCTGAAAAACTTGGGGATACTGATTCCAAGTACTCCACCTAAGCTTTCTAGCACGAACCCCCAACAACATAAAATTGGGAAAGGGAAAAAGGGCTTAGAATTAGTACTTTCCAGAGCAAGGAAGAAAACACCTTTAAGAGACCCTCCAGCAGAAACAAATCTTCCATGTTTGTTTGGTTATTGTTTGTTTGAATGCTAAGCCAGTGAATCACTCTGAAGTGCCTTATAATGGAAATTAATTTTAGGAAGACTAAATGGGTCTAAAAGTAAAATTTATACAGTGGTCAGTTTAAGATAAAACATTTTACAGTTTAAAAACACCATTGTATAATAAAATTTTTGACTAGTAATATTTGCTTCATAGCAGCTTCTTAATATTAATCCCATATTGTCAGACACTACTTGAAGGCCATTCACAACAGTATTATACCCAATATTTCACTAACTGATCTAATACTATGGCTCAGGAAAAAGCAATAATTGCACTAAGAGAAATCAGTGTATTACAAAAAGGTCTTACATGAAAAATACCATAGTTCAAAGGTCTGAGAAATGATCATGAATTTCCCAGTAGAAACTGTTAAAACTGATGGGAACAAATCACACTTTCAAGTTTGCCATTTCTGTAGAATTTTCTTTCTTTCTTTTTCTTTGGTGGTGCTGGGGATTGAACCCAGGGCCTTGTGCATGGGAGGCAAGCACTCTACCAACTGACCTATATCCCCAGCCCTTGTAGAACTTGCTTAATTACTTCCTTATTAATAAACTACATAGTAATTGTTTATGCTTATTAAACTGCTTAATAAACTACTTTACCCACTATTATCCAAATAGAGTTCAGCTGCCCCTTAAATTTTCATTTGAGGAAGGGCATGGGTTCTACAAAGGGTTCTGTGAGAAATATCCAGTTCTTACTAGTTCTGTTCTTACCCAATTTCCTAGGTCTCTTGATCAGTATCTCTCTCTGTCTCTCTTTATCTATCTATCTATCTGTGTATTTGTGTGTGTGTGAAATTCTACTCTATGTTCTACTTTACCTAAACCCAAGAAATGGGAGTGGCCTTCATTCCCAAGATCCAGGCCTGTTCAGATTGTTGAGAACTAGAAATTTAAAAATTACACTTTTGATCTGTCCCTATGAAGAACGCACTTGCTATACTGGGGGAAAAAAAAAAAAACTTGGCCCATAATTTGAGGGTAAAAAAATATATTCAGCTCCTTACATCCTTATTTTACCTTAAAAATCAAATTTCAGATGAATCAAAGAGATAATAAGAAATTAAAACAAAAGCAGAAAAAATGTAGGAGAAGTGTAACATGACACCCGGGAAAGGAGGGACTTTCTAAACATCAAAACAATCATAGAAATAACAAAGGAAAAGACTGATAAATTATGACTATGGAAGAAGCTCTTAATCAACCTCCATTTAACAAATTTCACAGACTGAAACCTAATGAAGGTTCACAGCATGCTGATTGCTCAGTGCTGACTGGCTACTGCGTAGTACACCTGCTCATAAGCCCTACAAATTAAGTTGTCTACTTACCAAGACTTATTTATTCCCAAATGTGTTTCTCTTTATACTAGATGTGTAGGTGTTACTGTAATTCCTAATTATATGTTACAGATATGTTACATCAATCAAATGTGAGTGCAAAAATAGAGAAACAAATTGAACAAAAAGGTGATCTTGTATAAAAAGTAAGTGACAAAACAGCAAAAGGTTTTGGGGGAGGGGAGAGTGAGGATAGACCTTAAAATACCAAAAGGATTATGCACTCAGATGACAGCTCATTATTACTCCCCTTCAAAGAAATCAAAACTTGGAACTGGAGAACATTAAGTGAAATAAGCCAGACACAGAAACACAAACACTGCAAGTCCTCACTTACATATGGAAGCTACAAAAATAGTAGTTACCAGAGGCTGGGAAGGGTAGGGAATGTGAGAGAGGTGGAGAGAGGATGATTAATGGGGTTGATGGAAATTAATTATGCACTACAAAATAACTAAAAGAAAGCATTTTAAATGTTCCCAACACAAAGAAATAATAAATATTTGAGGTAATGGTTATGCCAATTATCCTGATCTGATCATTACATGTTGTATACATGTACTGAAGTATCACATATACCCTATAAATATGTCCAATTATTATGTGTCAACTGAACATTTATAAACAAAAATTCTTAAAACACTTGTTGACATTAAATTAGAAGCTGTAAAGGCTATAACCATATTCAAGAAATATGTGCAAAATAATGTCATCCTAAAAGTAGAAGGTTAATAATAACTTAAAATACAAAATATAGGGGCTAGGATTGTGGCTCAGCGGTAAAGTGCTTGCCTCACATGTGTGAGGCACTTGGTTCAATCCTCAGCACCACATAAAAATAAATCAACAAAATAAAGGTATAAAAAACCCAAAATCCAAACTGGAAGTTATTGATACATTTTTGATGAAATGTATAAAAGGCCTATATAGCTGGGTGTGGTGGTGCATGCCAATAATCCCAGACACTCAGTAAGCTAAGGCAGGAGTACTGCAAGATCAAAGCCAGCCTCAGCAACTAAGTGAGGCTCTAAGCAACTCAGCGAGACCCTGTCTCAAAATTAAAAAGGGGGGGGGGGGGTATTGGCAATGTCGCTGAGTGGTTAAGCACCTCTGGGTTCAATCCCTGGTACTTAAAAAAAAGGTAAGAAAGAAAAGGGTATCCCAATATCAAAGGATTGACTACATATTGCATAATTCAAAGCTTTAAGTTAAATGATGAACACACATACACAAACACACCGACTTTGGGGATACCCCTCCTTCTTTAATAGACCAGCTATGAGATCCACTCACATTAGTAAGAGGTTTTTTCCATATGATTTTTAAATTTTTTTTCATATCCAAACTCATTAGGAACACAATTGAAAAGCAAATTTGAAAAACACATGAAAGACGATGATTAAGATCTCTGATACATAAAGTTTACATAAATTAGCAAGAAAAATTCTAGGCAACTAAGAGGAAAATGGGGGTGGGAGGACAAGTGGCCAATTTATAGGAAGAACCAAAAAATTAAACATGGGGAAATTAAAACTTTCATTGGTTATCAAAAAGACAAAAAAATAATTCAATAACATTTTTTTTTTGCCTGTCAGGCCAATGCAATTTAAGCAATTAGCACATTCAATGTTGCCAAATGCACAATGTAATACATAGAGATACCATTTGTTGCTAAAATATTTTTGTGGAACTTTTCTGAAAAATCAATATGGCAACCCTATGTCAAGAGGTTTACAAAAACCATTTGACTAAGCAATTCCATTTCTGGAACTTCATTTTTAAGAAATAATCTGAAAACTGGATGAAGCTTTGTCAGGGAGAGACACCTCTCAAAGTGTTACTTGTAACATTTTAAAAATTGGGAAAACAAGTTCCATTTAATGAAAATTATTGTCAGACACTGAGGATGAAGTAGTAAACAAAATAGTCCCAGGCCTCATTGAATTTACAGCCTGTTGGGAAATCCAGACAAATTATACAAATAATTATCTAAAGTACAATAACAGGGGAATCACCAAGTAAATTATGAGACATTCAAATGATGGGATGATACACAGCCACTAGAAATTATTTATAATGAATTATTAAGGACATGAGGAAATATTTATATCAAATGAAAAGCTATCAAACTACAAAAGGCTATAAAAATACCTTGAAAACCTAAGGGGTGGGGAAGACTTCTGGAATGATAGAGTGAGGACCTTACCTGATGCTAGGTATGACCAGCAAGGTCTATTGCATTTTAACTTGGGGCTGCTTCTATCCCCCCACCAAAATTCTGCAGCTTATAGCTGTGTGGACAGTGCCATGGGAGGGAACTGACCTGATTTAGGCCTTCAAGGGGCATGCATGTGCAGGGACATTGTGGAAAACAATAGTAATCATTAGCAAATAATCAAACATTATGGCTCCTTAAGCCTGAAATATTGGTTGAAGGAAATAAGACATCAGACAAAATCTGCAAAATGAGACAGCCGCAGGAGCTTAAAGTTCTAAAATGTTTTAGGAGTTCTATGTACATGCTCAGGGAGGGCAGCATTCATGTTCAAAAGAGACTGGATAGGGTCCCAGTTAGCTACTGGCTCCTAGTTGGCTGTACACAAAGCAGAAAGTGGATATCAAGGCAGACTTTTCAATTGCCTGAACTATGAATGTGTGGATGCCCCCAATCCACAGACAGATTCTCCTTAGTAAAAGATGGAAGGCTTATTGGCTCAAAGTGTTTAAGAAAAAGTGGTTGATCAGTGACTAACCACAAAGTAATGCTGACCTAGGGGAAACCTATAGGAAGCCAAGCTTAAAAATAAAGACAAGAATTTAAACAAAAAAACTAAACAAAAAAACCTAGCAAAGACTTCAGTGTCCACATACTGCAGGAAAGACAGACTGCATCATTAGTCCAGGCAAATCACTAAAACAAATTTGTTCAGCATTTGCTTTAAGTGGAATTCCTAATGGTGTATGGGAGTTACCTAGTTTATATATAGTATAATGATTTTCCCTTTAGATTTTGTTTCTAAGCAGCAATAGAGAATCTCTAAAGTGGTATACCCTACCCACTTACACTACACAGAACAGTGTATATATCAGGACCACTAAGAGAAAGGTAGACCGAGTATGTAGAAGGTATGAAAATACCTGTCTAGAAGCTCAGCAACTTAGCACTACAAACATACCCAACTTACTCTTTTTTTATTGGTTGCTCAAAACATTACAATGATCTTGACATATCATATATCATACATTTGATTCAAATGGGGAATGAATTCTTATTTTTACCACGTGTACAGATTGTAGGATCACACTGGTTACACAGCCACATTTATACATACTGCCTTACTAGTGTCTGTTGTATTCTGCTGCCTTTCCTATCCCCTTCCTATCCCCCCTCCCCTCCCCTCCCGTCCCATCATCTCTCTCTACCCCATCTACTGTAACTCATTTAACTTACTCTTTGTACATTAATTTGAGCAGCCCTGAAAGCCAAGTATTTTACCATTGAGGAAACAAAGAAAGATCTATTCTTTCCCTGCATGAGATGCATTGAGGATAAGGAATAAATATGAATCAAGGAAAAAGGAGGATCCCAACTTTTCTACCAGCAGGACTTTATTATTTTATTGGAAACAATATCTTCCAAGAAAGACTACAACTTAAAATAAAAATTTCATTTATTTAACAATCTTACTAAACTCTAGATATTATACAAGTGCTGAAGATATAAAAACTCTGGTTTCATCTTTTGAAAAGCTCATATTCTAACGGTAGAAGCAGAGTTCAAGAAATAAAAGTTCATGGCCAGGTGCTGTGGCACATGCCTGTAATCCCAGCTGCTTGCGAGGCTGAGGCCGGAGGATCCTGAGTTCAAAGCAAGCCTCAACAATGACGAGGCACCAAGCAATTCAGTGAGACACTGCCTCTAAATAAAATACAAAATGGTGTTGGGGATGTGGCTCAGTGGTTGAGTGTCCCTGAGTTCAATCACTGGTACCCACCCCCAAAAAAGAAAGCAAATAGAAGTCCGCCAGGTATGGTAGCACACACCTGTAGTCCCAGCGCCTCAGGAAGCTGAAGCAGGAGGATCAAAAGTTCAAGTCCAGCAACAGGAATTTAGCAAGAACCTATCTCAGAATAAAAAATAAAAAGGGCTAGGGATATGGCTCGGTGGTTAAGCACCCCTAGGTTCAATGCCCAGTACAGAGAGAGGTGGGGAAATCCAAGGAAAAGGAAGGGGTTTTGTTTAAATATAGCCAACAGAAGACAGCATTTATCTAACTCCCTCTAAAAATCATGAAAGTGAAGAATTAGATATAAATCAACAAGATCAAGAGAATAACAGGCATTATGACACTGAAGGAGAGATATCCACAAAACCTAAAATGAAAAGCACTTAGAAGCCAGGTGCAGTGGCACATGCCTCTAATCTCAACAGATTGGGAGGCTGAGGCAGAAGGATCAAAAGTTCAAGTCCAGCCTCAGCAATTTAGCAAGACCCTCAGCAATTAAGTGAGCCCCCATCTCAAAATAAAAAGAGTTGGGTATATGGCTCAGTGGTAAAGCACCCTTGGGTTCTATTCCCCATGGAAGAAAGATGGAAGAAAGAAGGAGGAGGAGGAGGAGGAAGAGATGATAACCTATTTGGTTGTATCCTTCTTCTTTCTGCCAAGTACCTGCAGCAAGGGAATCTAAACAGAAGCAAGTAAGTTAGTTAATTCCTGAGGGCCCCGGAAAAGCAGAAGGTAAAAGCTCAGGAATTGCAGCTTCTGGGCATATTCAAAGGAAACAGGAATATCTTTAAAGGTTGGGGCGGGGTGACAGTCCTTTAAAATAGAAGTAAGACTCTCATATTCTTTCTCCCCAACCAGAGCATCTGGCAACTGCCACTTCTCTACATAGCAGAGGACTTGTTACTCTCTGGAGATGATGAATCAAATAGTCCCTGAATTCAGGAACACCAGCCATAACTAAGAACAGAAATGGGATGCCTTGCTGAAAACAAGAAGTAAGTAAAAGTCTGTGCAGCCAATGATGAAAGATCCAGACCTTTCCAGGTTCTGGATATTAGTATTAGATGTGAATATATTACCCTCAAGCCCCTTCCCACAAGAATTTTGAGGATTCTATTTAGAAAAACTGACTAGCTTAAGAAAAAAAGAACTGATAGAAGGTCCCACATAAATGCCCAGGTTTTCATAACAAAGTGGGGCCCATCATTCAACAAGAACCATTTCCAATCACCTTTTCCTTACTAGAAATAAACATCTAAAGATTCATCAGGAATGGCTCTAACATGAAAGAGACCAAAACTAACAAATGGGGGGATAGAAAATCAGAGAAGCAGCTAATACAAGGAAAAGAAAATGTCAAAATAATAATTCCATTCCCTTCTCTTTGACTTTGACAACACTCAAGACCAAAATCATGAAGTTACAGAAAAGGAATAGGGAACAACAAAACTCTTAGGAGCCAAGCGTGGTGGCACATGCCTGTAATCCCAGTGGCTAGGGAGGCTGAGACAGAAGGATCAAAGTTCAAAGCCAGCCTCAGCAAGGGTGAGGCACTAAGCAACTCAGTGAGACCCTATCTCTAAATAAAATACAAAATAGTGGATGTGGGGATGTGGCTCAGTGGTTGAATGCCCTTGAGTTCAATCCCTAATACAAAAAAAATCTTAGAAATGAATTAAATATATTTGTTACTATTGTAAGTGAAACTGTCTTCTTGATTTCCTTTTAGAAAAGTCCACTGTTAGTGTACAAAAAACTACTAATTTTTATGTTGATTTTGTAGCTTGCCACTTTAGAGTTTACTTATTAGTTCCTATAATTTTGTTCTTTTTTTGTGGAGTTTATAAAGAGTTTTCTGTATGTAAGATCATGTCATTTGGGGCTGGGGATGTGGCTCAAGCAGTAGCGCGCTCGCCTGGCATGCGTGCGGCCTGGGCTCGATCCTCAGCACCACATATAAAGATGTTGTGTCCGCCAAAAACTAAAAAAAAATATATATATATATATTAAAAAAGTCTCTCTCTCTCTCTCTCAAAAAAAAAAAAGATCATGTCATCTGCAAAAAGAAAATTTTACTTCTTCCTTTGTGACCTGAATGTCTTTTATTTATTCCCTTGAGTAACTGCTCTGCTGAGATTTCCAGTACAAAATTGAATAGAAACAATGAGGGTGGGCATCATCTTATTCCTCTCCTTAAAGGAAAATTTTTCACGTTTTCAAGGATCACTCTGATGTTAGCTTTGGGACTGTCATATATGGCCTTTATTCTATCAAGGTACATTCCTTCTATATCCATGTTGTTCAAAGTTTTTATCACAAAAGAATGCTGAATTTTGTCAAATGCTTTTTCTGCATCTATTTAGGTGATTAAACAGGTTTTGTACTTCATTCTGTTAATGTGATGCATCATCTTTATTTCTTTACATATGGTGAGCCATCTTTGTATCCCATGGATAAATCCTCTTTGATCATGATATATGATCTTTCCCCTGCCTCAGCCATACTTCCAGAAATTTATTAGCAAGTAAATGAAGTATGATAATAGTTTTAAAGTGAATCCTACAGGTATTAAAGAGAAAGGGTAATATCATTCAGTTAATGAATTAAAAACATTTAAAAATTATAGAATCACTAATTTTAGAGCTCAAAAGGACTTAAGAAATGATTAGAATCAACCTCCCCATTTTCTTATTAAAACAAACTAGAGACCAGAGAGGTGAATTTACTTTATGCATGTTACACAGTCAGCTTATGAGCTTGCTAAAGAGGTAGTGACAATGAGGAAGAAACCAATTTCGGAGGAGAGTCCCTTCAGATCAAATTTGCTGTGCCACATGTGAAAGTAGTCAGAATCAAAATGGAGTCCCATATGTCTCTCTCCTTCATTTCTTTTTTTAAAATATTTTTTAGTTGTTAGACCTTTATTTATTTATTAATTTATATGTGGTGCTGAGAATCGAGCCTAGTGCCTCAAACACGCTAGGCAAGCACTCTACCACTGAGCCACAACCACAGCCCTCTCCTTCATTTCTGAAGGACAGCCTTTTTTAAAATATTTTTTTTTTAGTTGTTGGTGCATACCATACCTTTATTTTATTTATTTATATGTGGTGCTGAGGATCGAACCCGGTGCCTCACAAATGCCAGGTGAGCGCTCTATCACTGAGCCACAGTCCCAGCCCCAGGACAGCCTTTTTAAATATCGCATCCATTATAGTTTTTTTCTTTCAGCACTTTAAATATATCATACCACTTTTTCTTAGCCTGCAAGATTTCCTCTGAGAAACCCATTGATAGTCTTATGAGGTTTTTTTTGCTGGTGATGAGTTGCTTTTCTCTTACTGCTTTCAAAATTCTCTTTGACTTTTTTCTGAGTGTGTATAGTGCTGGGGATTGAACCCCAGGCCTTATGCATGTGAGGCAAACACTCTACCAACTGAGCTACATCCTCAGACCTCCCTTTGACTTTTGAGAATTCGATTATAATGTATTTTAGTGAAGACCTCTTTATATTTAATCTACTTGGGTATCCTTTGGAATTCATGAACACAGGTGTTCCTTTGCTTCTCCTCATATGGAATATTGTCATTGTTTTTTAAAAATGAGCTTTCTTCCCTTTTTTCTCCTCCTAGAAATCCTATAATGCATATATTGGTTCATATGATGGTGTCCCATAAGTTCTGTAGGCTGTTTTCACTCTTTCTCATTTTTTTTCTTTTTGTTCCTCTGGGTAATTTCAAATGAATCATTTTTTGAGCTCATTGATTCTTTCTTGTTCTTGAGTTTGCTAGTAAGGCTTTCTGGAATTCTTCAGTTTAGTTACTGTATTCTTTAGCTCCAGAATTTGATTCTTTTTAATGATTTTCCTCTCTCCTTACGTCACTGTGACCAAAATACCCAACAAGATCAACCTAGAAGAGGAAAAGTTTATTTTGGGCTCATGGTTTCAGAGGTTCAGGCTATACTCAGCCAACTCTGTCACTTTGGGCCCAAAGTGAGGCTTAGTATTATGGCAGAGGGTATCACAGAAGACAATTACTCAGCTCATGGCAGCCAGGAAGCACAGAGAGATAGGAGCCAGGGACCAAGGTATAATGCTCAAGGGCAAGCCCCCAGTGACCTAATATCCTCAGCCACACCCACCTACCTATATTTACCACCCAATGAGCCCATTAAAATTAGGATGGACCAATTGAGTTACAGCTCTCATAATCTAATCATTTATCTCCTGAATTAACACAGTGGGACTAGGGATTAAACACAGGCATGTTTTAACACTGATCTACATCGCTAGTCCTTTTTATTTTTTATTTTGGGACAGGGTCTCACTAAATTGCCTGGGTTGGTCTTGAACTTGCCAAGGCTGGCCTCAAACTTGCAAACTTCTTGCCTCGGCCTCCCAAGTTTGATTTTATCTCTGTTGAACTCTTTTTGTTCACATATTGTTTTCTTGATTTTGTTTAGTTATCTATCTGTATTCTCTTCTAGTTCACTGAACTTGTTTAAAATTATTACTTTTAATTGCTCATCAGGCAGTTCATAGATATCCATTTCTTTATGATTGATTACTGGTGCTATATTTTATTCTTTTGATGGTGTCATATTCTCTTGAGCATTTGTTGTGGCACTGCAATGGTGTCTCACATCTGAAGCAGTCACTCTGGCTTTAGCAGGGAAAGCCCTTCATTAGTCAGCCTGTCCAGAAATTTGGGAAGGCCCATTTAGCAGGATCCATGGGTAGTCTTGATGATGGATTTTTCAGGTGGACTGGCTTTGCATCTTGGTACACTATGGTCAGCCTGGTGCCTGTGTCTGTGGAATTGAAACTGGATCCCAGTTTCACTGAGATCTGGGGCAACTGGGCCTGTAGGGCAAGCCCATGTTCATGGGGGTCAACATGAATTTTGGGTCCATGTGGGTCAACAGGGTGCTGAGTAAGGCCTCGAGTCCTAGTTGTGAAGGTCTAGCCTAATGCTAGGCTGAGCCTGGTGCCTGAGACTGTGAGGATGGACATGAAATCTTAGCTTATATGTGTTGGCCTGGAGCCTGGATTCACAGGGTGGGCATGAAGGTTAGGTATGCTGGGATAAGCCTGGAGCCTACATCATGGAAGGTGGGCCTGGGTACTATTCTATTGGAACATGGGACCACAGGGAATAGCCTGGCACCTGGGGCCACAAGGACTGTCCTAGAGACTATATTATGTCTCCATAAACTTTCAATCAAGTCAAAGGGCATAATAAATATATTTTTATACATGGTATATTTATAGTTTTCCATTGCTATTATAATAAATTATTACAAAACTGGTAGCTTTAAACAGCACAAGTAACCCTCTTAACAGTTTTGGAAGTCAGAAGTCTAAAATCAAGGTATTGGCTATATTCTTTCTGGTGGCTTTAGGGAAGAATCTATTTCCTTGCCCTTTCTACCTTCTAGAGGCCAGCTGCATTCCTTGGCTTCTGGCTCCCTTCTTCCATCTTCAGAGTACATCAGGTTAAACTCCGGTTGGTCCCACAGTCATGTCTCCTTTTATTGAGTTTGATTGGTGTGCCCCCCTCTTATAAGGACCCTTGTGATTAAACTGGGCCCAACAAACAGTCCACAATAAGTTCCCCATGTCAAAATATTTAATCATATCTGAAAATAATATTTTACTATGTAAGGTTACATATTCAGAGTTTCCAGGAATCAGAACATGGACATTTCGGGGAGAACCATTATTCAGACTATAGCCTCAAAATTTACTTCCCGATAAACATTTCTACAGAAGCTATTGGAGTATATGCTCCACAAAAGCCAGAGTAAACTGATGCTAGCATAAAATTAGAACAAGATGACATCAGAACCAGAAAAAAAAAAACATGAAAAGAACCTCAGAATTCAATTGGGTGTCTTTTTGTCATTAAGAGTTTTATGGACAGAAAAATATGAAAACATGGTAGTATTTCATCAAGTGGAGGGACCCCCAAGCAGAAAAATATGAGATAAAGACAAATCAAAGTTCAGTCAAGTATTATAAAGTTGAGGGTAGGGAGTGAAGATGACCATGAATGGAAAGGAGGTGATATATAAATTGAAGCAAAGGGTCAAGAGCACTTCCTTGTTAGAAAAACCAACACAGTAGGTATGAATAGGGCTTGATATGTCACAGTCTTACAAACAAATCTGGTCAGTATCCTTGTTCTTTATCTTAGGACATTATGTAGTCTCAACCAAGTCAGACAGTAGCCCCCCAAAATGCCTGACATATTTGTTTCCTCAGTGGATCTTTTCATCTTGAGGATATTTAGAAGTTAAATACAGAAATGAAACACAAAATTTCCTGCTAAGGGTACCTTCATAAAGGAAGAGATTACTTGCATTGTGCTTTCAGGCAAGTGAGGCCAGTAAATATGTGCATGTGAATATACTAGTGAAGGGAGAGGGCAGGAGGAGAGAGGACTAGCATCTGCTATTGCACAAAAAGAACTGTGCATTTAGAGTGCTGTAAATAGCTCTACTGGGCTAGCAACAAAGTGGGAGTAGAAGGTTGATGGCAAGAAAATAAAATACCATAAGCAGAGAGAGAAGCAATGTAACACAGAGGTTAAGCACCTTTGGAGTAATAAAATCTAGATTAGAAACTTGGCTCTGCCCTCACTAGCTAGGTAAATCTCTTAAAGCTCAGCAAAGCCTCAATTACTTCATTTATAAAATGTGAGTATAATAGAGCCTATCATAGGCATTTGTTTTGAGAATGAAATTAAAATAGTTTTAGGGTCTCCTAATGGAAAAGTCAGAAAGTAACAAAGAGGAAAATAACCCCAAATAACATTACTCCAAAGCATAATTTGTCAACCATTCTATGATTTTTTTTTTTAGAGTGGTTTTCTTTTTGATCCCAAACTGAGAATCTACATTCCTCTAGAACTAATAGAACTTTCAGTGATGATGGAAATGTCCTAACTCTACACTGTCCATGATGGAGCCACTATCCATGTATAGCTACTGAGAAACTGAAATGTGGCTGATGTGACATAATCTGTATATCATAAATCACCCCTTTAAAGTATACAATTCAGTGGTTTTTAGTATACTCACAAAGTTGGGTTTCAATCAGCAAGTGCTAATTCCAGAATATTTTCATAACTCCAAAATGAAACCCATACCTCATGAGCAGTCATTCTCCATTCTCTCCTCCCCCTAATCCCTCATAACCACTAATCTCATTGCTGACTCAATAAATTTATCTATTCTGGACATTGCATGGAAGTGGAATCATGCAATGTGTGGTTTTCTGCATCTGGCTTCTTTCACTTGGCATAATGTTTTTGAAGTTAATTCATGTTAAAGAATGCAGTCATTCTTCATTCTTTTTATGGCTGAATAATATTCCACTGTGTGCAACTACCATTTTTTGGTGATCCATTCATCAAATGTAACACAGAGGTTAAGAGCATTGGGGTTATTTATATCTTTTGGCTATTATGTATAAATAATGCTGCCATGAATACTCATGTATAAGTTTTGTGCAAAGATAAGCTTCCATTTTCTTGGATATATACCTAGGAATGGAATTCTTGGATCACATGGAAAATGTAACTTTTTAAGGAATTACTAGCATTTATATTCTCACCAATAATGTACAAAAGATTCAATTTTTCTACAATCTTGCCAACACTTATTATTGTCCATCTTTTTTTTATTCTAGCCATCCTAATGCATATGAAGCAATATCTCACTGTGGTTTTGATTTGCACTTCTCTAGTGATTTGATATTATACACCTTTTCATGTGTTTGCTGGCCACTTGCAAATCTTCTTTGGAGAAACATCCGTTCAATTATTTTTTAAATTTAATATTAATTAACCTCAAATAGCTGTATCTAACTAGTGTTTCAAGGGCCGGTCAGAGTGGCTAGGCAACCAAAAGTTAAGCCCAGCCTCATGACTCACTCCAGGTGCCCCAGATGGAATCATATAAGTGATCCAACAAGGAAAGCAAAAAGGGGAATATAACATCTATAAGGAGAAGGTATTTAGCACACAGCCTGGCATTTACAAAGCTCTTAAAAATTACTATAAATGATGAAAACAACTTACGTTTATTAAGCACGTGCATGGCTCCAAGGACTGTGCTTCATTGTCACCATCTCATTATCACAACAATTAGGCAGATTCTACTGACTCCTTATCATAAATGAGGATACAGTTTTAGACAGAGCAAGTAAGCCAATTACTAGTAATTTTACTCACTAAAATTCTCCATTCCATTTTAACCTTAGAAAGTTCTTTTGTTCTTCTAGTAATTATCTCACAGATCTTAACTAGGGAAATTAAGTATTATTTAGGATTCCACCATTATGTTCAGTATCTATAGTACAATTTTGCACCCCTACTAACCTATTGTAAAGTGTCATTATGAGAGTTAGATGGTTTTGAAGTAGGAAATTTAAAAATTCAAACTTCTGACTTTGGGCATTACAAGCCAAATGTTTATCTTTTTTAATGTGTTTGGCCATTTCCTTCCTGTCTTTGAATTGGTTTAACAACTATATACTGAATATCTACTACATACCAGACACAATCTTTGGTGGTAGAGACACAGCAATTATTATGAAAGTGAAGAATCCTGACCAAATGAAGCTCAAAATATATAATAAAGAAATGCATGGTTTTAAACATACACAAGTTCCAATAAGTTTATGCCATAGACCTTGATGCAGTGTCTACTTCATAATGAATCTCATCTGATACTGCAGCATAAGAATCCTTAAATGACACTCTGTGCCAACTAAGAAATTTTGAGTCTAAACATTACAGCCTTTAAAATGGCTCAAAATCCACACATTTGGCAGAACCTGTCAACAGCAGGTGCTACTCTTGAGGTAGCACCCAACTCCCAAGCACATCCAGCTGCCAAAGAAGGGAGGAAAATTATTAAAGCTTACCTTTAACTCTGTGGGGCTGTCCCAGACTCCTCTGCACAGAAGGGGAGAACAACACAGCAAGAATCACCAGAGCTTTTCTCTTGCCTAAAGTGTGGTGTGATTTCCCAAGCTTTCATCATCACCCACCCTTGACCCCTATTTCAGGTAGATAAAACAGAAATGATGAGGTTGTTCAGAAGATTCGTGTGGGTGGCTATTGTGATGACTGGGACAACAACACTGCTCTCTTTTAAAGAGAGCACATTTTATTCACCACTAAAATAAAAATTTAATTTTTCAAATACTGCATTTCCAACATTATATTGCAGAAAACAGCAAAATGCAAATTCTCCTGTAGATAGGATGCTTCTGGCAACAGACCTGAGTAACCACACTCTGAGGGCTGGCCTTTCCCTGACCCTTTCTCTTTGTATCTCGCCTCTGGGATGAGTAAGCAGGGCAAAAGCTATGAATTAAGTTGATTGGGAAAGCCTAAATGAAAGGGCTAACTCAATCATTTCCAGTCTCAAACTCTATTTTCTGTCTTACCAGCATCTCCTATCAAAGTATTCAGCCCAGATTTACTGAAAGAAATTATGGACCAAACACTCACCAATAATATAGCTCAGTGTGATTTGACCAATTTATGTTCCTAACTTAAAACATCAGTCATGTAAGGAAAAAATACAACCATGGAATCACAACTGCAAAAATAACACACTTTTTCCTTTTCTTACTACTAAAGCTATTGGAGACTCTCAAAGACCTTTCTTTCAAAAGCTATTATATTTTCTTCAGTGATGTGGGTAAAGAGGAAGATTCCATGTGCATCAAATAAGAACAATGGAAAAATTCACTTCTTGAATTTTATGTGAAACTGGCCACTAATCACCTTAACAGCTGAGACCAAGAACAGAGGAAAATCAAAGTGCAATATAACATTACAACTATGGGTAGAAACAGCCATTTTTGGTTGGATGTGGGATGGCTAACCATAATTCTCCTGGTAAATATTCTAAGATTGCCCACAATATTTGGTATCTATGTGTTCAGAAACATCCTGGTGAAACACAAGTGACTATAGCACTCTACGACAAAGAAAACAAAACTCCAGATGGGATGGCACTATTTCAACAACTCAGACCACACCAAACAGCTCACATGAATTCCTAAACTTAGCACTCACAAGGTGAGCTTTCTCTTGAGGAAGTAAAAAAGGCAGTAAGAATTGAGAGAAATGAAAAATTATAATAGATGATTAAGTTAGATTATACTAGAGCACAGAAAAACTGGGGATATAACAGTACAGAATCAGTGAGGAAAGGTCACAGAATTGTTAAACAGGCAACCACTATCCAAGCAGAAAAAGAAAGGTCAAAATAGTATATTATTTTCATACACAAGTCTCTAGTCACTGAGTTAATAATTTGATATCAGAAAAAGAATAGGGTTTGTAGAAATATTAGGGTCAGGTGAAAGACAGACACAAGTGTGTACCTAATGATTTTAGCTGCTCCAAGTTCAGAATTACAGGCAAGAAAATAATACCAAGGCTTTATCTCAATCATGGATCAACAAGATTTTTGTTTAAAGGGCTAAATAATAAATAGTTGAGGCTTTGTGAGCCACACATTCTCTATCAAAGCTACTCAACTCTATCAACAGCATGAAAGCAGCCACAGGTAGTAGAATGATTTGGCCTATGGGCTATTATTTACTGATCCCTGATCTAGGATGCTAAGTTGGTGGTTCTCAAACTTTTTTGTGCTTCAGGATTCCCCTGGAGGGCTAATTAAAACAGAAATAGTGGAACCCCATCCCCAGAGCTTCTGACTCTATAGGGTCAGCATGGGGCTTGACATTACATATTCTAACAAGTCCTCATATGCTGCTGGATTCAGGAGGTGATCCACATTTTGAGAACCACTAATCTATACTTTACTAGCTAAAGAGGATGCTAAACATGTTAATAACTAAGTTCATATCTGATTAGTTACAAACATTTACCACTTAAGTAATTTCCAAACTTCAAAGCTCAAAAAATTATATAATGTAAGGGAAACACATTATTTGGAATTCTTATTCTTCACTTTTGACTTCAGTGTAAATTTATTATTGCCCCATCAGTAAAATACACACAATTCACCCTCAACTCTCTTTATTCAACATTTTCAGCAAACATGTTTCTAAGTCCTTAGAGCTGAGAAGTATTAAGGTCTACAAATCAAAGAAGAAAATAAAATCACTTTTAAAGACAAAGGTAAATGATTCTTGCAAATTCAAATAAAATTCAACAAAGTCTATTTCTAATTAAAAATACTGCATTTCAATAAAGTGGAAATAATAATATATGTAAGGCAGTTCAAGAATTCTGTCATTTAATGCTAAGAATCCTATGAACTTTATAATAAGTCATTACTATCCTTCTTTTATAAGATGAATGAACTGAGGAAAATAAACCAAATGGTGATGTAACATGACTTTTAAAATTTTTCTTTCTTAAAATATTGATTTTTCCTAGTAAGTTTTAAATTACATTTTTCAAATCCAATTCGCACACCTTTTGTTAGGACTACATCTATGAATGTACTTTCAGAGGGGAAATACTCTATCAAAATCTTCTAGTCCATATTCATTTTTATGGGCCTAATTCTGAAGCCACCTAGGCAAGTCTAGCCAAGAAGCTCAAACTTCAATCAGATGTCAATTTAAAGCCTACCAAACCATTAGTGCAAGTGGGTCATAGATTATAGAAGTGTGATCCAGCAGTATAATAGAAATACTCAGCAATGGGAGAAATATTAAAGTAGATAATCCAAAAAGTAGAGCAGCAGGCCTAGACTGCTCCCTCCCCAGATTTCCAGGGTCTTTCTGCAATGATGATAATGAAAGTGATTTTGTTTGAATAGATATTTACATGGATCCCTTTCACATTCATAACATGGAAATGTTTTTTAAAAAACAGCACAGTCTGCAATATGTATAGTTACAAGAGGTTTTTTCCTTTCTTCCTGGCATGTTTTTTAAAATATTATATATGGTGATGATAATGTGAGACAATTACATTCTCACTGTAACCTGTGATCTGAATAGTCCAGTAACAATATTTTAAAATTTATGAAATATAATTAAAGAAAGTCTTCAACAGCTTCCTGTTTCTTTTACAAGTATCTAATGATTTTACAAATGACTAAACTAAAGAAAAATCATTTCTTAGAAAGAGAATTTCAAATTCAATGTCATATTATACTGCTAGGATAAAAACTCAGGTAAGAGCCAGGCACAGTGGTACATGCCCAATCCCAGCGGCTCAAGACACAGAGGCAAGAGGATCCTGAGTTCAAAGTCAGCCTCAGCAATGGCAAGGCACTAAGCAACTCAGTGAGACCCTGTCTCTAAATAAAATACAAAATAGGGCTGGGGATGTGGCTCAGTGGTTGAGTGCCCCTGAGTTTAATACCCAGTACCCCACCTCCCAAAATATCCAGGTAAGAAAATATAAAGCCTAAGAAGAAGACCAGTAGAAATTCTTATATAAAGTCTGACAGGGGCTGGGGTTATGGCTCAGCGGTAGAGTGCTCGTCTCGCATGTGCAAGGCCCTGGGTTCATTCCTCAGCACCACATAAAAATAAATAAAAGTTATTGTGTACAACTACAAAAATATTTTTAAAAAATGAAAAAATAAAGTCTGACAATACTGCTTTTGAACTAATGGCTCAAAGGGAAGTCACCAAAAACTTCTAACTTAAATAATACAATATAAATAATACTGCCCAAGGATTATCACAGGAAAAGATGCCTTCCTCTGAAGCCAACTTAAGTATTTCCCTAGAAGCGTTCTAAATAAACCACCCAATTCTAACATGATCAGCCTGACTTAGTAGATAAAATGCTTTTCTGTGGACTTAGGTACTTTGGGTTCAGTGCCCAATCATATCAGAGACTACAACTTCAAGATATTTCCATCTCATTTTGGTCACTATTAAGAAGATGTACAAATTACTGCCTAATAAAATTTGGGGAAGTTGCATAAAAGATTATAATATTCATAAATCCTGTACATGGCTGTTTCTTAAGTGTATATTCTGGAATTTTCCTTTTCTCAGTCCTAAAATTTCACATTATGAACAGTTAATTGCTCTGTCAAATGTCCAAAGGCAAAGTGAAAGGTTTGATACAAAATTCCCTCTTTTAACAACAAAATTATAATCTAGAACTGACCTACAAATTATGAAAATCTGTAAACCCAAAGAATACTATCTTTTCTATGTACATAAGAAGCAACAACAGATTTTTTAAGAGAAAGTGCTCTTAAATATATAAACCTCCTTAAGATTTAACTTTCCCTTCTTGCATTCCTCTTATTTTTATAAATGAAGAAAACCGTCCAAAAAGATTAAATTACCCAAGGAGAAGACTGACAGAATCACTTAAGCCTCACCTCCTCTGTAAAGATTTCTCCAATTTCCTTTTCCTACTAGGTGGTTACACTGTCTGGATTTCTCACTTAACACACTCATTCAACAACTTCTGACTGAGTATTCTATATATTAGTTACTAAACTACATAGAGGATAGCTGTGCAAACAAGTCAGTGGTGACCCTTGCCTTATCAGCACTCAAGGTCTGGTTAGATAAGGTCTAAATTTAACTACTTGTCATCTTCTCCTATTGACAGAGATCTCCCAGGGGTTTGTACACCAAGTGTTTGATGAATAATGTTAATGGCAATTAAATAACAACAATCCTTGAACATTTTACAAAGATCATGCTATTCAATCTTCACAATTCTGTAAGGTATGTACTATCTCATTTTACAGATAAAGAAACTAAGGCCCAGAAAGGTTAATTTGCCCAGGACCTCACAGCTAGGAATACAAAGGAATACATGTTAACACTGCTAACAATTTTACACACATGGTAAGAAAGAATGTTCATTTCACCATATTATTTGTGTAGTAGAGTCTGTGTTTAGCACTGAGAAAATGCACATTTGGAAATTGTTGAAACTTTTGTACATAACTGCCAAAAGTAATTTGAGTAGCTCAAATATTCTACAAATAAAAAATACTTATGTTTTACTTTACAATCACTTATCCATGCAAATGGCTTGTGAAGCCGTGATCATTTCTTCTACAAATAAGAAAATGGCCACACTGTGCCCAAAGGTTACCAGACCAGATCTTAGGGGACTGCCTTACAAGCCACACAGCAATGGTGATCCATATGTTCAGAAGAAATTACATACCAATGGTAAGCAGAAAGGCCGAAAATCTGTGATGTTTCCTAAAAACACAAACTAGAGTATATAAAATAGCAATAATATAATGATGATCTGCACACTATAGCAGGGCTAGGGACCTCTGTAATTGAATTAATAACACCATATCATTTTGTTTAATAAACATTAAAATCTGCATATGGTTAAATGGTAAAACTCCCATTCCAGATTTAAATATACCAAAATACTCTAAATTCAAGATTAAAGGCTTTCTACACAGATTCAACATCTGCATGGTATTTTGGCTATCAGTAAACTACAACAAAGAGAGGGGGTGAAAGAGAGAGAATAAATCATCTTTCTTACCTCTACATAATTTGAATACTTACCACAATGTTAGAAAGCAAAAAAAAAAAGGTGCTTTAAAAGTGGGGAAGGGAAGCGGGGGAGTGCACGACAGCCCAGTAACAGAACACAAAAAGTTGAAGTAAAATAATGTGCACTTAGATACAAAAAAATGGCTGAAATGCCATAAAGCAATCATTTCCTAATGTGAATGAATGTGTACAACTAAAAAAAGCCAAAGAACAAATTTAGTTAGCGGGTAGTGGAAAGAGGAATGATGAAGGAAAAGAGAGTACTACTCTCATCCAAGCTGGACAAAAACTCTTCAGGCAAGAAAAAATTAAGTTCCTTATAGTGGAAGGATTTAAGAAAATAACAATGGTTTGACAAATACCAACAACTTAAAAGTATATTTAAAATATCAAAAATGTACTTTGTCGCTTCATGAAAGGCTCCCATTTAATTGACAGTCAGCACAAGCAAGGGAATGAAAATGACCTAATTTTAGGAAAACCAAATGATTTTATCTAAAAGTCAGCCATCAGAATCTATAAAATACAATTACAGAGAAAAAGAAATCTACTTCTTTTTTGGCCCTGAATATGTTGGTTTTGAGATAGATTCACAGAGAGGTAGTGTAAAATTACCAACATCTACAGAAATGTAGCAAGAGCCTCATTTTTTGGACACATCAAGAACTGAATATTAAATGCTATATTCATTTTGATATGTACTTTAAATTGTCTCTGTTATAGCCACACCTTTTCTTGGTCCTCAGTGTGTTGAATTTTACATTATTGAGCTTCCCCATTTTGAAACTTCTGTGCTGTCTCACTATCTTGATTCTTCTGATTCTATGAGTTATACTCAGAATAGAAATCAACCCCCCCCAGTTCAGATGACCCCTGCCTGAGAACTCATTTACTTATTGTTCACTTCCACACACGAGTCCCAAATCTTCACTGACATTCCATACCTCTCACTCAAATTCCAGTCCGACATTTCTAGCAATGTCCAATTAGAAACAGCTTATACTTAATATAAAGCCAAAGTAACCATCCATATCATAGGATATTGGTAGCAAAGAGTTAGAGAAAGATATAATGATGAAAACGAAAAGATCATCAGCTAAATATTTTTTTAAATATTTTTTAGTTGTAGTTGGACACAATACCTTTAATTTACTAATTTATTTATTTATGTGGTGCTGAGGATCAAACACAGTGCCTTGCACATGCTAGGCGAGTGCTCTACCATTGACCTACAACCCCAGGGCCATCTATACCATTTTTAATGAAAAGTAAATATTTCAATATAGTGATACTGGGGAATGAACCCAGAGGCACCCTACCACTGAGCTACATCCCCAGACATTTTTATTTCTTATTTTGAGACAGAGTCTCGTTAAGTTGCTGAGGCTGGCATCAAACTTGCAATCCTCCTGCCTCAGCCTCCCAAATCGCTGTGATTATAAGCTTGTGCCACAGTGCCCAGCTCCCATTTTGTTTTTTAAACAAAGCACTTCCAGAAAGATATATAAGAAATTGAATAA
Source organism: Marmota marmota marmota (assembly GCF_001458135.2). Taxonomy (NCBI): domain Eukaryota; kingdom Metazoa; phylum Chordata; class Mammalia; order Rodentia; family Sciuridae; genus Marmota; species Marmota marmota. The sequence continues at coordinate 29,267,468 of NW_026000249.1, forward strand.
TGGTCACTTCTGGAAAAAGGAATGTAGATGGTGGGAAAATGGAAAGAGATTCTCTATTTACCTCTGTACCACTTATATTTTAAAATTGACTCTATGTATCATTATTTTCATAAGTTGCTTTATAAAAATCAGTAATAGAGTAATAAAATGTTATTAAATCTCAAAATTGAAAAATACAAATTAACTTCAAGCTACTATAGCTTTAGAAATGAAATCGTTCCAGTTTAGAAAGTCAGAGACTCTCCTTATACTGACTCAAGCTCTATAATCATAATACCATAGTGATTCCAGAATATAAAGAAAGGACAGGGTTCTACAGCATCTTGAACCTAGTAGCATAAATCCAGTCCCCTATTTGGTGGTTCCAGAATTCGTATTATCAGTGCAACTAAAAAATAATGCCAAAATGTGAGAGCAGCATATCCTATTAGCTTGGTGGCTGAGGACAGGTACCTACTCTGCAGAAGTAACTCAGTACCTTGATTACGTAGACATGCGGTGCTAGTGGATGGCTGAGATGCTCAGACTCAGCAACTGTGGTTGAGTATATGGTTTTTGGAGTCAGAGAGAATAATTTCAGTATTTCTAGCACAACACATAGGATTAACTACCCTGTGGAAATCACTTGACCCCAACCGCAACAAACACCTATCTCTGAAACCCCACTATTTCTGGTTTGGCAAGCTAGGAATAATTATTATAGTCTATCTGTTGGGGCAGAAGAATAGAAGGAAAAATTTAAAGAATAAAAGGGGTAAGAAAAAGTTCCAAAAACAATTATATTTTGGACAGATGGCCAAGATTCCCTATTTCCTCTGCTACAGGATACACAGATTTATCAGTCAGTTTGGTGACAAATGCTGTTATTTCATTAAAGAGAAAGACAAAAAATAAATAAATAGGTGAAAGAGTGAAGAGTATATGGAACTTCTACTGAAGAGGTCAGAAATCTAAGTAGAAAGTGAAACAATCAAAATTTGTAGTAAATGAACTTTGGAAATGAAGATGAGTCTTATTTTAAAGAAACCCAATGTAGTATTTTCACAACCTGAAATAGCGGCAGAATGTGGTATGAAATTAATAGACTTTAGAATCACCTGGAATTTCATGTGATCTTGGGCAAATTACTCACCACCTCTTCTCCCCTTGTTCTCTGTAAAATGGGTATAATTAAATGTGACAATATATATAATATGCCTAACACTGGAAGAATAAAAATAGGCTTTAAGTTATAAGACTTTTGTATTTTCAGACAATCTTATGTCAAAGTTCCTTTAAATACTGTTCATAGAACATTTACAATGTGCAAAAGTTTTGAAATGCAATAATTTAAGCATGACCTCAAAAAAAGAAGTACCCACTTTTTAAATTTATTGAGTAGAGCTAGAACTAGAGATGGAAGAATTTTCAATTGAAAGGAAAGATCCAGGAACACAACTTAAGGGACATTAGAAATATTGTTCATCAGGTGAAACTGCTGCAAATACCAGAAAAAGAATGGAGGCCAGTGAACTGCATATGTCAAGTATACAAAGCAGGTCACAGTCGTGGAAGTTAAGGGAAATATTTAGGAGGACAACTTGCAAAGGACACCTCCTAAAGCAATCTGTGAAAACTGGACATGAAGAGATGCAGAAGCAGAAAAGCAACTGAATAGCTCAGTTCCCTGCAAAAGGACCCAGGAATCAAATTCCATCATCAGGAATTAACATTGCTTCTCCACTCCCAATGAGGCCTACCATCTGTATAAATCCATATCCTGTGTTTAACAAGCTTTTCCTCTGTAGAAGTGCAGCTGTACCTCCATGGCTTGGATTCTTTCTGGGCTCCCAGAGATTTAGCTGGTGATTGTGTTTCATTTACCTTGTTACATGGCTGTCACTGTGATCATGCAGTTCTTTCATGGAGCACTACTCCTTTCTGGAAAGTTCTCATTTCTTTCAGGCTCAAACTTGACCTTTTCCTAACATTAGAAACTAGTTTACCTACAATGTCTAGTTAAAATTTCCAGAAAAGATTCTCCAACATGATGTAACATTCCCTGGATAGTGCTAGAAATCCAAATCACTAAGCCAATCAATACATGTGAAATTCATAGAAACTAGTACAATTTATAAAGCAGAATTTTCCTCTATGCTGAATTATATACTTCACATATTATTAATCCAGTATTTACATAGAGGCTACATTTAACTCAATCCTTTACTAAATAGCCTTACTGGAGTCACAAATACGGAATTTAAAGTACACAAGCAACCATTCTCTTTTAATAGAGTGTGTGTGCAAACACAATCCATACTAAATTGATAAGTTAATCTTAAATTAAGCCATTTTAGTGAGAAGCCATCATCAACTGATACTGAAGCTATCCTTGTTATGTATTGTTCCAAATATCAGACAATCACCATGTTAGCATTAGATGAGTGTCATAAATCAATGTGAACCTTAAAAGGCCCAAGAAATCAAAGACAAGTATAGGCTGAAACTAAATTCTTAAACAAGGCTCAGAAACATGAGTGCATAGAAGATAAAAATCCATGTTTTAGACCATTCACTTCAATGCCTTCCTAAAAACATTAATTATGCTTTGTAAAAACTGTAATCCTCTGAAAAAAAAACAGTCCCTAAATACTACATATACATCACCTGAGTTTTAAACCAATGACTCTCAGTCACTGTTGAACATTTGAATCGGTCAGCTTAAAAAAATACCACTGACATGACCCACTCCCAGAGATTCTGATTTCACTGCTCCGACACAGGGCCCTGGCAATGATCTTTTTAACAGCCTCTGGTGATTCTAATATGTGGCCAGGTGAAGAACAATAACTATAAACTAATGCAGCCTTTTGGGACAATAATTGCTCCAAGGTTGATAAACATGGTTTTGCCTTTTAATGAGATTTTATTAAAACTACTCAATTCATTCCACAGCTAACAAACAACTGTTAGGTTGCAGGCAGTGTGTTAAGTAATGGAGAAAGATGTGTGAGATCTGCTCCCTGCCCTCAAGAAGCTCCTGTTTGCTAGGTAGAGAGACCCATAAATAAGTAACTGTAATTAAATATGATAAGTGCTCTTGAGGTGTAAGCAAATACAGCATGCCTCACAAACTTGCATGTCATCCTTGAGCAGGGGTCATGCTGCATCATTCCAATTTTAGTATATGTCCTACCAGAGCAGGAAAGTCAGAAGTTACAAATTACTAAATATCCTAAATACCAGGGCAAATATTCAGTCCACACAAGGTGTAAATAATGTGCCTTTTGCTATTCTTTTTCACAGAAGCTGCTGTCCCAGAAAGTATGCATTTTTCTATATTTTATTTTGGATGAATCATCTTAAAATTTCCTTCATGTAATATTACAGATTGTGCACTTACCTACAAAACTATAAAATTTGCAAAAGCTACAGTAAATGATCATGACATAAAAATTAGACACTAAGCCAGATTTGCATAATACCTTTCTTTTCCAGTACTTGCTGCATGTGCAAAGAAAAAAAAATTGGGGGACTATGATAAGGTACTATTATTGGAGATTTGTTTTAGTAACTTGAAAGATGCTACATGGAAAATGTTATGGAAACAACAGGCATTCAAAAGTGTTTCTGCAAGATTTCCAAAAATAAGAAACACAGGGGAAAGAATTTTTATTTTTTAAAAAGGAAATGGCATCCTCTCAATCTTTATAATGAATCAGATTATATGGTTCCCTCAAAGACAGCTTTCATAAGCATAAAGGCCACAGCCACTAGAAAGAAAATATATTGCAAATAATGATCTTCTACTTTAAAACATCCTTAACTCAGGTTGTCCTTCTCGACTCAAGGAAAATACACACTAGGGTTTAAAATGGAACTTTCCTTTACACCATCAAGTAAAGCCTAGTACACAGTGGCTGAGTGGCTGAGTGAGTAGGTGGATGAGTAGGTAGGGGAGTGAGTGGGTGGCCAATTAGTTTTGAAAAGTGAAATCTATTTTAAAGTGCCTCAGTGAAAATTTAAACCTATTAAGACTTGGTGGTGAAAAGCAATTTGTGACACTAATTTGATATAAAAAAATCAAAATTCTATGGAATTTGGATAGAAATCAACAAAAAGGTTTTTAGTGCAAGTGAACATCTTCAAAGCATTTCTTTTTAAATCCATAATTGAACAAATTCTAAGTTAAAATGTATGCTGTCAAGGTACCTGCTAGAAAAATCTCAAACGAATTTCAATTTCCAGATCAATATATACTGAGACAATTTACCGGAGAAACCTTCAACCTTTACACAGGGTGAGGACTGCTATCATTACATTCTTTAACACTAAGGCTATCTTGGATTCATTATTTCACAGAATGGCATTTCATAAATGGCACTGACCAAGTCTGAGTGAGATTTCACTGTTCACAGTAGTTAAGGTAGCCATAGAATACCTACTGCCTCAAAATTAGCTTGTTCTCCAGCTTTATGCAGCTGTGAAACAACAGAAGAATTGAATTCTACCGGGGGGTGTTGCCTGAAAATATTCTATCAATTCTAAGTCAGTAGAATACTGACTATATTAATGTGATGCTGACCACTTTGTAACATCCAAAGAGATCACACTGTCATCCTTCCAGACCTTAAGGAATCAGAACTACTTACCAAAATTGATTCAATGAGGCTATTCTTCATCATCCCAATATAATTAACATTTTAATCTCATATTTTCCAATTATGATTTTGCTGGTTCGTTTACATCAGCTATAACTATGACACAACAAACATCATTCACCCACACATACAGTCATTTGGGGATTTGGGGAAACAACTAATTTACCCTCACTGGGTGCTCCTAACAATAAAGAAATCAAGGAGAATTTGGACATATTTTTCTCTCTAGAACTATGCCACTTACATGTGGCTATGGAGCCCTTGAAATGTGGCTAGTCTGACTGAGGGACTGAATCTTAGATTTTATTTCATTTTAATTAAATTTAAATTTGAAAGGAAACAATTCAGTTACTGAAAAACTTTTAGGTATGTTTGAAATAACTTGGGTATGTGAATCTACTCTTGCACATGCAAATTTATGAAACCCAAACAGATCAAGTTATTTCTGATGAAAATTTAGCTTAGCATCTGAATTTGAGATGTGCTGTTAATATAAAATACACACTGGATTTCAAAGACTTAGTATGAAAGAATGTACAAACATCTCATTCATAATTTTTAATAGTTTGGATCTATTGGGTTAAATAAAAGATTTTATTAAAATTAATTGCACCTATTTATTTTTAATCATTTAATGTGGCAACTAGAAAATTTTTAATTAGCTATGTGGCTCTCATTATATATCTTCTGGACAGCGCTGCTCTGGAGCACTTCTACAACGACTTTACCAGACACATTTGGATATCCTCCTTCTAACAGACACGCTGGTCATTGAACAATAGGGGCAAGGAGTAACACGTCCTCGCAGCAACTGGGTTTGAGTAAAGTGTGTAGCAAGCTCAACCCACAATTTCACCATGTGAGGCAACACCGTAATACCTCAACATGGAAGAAAAAATGAGTTATCAGCACTCAAACAAATTGAAATTGAGTACTGCAGGCAACTTAAAAGAGAGAGAGCCAATTGCTCTAAGGTCTTGGTTTCGTTTCCCAACTGCGGACCTTAAAATAGACAATAAAGCACCGCTTCAAAAAACGAGGTAAAATATTCCAATGGTAGCTATCTAGCAAGCTCTATTAAATAAGCAAAAATTGCTGTTAAATCTTATCTCAACTTCTAAAGCCACAGAATACACGCTGAGCTAGGAAATCAACTTCAAATCGCCAGCATTTTCCCTCACAAGCAAATTAGCAGGATTTGTGCACTTGGAATATTGTTTGACAAGAATGAAAAGGAAACTATTCAAAACAGATTTAAGGAATGGACAATTAGATGAGGAACTGCAGATTTAATTCTCAATCAGCACTGTGATTAATCTGATTCCCTGCTTTTCCCTAGCGTAATTATACAACACAGATGAAAGGATGAGCATTTGGACTGTCAGTTCTATATTCTAGACCAGCCCGGTGACTCAAAGCAGACGGCTCTACCACGCTAACCACCATCCCAACAACAGTGGAACGGAGCCTCGAGCACTGATTGAACAGTTATTGCATAACGAGGCATTAAAAATTCGGGTGCCCCCAACTCTTTGCACATTCGTCTACACCCGGTGAGGAATTTGCTGAAACTGGACGTACCCCGTCTTAAATGACCCCCTCCAATCAGGGCATGGGGTGAACACAAAGGCATCTGTCTAATATCCTGCACAATAGACACACACCCCACAATTAAAAACCCTGGAGGCTCTCTCTCTCTCTCTCAACACAGTAAACGAAATGCAAGCTGCTCTTTTCGTAAATGGTCTATGGTACACGCAAGGTAACAATAACCCCAACTGTTCCTAGGAAGCAACTATAAAATCGGTTCTGCCACGTCCCTGTGCAACCGTCAGATAAAATGCAGGCAGCCAGCCCCACGCCTTATGGGGGGCCGACCTCGGCTCGTTGGCCTCAACCGATCCCTGAGAACCCCCCAGGCCCCCTCCTAGCAGGAGATCCAGGTACCCGTCTATAAATACTCCAGGGTGAGGAGGACGAGAAAGGCAGAGGGGAGGGAGAGAGGGCAGGGGGCAGGCCCGGAGCGGGTGCGGGAGCTCCCGGGCATCACTGAAATGCATTTTTCCACACTCCCGCTCCCTCGCTTGGAGACTCACTTGCCGATCACCTCGCACAGCTCGTACACATCCTCGAACAGCACGTCGTCGTCGGCCATGGTCCGGAGAGGACAGCGGCCGCAGCGTGGAGGGCTCCGAAAACGGGGATGGGGGCGCCCAAGAGCTCAGTGCCCGGCCCCGGGCTCGCCTCCTCCCTTCAGGACCCGCGAGCCCTCGGTGCTGAGGACGCTTG
>NW_026000249.1:29275312-29321216 GCF_001458135.2 Marmota marmota marmota
AGATGTGTATAAGAGACAGATATATATATATATATATATATATATATTTGATGTTTGCTGCCTCCTCTTTGGAGGTGGTCAAGAGAAAAGTAGGTGGGGAAAGGACTTCAGCAGCCAATCAGCAGTATTTCTAATGTGGAAAAATTACTAAAGAAGCAATTCTATATCTTCATCCTACAGTAAATATAGTACACCTCTATGTGTAACTGATAGGCCTTAAAGTTTTTGGAAACATTTAGAAATCCACAAAGAAGGAGTTAGTGCTACACAAATTTGATTCTCAGATGTCAGTTAGCGCAAATCTTCAATGACTTTGAGATATTGGGCTTCCTTATGATTGCATTAGACATTCTCAGGTTGCCAGACTCCCATGAATTTCAGCATGACACAAATAGAGCAGGGGAAAACACTCAAGAGAAATATTAGCATAAGAGCCACACAGAAGTCAGCCTAGCACAGGGGTAATTTAGGCAATTTAGAGTTCAGCCTCTCTCTATAGTATGATTGTTTAAACATATAAATTATTACTGAATTAATGAATAAAATTAAGAAAGATACTATTCTCAACTGGAATAAATAAAATTATTGTCTCATGGTATAAGAAGGGCATTTTAAGCTCAAATGAAATGCACTATCCATCTCTCCAGAAAGTTCCATACATTGCACGTATACTCTAATGCCGGGTTGCAAATTCCATATTTTATATTTATTCAATGAATATCTATACTAGTCTCTGGAGCTACAGCTGCAAGTAAGGCAGTCATGGTCCCTGCCTGCGTTAAGTTTCCTTTGAAAAGAAAACAAGGATCTGGCAAGTAATACAATGAAGATTGATGGTCACTAAGGTTTGCAAAGTTTGGGGGAGCAGATAGGGAGAGGATCTATGGGTCAGGGGACGCCCAACTGAAGAAATGGTAAAATCAAGACTAAAAAAAGTATAGAAGTTATCCAGGTGAAAGGAGTGAGGGACAGTCAATTCCAGGTAGAACAGCATTTGTGACCTCTTGGAGGTGACCAAGAATATACCCCTTTGGAAGATGAACGTGATGTTTTGGAGACCTAGATCATAACCAAATCCTAAAGTATAGAGAAAGAGGCCAGGGTATAGAAAGAAGTAGGCAAGAGCTAGATAGTAAAAGATGTCAAATGTCATGTTAAAGAGTTCTCCCACTGAAAGACTTTCAATTTCAATGGCACTTCAGTCTTATGTGTTAGACTGGGTCCTCACAACCCCAGGCATGAATAGAATTTTATTTTTAAGTAATTCTTTCCTTGCGCTTGGTGCACACTGTCCTCTCTATTAAATTAAGAAATGCAGATACTCCTATAGTAAATATGAAATTCTTTTTTAAATATTTTTATTCTTTTCACAATATCTTTATGAAATTCTTTAAATTATTTTAGCAGACACTATAGGTACTTTGTTTAAACCCCCTCTGGTCCTTGTGTGCCCCACCCCAGCCTCAGCCTATTTTGCTTCCAAAGTCCATGCCATGACTTCAGAGAACTTCCCAAAAGCTGCACGAATTGTTTCGCAACATGAAAGTGCCTGGGAGTTTCAGTCTCCCCGGTCTGGTTAGCTACTAGCCAATGACTGATAGTGCAGGAATGTGGACACCCAGCTCGGTTGACTGGGGGATGAGGGGACAATACCTTACACTCCACAGCTACCCTGCGGGTTCAGACTAAAGCTATCTTTGCAGGACTTTGAAATCATACCCTTGCTTGGCTCCCTCCTGTTTCCTTTCATAAGTCTCTCCCTAATGAGTTTCTCCCAGTGCACTTCTTTAATGAATCCTTCGTCAGAATTGCCTTTGGAGGAACACAATCTAAGAAAGTGGTGTTTTTCAAAGTGACAACTGCATCAGAATCACCTGGAAGTTTATCAAAATATTAAAAATGATTTCTGGGGCCTTCCCAAAATCTTCTGAATCGGAATCTCCTGAAACATTGTCACAGGGTCTGTATTTTTATAAGTTCCTCAAGTGAGTGTTGTACAATCAAAAAATTAAGTCCTGCTGCCCTAACACTAGCTATAGAACAGAACTCTGAAAAAAAAGAAAAAGCCAGGGGTGACTTCATCACTAGGATGGACAAGCTGTAACAAATGCAAAAGAACACTCCAGGGAGCAAAGGACCTGAATGCAAGTGTGTTTTCTACACAATTTCTTCTGTTACCAATCCTATAAACTTCTGTCTAAGGATTCACTTGCCCTTCTTCCTTTAACATCAATGAAGAAGTCACTAAAAGCTTTTGTTTTTACAGTGAAAGTAATATTGTCTTTGGAAACAGCATACTGTCAATATACACTGTAGATTAAGAATTTACCCAAAGATTTCCATTCACTGAACCACTTAGGATCACAAGTGGATCACTGGCATCCTGAAGACATGACACTGTGCTACATGCTAATGAGGACCACATTAATCAGAATTCTTCTGGTTATAAGAAACAGAAAACTCAAACCAGAATACTGAGAATGTATTGGCTCAAATAATTGAAAAGTTGAGATGTATACTAGAATCAGGTGAGGCTTGATCCAGGACTCACTGATGGTCCACTTTCTCCTGGTCTCATCATTATGCTTTCTGTGGTATTGGTGTCATGTTTAAGTGCCACAAGATAGGCATCTGAACTCCAGGCTCTGGCCTTGAGGTAGCAAAATAGCTGTCATTGTTGCTGATTTCATCTGCATGTACATCCAGGATTAGAGAAAAAGAAGTCTTATCCAGAAGGTCCTGTCCATGTCCTAAACTTCACTCTCATTGGCCCAATACTGAGGCACATGACTACTACTCAATCAATCACTGTGGCCATGCCATGAGAATCTCTGAATAACTTTACCAATCAAAGCATGTCCTAAAGCTGGGCATGGGACTAGAAAGAGGAAAAGGCACAAAGTAAAATCATCATACTTTTAGTAGGAGAAGGGCAGAATGAACGATAGGCAGAGTCCTTGTTCCTCTAGTCACCCAAACACTAGCATTGTCTGTATGTGAACACTGTGCTTCACTCTCCAGTTTGCTAGTTGCTAATTTTTCTTTCAAAATTTTATTTGGATCCCCCCTTCTGTACCATTTCTTCAATCTCTACCCCAATCCACTCCCCCATCAGTCCATGCTTAGATGTTTCCTCACTTTACTCACTAACTCCTGCTCCCAACTGCTTGTCCTGTCCTACTTACCATGAGGAGGCCCAATTTTTGTCCATGAGAGAGAATTCTCAGTATCTAAAACAGTGCCTGGTGTGTAGTAAGATGTGGAACATTCTTGCTAAAGGTCAAATGAATGCATAGCTTTATAGCACTTATAATTTCCTGGAATTCCTCTTCATTGATTTTGCTTATAGAGTTTTTCCCTCACCTCTGACACCTAATAGGTGTCTGGAGATAGTAGACACTTGATATATATTTGTTAAATAATATGACTTCAGATGGTTCCTGTTTTGTGATGATTCAACTTATGATTTTTCAACTTTATAATGGTACAAATGCATAGTGATATGCATTCAGTAGAAACTAGGCATCAAATTTTGAATGTGGATCTTCTTAAAGCCAGCAGGAAGTAATCTGATCCTCTGAGTTATGCTGGGTAACAGCAGGGATCCACAGTTCCCAGTCAGCCCCACAGTATCTAGCGAAAACAACCAGTGCTCTGTACTGTACTATGTACCTAAACTGGGATGTGTGGAATATAAATGTATTAAATGAATTTTCAACTTTTAGATATTTCAATTTAATGATGGGTTAATATCAATGTCATCCCATGTTATGTGTGTGTGTGCACGTGTGCATGCTTGAGCAATACTATGGATGGAATCTAGGGCCTCACGTATGCTAGGCAAGCACTCTACCAACTGAACTACATTCCTTCCAGCCCTGAATACACTTCTTGAATTGAATTCGAGAATCATTTATATTTAGCAAGAGATTGAGGAGCCAACAGAAGCAAAGGGGTTGAGAGTTTGAAGTCTTCATAAGAAAAACAGAACAGCTGGGCACAGTCACACATGCCTGTAATCCCAGCAGCTCAGGAGGCTGAGGCAGGAGGATCATGAATTCAAAGCCAGCCTCAGCAACTTAGTGAGCCCCTAAGCAATTTAGCGAGACTCTGTCTCAACATAAAAAAATAAATAAATAAAAATAAAAAAGGGCTGGGGACATGGCTTAGTAGTTAAGAACCCCTGGATTTAATGCCCAGTACCAAACAAACAAACAAAAAACCCATAGAACAGAAGAATCAACATTTTCACAGCAAGGAAGTGGTCAATAAAATCTGGATGGAAGAGCTGTTAAAGACAGCAGGGAAGGACAAAAAGACCATTGGATTTATTTCCAGTAGTTGAAAATAGTTGTATTAGTTTTCTTTTGTGTGGAGAAACAAATTAAAATCTGACATAATGTTAAAAATTTCCCTCCTGCTTAGCTATGAGAGATTTCAAAGGTAAACATGGGGAATTAAATCCCCTCCTTAATTTCTTTTGTCTGTATTTCCTGGTGCTTTCTTTCCAGGCTGCCGTTAAACTGTCATACCACATGGTCAAAACCCGTGATGAGCTGCAGTATGTTCAATGAATGACTTATATCGAGCCAAACCCTAGCTAAGTTGCAAAGTGTCATGTAAGTCACCCAGTCTCTATAGAAAGGAGTATAATTTACTATGCTAAGTGCACTGTGGAAAAGGTCAAGTGATTAATAAGTCACTGATATGAAATACAAGCCTATCAACACTGGGAAGTTTAATCATTTGCTTTCTGTGGGGCTTGGGTGAAGCAGATGCTTTCTGGGGGTCTTTTCTGACAGCATGGATCTGCAAAACTCTCCTGGAGGTATGTCCTTCTTGACATATTTTTTCATGAAATGATATCTTTTTGTTTTAAATGGAAGCTCTTTTCAAAAACAAAAACAAACAACAATAACAAAAAAAACACCTTTATTCTCACAGAGCATGTCAGGATCTACACTAATAAGATGTTTTCCATTTTGGTCAAGAGAAAAAATATACAGATGGTTTGTGGTAATTCCCAGGTCTGATAGGAATTCTTCAATGACATTTTGCTGTAAGTGTTCTAATCAAATATTTCCCATTCAAGCTTATTTACCCTTGTTATGGCTTTTAAATTGTCTCATAAATGGAGACAATAGCTACAAAAGTAACCTTTTTAAAGACAACTAAGGGGAAAAGATGGAGATTCTAATGATCTGTAAAGAAATAGAGAAAGGACCATTTATTGAGGGTTTACTATAAATGCCAGACATTATGCAAAAACATAACACATATTTCATCCAATCCACAGAACAACCTTATGAGATAGAGCACTTTATAGATGAGGAAACTGAGACTCAGAGAGAGGATCATACAGTTAGGAAGAGGTGAGACCAATGTATGGACCAACTCTGTCAGGTCTCAAAATCTGAATGGTTATGCACCCTGCCATTGGCTTACTTGTGCTTCTCTAAGTTAATAAGTCTTGTTTTCCTTTTTTTCCCCCAGATCTTCCCTAGGCAAGGTATACAATGGATTGAATAACAGCAATAGTAGTTTCTGCTTATATAAGTTTTATTTAGTGCTAGGCACTGTGCTGTTGTTTTTCCAAGTGTTTATTTGCCCATTGAATAAAACTTTATTGACCCTTAATTACATATTTATGCACTGAAGACACAATAGTGAATTAAATCAACCTGATTCTTGCCCTCTTGAAGCTTATAGGTTAGTGAGAGAGACAGACATAAATCAAATAATCATAAAAATAAATGTATAGGGCTGGGGTTGTGGCTCAGTGGTAGAGCACTTGCCTAGCATGTGTGAGGCACTGGGTTAGATTCTCAGCACTACATATAAATAAATAAAAATAAAGGTCCATTGACAACTAAAAAATATTTTAAGAAACAAATGTATGATTATTTTAACAAGAGTGCCAAGACCATTTAATAGCAGGAAGGGACAGTCATTTCAACAAATGTGCTAGTAAAACTAGCCACATGTCAAAAATAAAGTCAGATTCTTACACCATATTCAAAATTTAACTCAAAAATGGATCAAACACTTAAATGTAAAATCTAAAAGTAGGAAATTCTTAGAAGAAAACACAGAGGAAAAGTTTTGAGACATTGGATGTAGCAATGATTTCTTGGATGACACTTAAAAGCACAAGCAAGAGATGCAAAGATAGATAAACTGAACTACATCAAAATTTAAAACTTCTGTGCATCAAAAGACTCAATCAACAGAGTAAAAAGGCAACCTACAGGATGGGAGAAAATACAAATCAGATATTTATAAGTGGTTAATATCTGGAATATATTATTTTTTCCAGTACTGACGACTGAGCCAAGAGCCTTGTGCATGCTGGGAAAGTGCTCTACCACTAAACTACATCCCTAGCCACATTCAGAATATATAAAGAACTTCTACAACTCAACAATTAACCCAAAATAACACAATTAAAAATGGGCAAAGGACTAGAATAGACATTCCTCTAATGAAGATTATAAATAGCTAAACAAGCTTATGGAAAGGTATTCAACATCACTAGTCATTAGAGAAATGAAAATCAAAACCACAATGAGATATTACCTGATACCTGTTAGGATGGCTGCTATCAAGGACATAAGGAGGGAAAGAAGGAAGGAAGAAACCAGAAAATGACAACTGTCAGGATATAGAGAAACCAGAACTCTATGCACTGTTAATAGAACGTAAAATAGTGTATCTGCTATGAAAACAGTAGGGAGTGTCCTATAAAATTGCCATATGATATAACAGTACTACTTTAGAGTATATATCTAAAATAGTTAAAAGACAGATATCAAAAAGATATTGACAGACCCTCCTGTTCATAGCAGCATTATTCATAACAGCCAAAAGATAGTAGCAACTCTAAAGTTCATCAACAGATGAAAGGATGAACAAAATGTGGATTATACATTCAATGGAATAGTAAGCGCCTTAAAGAGAAAGGAAAGTCTTGACACCTGCTACAACGTGGATAAACCTTGAGGATATTTTGTTAAGTGAAATATCTCAGGCACAGAAAGGCAAATAGTGAATTATTTCTGAGGTATCCAGAGTAGCCAAACTTACAGAAACAGAAAGTAGAACCGTGGTTGCCAGGGTCTGGGGGCGGGGGAAAGGAGGACTTGTTTGGGTACAGTTTCAGTTTTGCAAGATGCAAAAAGTTCACAGTTTGGTTGTATAGCACTGGAAATATACTTAACACTACTGAACTGTACTTAAAAATGGTTAAGATGGTAAATTTTATGTTATATATATATTTTATTGCAGTCTCAAATTTGAAGAAATACTTTAAATGTATGATTGAAATATGCAACTCCTTTACTCTTTTAAACAACCCTTTGAGCACTTTTTATTGTGCTCATTTTATAGAGTGAACTCAGATTTAGAGAGACCAGACCATTTGCCCAAGGTGACACAGTCATGGGTGGAGGTAGAATTCGAACTCATTTTCTGAGCTTAAAGTTCATGTTCTAAACTGTCACTTAACTTAGGTAACCAGATCTTCAAACAGATGAGCAAAATCAATTGTTGATATGCTTGGTTATTGCAGTATGAGAGATCACAGAGCACCAACTTTAGAGTGACATGTAGGTACCAGTAAATGTGAAGGGTGCCAATAAAGGAACTGTCTCCCATGATTATAATCAGTCCCTCTTCCACACCCCTGACAATGAGAAATGCATGTAAGTGTGGAATTGGGATAGCAGTTTAGTTTTCTTTGTTTCCATTTCAAAAGCTTCCTTTCCTTCTGCAGTGAAGGATAATACCTTATAAATCCCAACGGCGCTAGAGCCTAGAATGATTTTAGTAGAGTGGCATCCTTGAGAACCTATTGGCAGAGCATAATGACAACTGAAGGCATGCTGCCCTTAGACAAAGCCCTCGGTTATATCTCAGAGTTCCAGTTAAATCATAGATTGCCTTAGTCTCAATAAGGTAACTGGTGGACGTGAGCTGGAGATCAGTTTCTCTGGGGGAAAAAAAAGTAATGGGTTCGGGCTGGGACTGTAGTTCAGAGGCAGAGTGCTTGCCTAGTATGCCTGAGGCACTGGGTTTGGTCCTCAGCACCACATAGAAATAAACAAATAAAATAAAGGCATTCTGTCCTTCTACAATACAAAAAAAATTTTTTTAAAAAAGTGATGGGTTCCCTGACTGGGTAATCATGGAGGCTGTGTGAGTGCTCTGATCTGCTGGAGATGCTGAGGTACCTCAATTGAAAAAGTTACCATAACATTAGACGCATGTACATGCACTGGTTGAGTAGACCAAGGTTGCTGCTGTTGTAAAGGCTGTACTGTAAGCCAAAGGAGAAGTGCAGGCAGGCAGCCTGGGATGGGGCAGCAGGTAGCAAGAATGGACTTGGACATAGGTAGAAGTTCTTAAGTGGCACCAAACAAGGGTGGAACTTTGGTGAAGTGAAAGAATGTAGCCCAGCCATCCTGCCATAAGCCCCAAAATACTGGGGTCTAATGGAAAGGGGGCATAGTCTGTGATTACACAAGTAGATGATATTTCTATTCCCAGAAGGCATAACTCTCTAGAAATTCTTTAGGGCCATGAACTTGAAAATATTAAAATATCTGGAAAAAGATCCTGGGTTATTTTGGTAATGAAACTTCTCTCTCTAATGTGATGCTTTTTAATAATAAGAAAAATCTGGACAAATTGTCTCTCCCTTTAGCCTGTGAGCTACTTTCCTTATGATTACTTTTCCTGAAAGCAATATAACAAACATTAAAAAGAACACTAGAATCCACAATGATCTGGAATGAATGTTTTAAGAAAAGAGGGAATATCTTTTGAATAGATTTTTTACATTAGAAAAGCCACACATGGGCTGCAGTTGTGGCTCAGAAGTAGAGCACTGGCCTAGCATGTGTGAGGCACTGGTTTTGATCCTCAGCACCACATAAAAATAAATACAATAAAGGTATAAAAAGAATATGTTTAAAAAATGTCACACAGACTACTTTGAATAGTGGAGGCCCTCAAGTCAAACTGAAAGATTCCCATTGCCTTATGAATTGTTCAATTAAGGAAAAAAATTAGTAGTAGGCTATGTAAAAACCTATAAAAGTGAATTTAGAATTTAGAGATTTCTAAGACATGGGGGTCATTTTTGAAAACCCTGGGGCTATTGGAAGTCAGAAAATTCATCATTTAAAAGTCATTACTTGTCAACATATACATAAATAATTATACCACCTAGTACTATGATGTCTTTTACATTAGACTCTTGATGGTGAGGAATAAAGAATGCTCCTAGTCCAAAAGCTGCAATATCCTGAGTCATGAATTCCTAACCTTTGTGACCCAGAAGGTAGGACAAATGCTGAGGAGGGAGCAGGAGAGACTCCCAGTCAAGTCATAATTTATGTGTAGAACACTGAGGCAGTTTGATTGTACCTTACCAGGTATTTGTGGGAAGTCTTGCCTCCTCTGGGAATGCAGGCACTGAGGCTATTCTGGAGAAAATAGTTACAGAAGAATGATGGAAGGTATCATCTTTCTCAAAAATGAAGGGATGGAACACATTTTTGTAAGGAAAAATTGTTTTCTTTAACCAATTCCTATATAACTGGGCTTTAAAGCTAATTTTGTTTCCCACAATTCACTTTAGTGCCTGCTTAAATTAAAAATAAACCTGAACCTCAAAGTAATTTGCTAGTAGTATTTCATCTTTTTCAGTTCTTACTAAGTGCCTGGCACAATGTTCAGCAAAGAAAGCATATTGGCTAACAAGACAGAGAAAGATGGCTTCATAAGGATCATGCCAAATGGGTATAGAATTATAAACTAAGATAAGTACCCTCAATGATGATATTACTGGGTATAAAATGGAAACAGACTGAGGATGGGAGTCCAGATACAGCTTCTCCCGAAGAGGCATGGACTAGGCCAAGGGTTGGGTTAGAGATAGAAAGTCCAGACAGAAGAAATAGCACATACAAAGGCCCTGGGGTTGGAAAGCAAGGGTTTAGTCCATAATTGTAAAAGACACAATCCCAAACACCATAACCCCCAATGTTGAAATCCTTAAATATAAAATTCCGAAAGTCTAAAATTCTAAAAGATTAAAATCCTCAAAATATAATTCTAGAAGAAACAAGGCATAAATTCTTTAAAAGGCATTTATCTACATTTTTAAAGTGAACAACATATAAAAATCTGACAGAACACTTCATAGGCTACAATAAAAGGACATAATACCATACATACTTTTGCAAACATAAACACTCAAATAGTTTAATAACAGTTGCACTGATATAATCACTATGAACAAACCAACCATATCCACAAATAAATAGGACAAAAAGTGAAATGTTTAAATGTATATCCATGTGGTTGATAATTGTGGGCACACAGCTTTATAATTTGTCATCTGAAATATTGTGATGGATAACCTAAGTCTTTTGACAAGATTCATCAAAATTGGCAAAGAGTCCACTGCATATGCAATCACCCGAAGAAGGGATATCTTGAGAAATTTTATTTTATATTTCGGTACCAGGAATTAAATCCAGGGGTGCTTAACTACTGAGCCATGTCTCCAGCCCTTTTTATTTTATTTTTTAATTTTGGTTAGGTTGCTTAGGGCCTCGCTAAATTGCTGAGGTTGGCCTTGAACTTTTGATCCTCCTGCCCCAGCCTCCTGAGTTGCTGGATATAGGTGTATGCCACTGTGCCCAGTGAGATCTTTTTTTAAAATATTTTTTTATTTGTAGTTGGACACAATACCTTTATTTTATTTTATTTATTTATTTTTATGTGGTGCTGAAGATCAAACCTAGCACCTCGCACATGCTAGGTGAGTGCTCTGCCACCAAGACACAACCCCAGCCCTCCCAGTGAGATCTTGATAATTTTATCTTTCACAAATGCAGATGTACAAAAAGGATATCTCTTCTTTAACTGAGGAAAATTCAACATTTTTACATACATGCATAATGCTTATGCACAAAGTCAACATTGTGATAATGCACATTTGAGAGTTAAATTTACAAGAAAAAATGCATAAAATGAACTAGGATTCTCTAAAAGTCTTTACAAGGCTTGTACCTCCAGTATTGGAAATGATGCAAAAATGAAATACACAGCATAGAAAATCATAAAAAAGCCGACAATTTAAAATAGCAGGGGGAAAATGTAAAAAAAGAAAAAGAACTACCTTGCAATCCAAAGGTGGGGGAGGGGACACTAAAGGAGAAATTGACATATGGAAAAAAAGTGTATCACAGAGATAGATTATGGGAAATTGCACAGTGATAGTCCATAAAAGATCATTAACTATATTTTGAAGTCTTGAATCACAATGAATAGCTGCTTTTTTTCTTTTAAAGCATGGCTCTCCTTGGAGAATACATTCACATTCATTTTCTACCTGGCTCTGCTCTTTTTGATATCCTGTCATTTGATAAACACCAATGTAAGCATTCCCTATTACATTTTCTCATCTTCTATGCTATGTTTCTAGGTTGCTTTGGGTACTTGGAAATCCATTCCTCATGCACTCATATACAGACCACAAATTTGGCAAAAATAATATTGGTGATTGAAAGGTGACACCATTCCAGAAGTGTCTCCTTATCCTACCATGCACATAATTATTTTCAAACCAGTCAATAACTTTGCTGGCTTCTCCAGATGAATGTAGCTTTAATTCATTAAAAAGCTCCTGGAATTTGATCAACTGGAAGAAATGCCAATGCAGACAAATTATGCATTTTTAAACTAAAATTTTCATTATGGCTGTGCTGCGTGGCCAATCCCTCCTCCAAAATTCAGCTTTCTACCCTTTTTCTGTAGCCTTTTTCCTCCCATGGAAAGTATAGTTTAGGGGATTTTTGGCTTTCAAAATTTCAACATTGAGATTTTAACCTTTCAGTGTTTTGATTTGGGGTGGGGAGGATTTAGACTTTAGGGATTTTGATCTTTTTGAGTTTCAATATTTGTTATTGTGGCATTTGTGTCTTTGGGGCTTATGATTGGCACTGGATCTATTGCAGAAGCTGAAAGGAGGTCTATGGGGGCAGGAATAGAGAGAATTGGGACTGCTGTGATGATCTAAAATGAGATTGGGGGCCTGGTAAAGATTTGGGTCTTTTTGGGAAGCCATTGATAGGTTTTAAATAGGGATTTACCATAATCAGATGTGTGTATTGAAAAGATCAGTTCAGCTTCAGTACAATTTATCAGAGGGGAGTAAGTGGATGGTGAGAAACCATTTAGATTTTGGTGTGCCAGAGGAATGAGGATTCATCATATGAGGGTGGTGTGCTGGAATGCTCCATTTGTTCCTCCATCTTTCCTCTCCACCTGCTCCATCCTGCTCTATGCCTGGGAATCCAAACAGTACAAACTACAGAAACAGCATCCTATATCTTCAGCCATCTGGTTGAGTTTGGCCAATGGGAAACTCCATAGGAGACTGAAATTTGGAGAAGAATGAGACCAGGGTATTTATTGTCCTAGTTCCTTTCCTCCTGAGTTGCCTCTGACAAGCTGTGTCCTTCAACAGAAACTCATACATAAAGATCTCAAATCTTCCTTCTGCACATTACACACATTATACACACATACACACACACACAATATGCACATATGCACACACATACAGGCACACTTTCTCTCTGTCTCTCTCTCATTTTTTTATTTTGTAGGTCTGGAGATTGAACCCTGGGCCTAGTTCATATTAGGTAAGCATTCTACCACTGAGCCATACACCCCCTCTTTCCAGGTTCTAGTAGGTATTCTCCTGATCCTTCCAGGCCAGCGGATGGTGATAGTTTTGTTTTTATTGCTAAGAGTTTCTATAGTTTTTATTTGATGTGATTTCTCTGAACTCACACCTTTGTAAATAATCCCTCCTCCAATTCTTCTAATTTTAACCTGTCATATGTTTCCTATTGGTACCTTCCCTGAGATGGTGGCAAAATATGAAAGGGAGTGAACATATTATATGTGTAGGTAGGAGGATAAATTAGCAGGATGGTTGATCACAAAAAGCACTACTTAAAGACATAAAAATATAGTATTTTTATTATTAACAGAATAGATGCCATAAGCTTCTACTAGCTGAGAATAATAACATTTGCATTCATTGCCATTTACAGGAATTGTGATTTTTCAAAAGCAGCAAAATTCCAAAAGCAGAGGGCAACAACAATGAAGGAGAAGTTAATATTTGGGAATTTCACTTTAAAGTTTCCTTTTTCTTCTTCTAATTTTGCCTGTCTTCTCTGTCCACAAATCTGTTGTTGAAAACCTTAACAGGAAAGCCAGTCACATAACTCTAGGTCCACAGTATAGGCAAAGAGTTTCTCCAATTATCTTGTTTTTCTAGCATGTATTCCCTGGTAGCATCCCTGAGCTTTGCTCCTAAACCCTTTCCAATCCTGGTGAAATACAAGCAAATCTATTGAAAGGTCGCTTGTGATCTGTGCAATTCATAAATGTTTGATGTTAACCTTGCTTTTTAACTGGACTGCTCCTAAACCGTACCAGAGTAGTAAAGAAAACTTCTTCAGTGTTTAAATTCCTCCTGAAGGAGATGTCTCAGTCTTCTAAGATGAACTCAATGTTACGGTCTATGCCCCTGCCTGATTTCTGTGGGGATTAAGACTAGCTTGGTATTCCACTATGAATAAAAAATGTTCATTTACTTGAAAACTCAGATCTTTCCAATATTACCTGCCATTTCCTTGAGTTAAGCTTTAGCTTTTGTAATGGTTTCTGTTGCTGCTGTAACAAATCATTGGGAGTTTAGTGTCTCAACACATCTTTTAAACAATTCTTTTATAGTTCTGGAGGTCAAAAGTTCTAAACTGAGTTGGCAAGGAGGCGTTCCTTCTGGAAGCTCTTGAGGACAATCTGTTTCCCTGTTTCCTTGCTTTTCTAGCTTCCAGAGGCCACTTGCATTCTTGATTTATGGCCTCATCCTCATCTTCAAAACAAGCAATTCAGCTTGGCATTTTCTTCTCCTTTTGTCTGTCCTTCCATAGTCACATTTCCTGTTGCCTTCTATGTCTGGGATCCTATTTCCTTTCTCTTGTAAATACTCTAGTGATTGTGATTGCACTGAGCTGCCCATTCAGATATCCAGGATTATCTCTCCATCTCAAGATCCTTAACTTCATCACATCTGCAAAGTCCCCTCTTCCATGTAAAATAACATAGTCCCAGGTTCCTTGGATTAGGATGTGGATGTCTGGGGTTGGGGGACATTACTCTGTATACTATAATTTAATTCCCATTGACATATTCCAAGAATATCTTGTCTTTCCCAATTCACCCTATTTATTCCTATTGCTTATTCTGATAAACCTCTCCACATGTCAAAATCTTCCTTTGATTCAATGGCAACTTGACAAATATTTTGAGTGTAGTGTTGGATTCAGAGATGAAATGATGAATAAGCTACTACTAATATATCCATTCCCTATGAAATGCTCTCTCTATGCTTATACTTCATGGGAAGCTCCAAAGAGGTGAGCTGGGCTTTGAGGTTAAACTAATGGAACTATGTAAAGAACACAAATATCATCTTCAAGTTCTTGCCACCCTAATAACTTCTCACCCTTTCTTTGGCGGGGGGAGTGGATACTGAGGATTGAACCCAGGGCCACTTTACCACTGAGCTACATCACCAGCCCTTTTTGTTTTTTTATTTTGAGACAGGGTCTCACTAAGTTTTTAGGGCCTTGCTAAATTGCTGAGTCTTGAACTTGTAATCCTCCTGTCTTAGCATCCTGAGCTGCTGAGATTATAGGCATGTGCCACCATGCTTTGCCATTTCTCACCTTTAGAAAAAATAACACTTTCAGCAATCTTATGGGTCTCTTTTGTATTCTTTTTTGATCCCCTCCCTGGCCCAGTCCTTGCTCTGTGTTTTTGTAGTAGCCTGCAAACACATTTACCATTGCATTTTATACATTGTGATTGGATTATATTTGGATGTGTTCTTCCCACACACATTGTAGACATGGAGATTTTCTGCCCAGGTTCTCCTTCAAGGGAGGACTTGCTGGCTGGCTGCAGGAGGGACTGCCAGCCCCTTCAGGGATCCTTGACTGAGGTCAGAAACCCTTGTCTGAGGTCAGAAACCACAGAGAGAGACCCTTGGTCTTAGGTCCTTCCCTGACCCCCATAGTCAATGGGGTCAAGCTGGGGCTATCAGGCCTCAACCAGCACAGCCCAGATTTGGGACAACTTTATGCAATTTTATATAAAATTATTGCTACATACATTCTTGTATTTTATGGAAATGTGATTTTATGGAAATTCTTGCTACAGAGCTTCCTGCAGGATTGGGGGAATCATCTCAGATCTGGATTGCAGTTCAACTTCTCTTTTGGTCCAATCCCATTTCCCTCTGCCTTCCCTTCACAAATGTTGATTCCTAATAACCACCATGTACTGCAAACCCCATCTCATTGTCTGCTTCTGGAGAATGCAGGCTACAACACAGACATTGAATTCCCTGTCTTATTTGCCTTAGTCTTGTGACCCTTAGCACCTTGCTAAAGCCATGGTCTATACCCAATAGATGATGGCTGAACTGAACAGTTTGTTATGGACTAAAAAAAAATACAGTATTGTTCTCGATTTTCTCTCTCTCCATCATAGAATCATATGATGGAAATCATTGTGAAGCTTTTTAACATTGTTAAACAGATAACCAATAAAGAAAAATGTAATAATGTGATGCTGAAATATCTTTAAACAAATTATTCAGCCAATATAATCTTTATGTGCTATCTGTATAATTTTAACATGATAATATCAGCATTTTAATATAATATCAGACTGTGCTAGTCTCTTTATATACTGCTAAAACACAGCCTTTGTTTAAGCCCTGGGAAAAAATGTTTATTGTTGGAAGAAATGAAGGCGATCCCCAAAGTGCTTTTTAATATGAAGAATGCAGCATGAATTCTTAGTTATAGGTTTTACTTATGATACTTTTCTTGAACAAGTTGCTTTAGAGTAAAAATCATGTTGGGGGCGGGAATTGAAAGAAGCCATGAAGAGAAGAAACAAACAAGTTGCTAACAATGTCAAGAGGCTGTAAGTGACGTGATAGCTGCTAAATCACTTCCTACTGCCAATTAGGATGGGAAAGAAATTGAAAGAAAAAATCGAAAGAAAACAAGAGAAGTGCCAAACAACATCCCCACAAACACCCCTCTATAGGTACCTACCCCAAAGCCACAAAATATCTATCAAATATCTATCCAATAATGTAACTGCAGAAGCTTTGATTTCCAGTTAATAGGCAGCAAATTAATCTAAATGCAATAACATTTGCAGATCAAAAGATGCCAGAACTTGAGGAAGAGGGGCATTCAAGTGCAGAAGGGTGAGAAGAGGCAAATTGGGGCAAGGCTAAGGATCTGATATAATGGATGTCAGTTTATAAAAGCAAGTTGATCAGTTTGTAAAATAATCTCTGCATCTTTAAAAATGATGAAAATTTTGACAAAAGCTGTTTTAGTCAGCTTTGTTGCTGCTATGTGTTAAAGACCCAAACCAACACAAATATAGAGGAGGAAAAGTTTATTTGAGGGCTCGTGGTTTTAGAGACTTTAGTACTTAGAAGGCTGTCTCCATTCCTCAGGGTTTGAGGTGAGGCTGAACATCATGGTGGAAGAGTGTGGTGGAGGCAAGCAACTCACATGATGATCAGGAAGCAGAGAGAGACTCCACTCTCCAGATACAAATATATACCCCAAAGTCACATCCCAATGCCCACCTTCTCCAGCCACACCCTACCTTCAGTGACCACTCAGTTAATCCTATCAGGTGATTCACTGATTGAGTTAAGGCTCTCATAACCCAGTCATTTCTCCTCCAGACCTTGTTGCCTTGTCTCACACATGAGCTTTTGGGGGACCCCATATCTAAACCATAACAAAAACCAATGTTATAATTTTCAAACCCTTTGCAAATGTTTATTTTACCAATGTTCCACTCAAAACTATAGGTACTAAAATGATCAGTGGCTTTTTGACTCAAGGGGTCTGGACTAAAGGGAGGGAAGAACAGGATAGGTGGAGCACAGGGGATTTCAGGGCCATGAAACTATTCTGTATTATACAGGAATGGTGGACATGTGACATTATGCATCTGTCAAAACCTGTAGAATGTACATCAACAGTGAACCCCAATGTAAAACATAGACTTTAGTAAATAATATTGTACCAATATTTCTTCATCAAGTGTAACAAATGTTCTGTACTAATGCAAGATGTACTAATGCTATTAAGCAGAAATGGGAGGATGAGGGGGAGAATATATGGACTCTCTACTTTCTGTTCAATTTTCCTACAAATCTAAAATTGTTCTAAAATTTAAAATCTATTAATTTAAAAACAAACCCTATTTCTGTCTATGCTAATGACTGACAAAATGAAGATAAACAAGTTGTTTTTTGTCTAGGAGCTCCCTCTTTACTTTTGTTGGTAGTCATTTCCCTGTCCTCAACTCATGACATGGGTAAATGATCCAGGAGTGACCACTTTTCTTTGGTCCCAGGAATTAGTCCAGACCTCTTGAGTGAAAGCCTAATGCCTTAGAGGCTTTCCTGGGGATTTTTCAAACAAGAGCTGAAAGTAGTCTGCCTTCAATCCTATACTCTAACACTGATGGGTGGCTCAAAGAATGAAGCAGAGAGGAACAGGAATGATGGGTGGAAAGAGGATGCCCCAAATCCCAGCCTCCAGTCACCCGCCACATTCATTGTTTGGTTCTGTTGCCCAACACAAGCCACTTTCTGCTTAAGCTTGTTTGGAGTGAGTTTCTATTCATTGTAACCAAAAGAACCCCCCCCCCAAAAAAATGCTTTTTTCCCCAGTTTGAGCAAGTAACCATTTATCCAGTGCATTCTGTGTGCCAAGCACTTGCTACATAGTGTCTTATGTGATTTTCACAGGAAATTTGTGAAGGAGTTACTTTGTAGATGTGATAAAATGGGAACCTTGGAGAGATAAGGGAACACACCCATCATTGCATACTAATAAGAGGCAGAGGGTTGCGTGATTTGAACCTGGGTCTGATTCTATCCAAAGTCTACACTTATAACTAGTAGATAAAATGTGTACAACATACCTTGAGCCAATTCATTAGAACAACTTTTGAACCCACAAATTTTCCTTTCAATCTGAATTAAAACCTCCATTCTAATACTTACTATTAGTTTCAACCATATAAAATGGCTGATATTTAATCATTTTTTTTTACCTACATGGAGGGCAATTTTATTTATCTGGTTGCTGTGTAGTATGGAAGGCATTAACTAAGCGTTTAGAATGTCAGTTTCTTAGCCCATTAAATAGTGATGTTGTAGCCTAAGCAGACCCGAGTAAATGTTTGGTCATCAGACTCTCAGATGAGGACTTAGGTGTAGTTATTTTATTTGTGGGGATTCTACAGGAAGTTCAATGAGGGAGTAGGATAAGACAGACAGACAAAGGGTGTGTTGATGCACAGGTTACTGCTGTGGGCAACTGAGGCTCAATACTGTGTGGGATGTCTTGATGGACTTGGTAGAAAGAACACATACCTTGAAAACATTCCATCTGATGGCCCAGGAGTCTAAGATATTCATCCAACCACCAGTGTCACTCATTGGATTGAGAAGCATTCCCTAGCATTTCCAGCCCATACCTCATGCAGGCAGAGACTGTTCCCAAACTAAGTGAATACCCCAGGCAAATGATAAGGAAGCAGAGAATTTTCTGGAGGTAACCTCTGGGGCAAGGCACAGGATATGAATAGAACACCAACAGTGACTATTACATGGGGCTTTACCACCCACTTTGTGGAATTTTTGGTATGGATGGAATGGACATAATATATAGTTGCAAATAGCCAATCATTTTAGTTGGAAGACAAAGGTTCAGATTAAATACAAAGACTCTATGATGTCTCCTAGATCTGGAAGCTGGGGGGTTTCATTTCTAGATACTTAACTGCAAAATAACCATAGGTATGTTGTCAATATCTGATATCACCTTTCTTTTATACCTGCAGGATTATAATGAACATATTGTTTTGCAATTTGATACTTTTCAAAAATGTAGCTTGGACTTTTTCTTTGTCACCCCATATGGTTATACCTCATTTCTTTTAATACCTGCATGGTATGCACAGAATTTCATTATACAAATTTGCCGTAATTTATTTTACCCTGATGCTATTAGTGGACATCTTATATGCAATGGGTCGTTTATATGCATATCCCTGTGCTCTTATGCAAGTGTATCTGTAAGATAAATTCCTACTAGTGTAGTTGTTGGGCCCCAAAGTGTGTGCACTTGAAATTTTTGGTAAATGTTGACACACTGTCCTCCAGGAAACTTGCTTTATTTGCACACTCACTAACAGCATGCAAATTGCTATTTCCTCACACCCTTGGCCATACTGCTTAGTTTTTTTAGATGCTATTTTGGAAGGAAAGCACATTTGGAAAGAGTTTCAAAACTGCGTAATGAGCTTTGGCTTCTTTTAAATTGCAATAGTAATAATGATGATGAATGGAATAAATCATTTGTGGATTCATTCAACCACTCTGTTTTAGGAGCTATATGTGACAACACTGTGCAAAAGCTGAGGATTAGAGGACAGCAATTGGGTCATTAAAGACTTATAAATATGGTTATAGTCACTCCTTCAGTGGAAGATGGCAGTGTACAATGAGAGAGGGTGGCAGTTGCTAACGGTGCTCCTTGCTCTTATCACATCAGAGCTACATTAGCTTGAAAGTTTTCTCTGCCTTCCAGGGCTTATTTTGCCATTCATGAGCAGGCCAGAAGTGTAGGGAAATTGATGCTCTTCTAGGAGTATTACTCATCCAATAAATGACAGGAATCATTTATTGACAAGAACCCCGGCTCCCTGGCCCCTTGTGTCTGTGAAGTATCTGTGCTCTACTGGCTCTCAGAATTCTCTAGTAGACCTGAATTCAAGTTGCCTACAGTGAAAGTACGTGGTTTGGTTGGTTCTTTTCCCTTTTCTGCTTCTGGATGTTTCATTCACCTTCCAAATAAACTACTAGAATACGAGTCCTCATTTCAGGACCTACTTCTGAGGGAGCTCAAATTTAAGTCCTATGCCTAACCTACATTACACTCTGATGAACTGTCTTGTAACTAATCCTTACTCCTATATGTAGTTTTCCTAATCTCAGCAATTTGCAATCCATGAAACAATAGTCAGTAGAGTCAAATACTAAGAGCTCACTTTTAAAATATCCCTCAAATTCAGAGTTCATAGTAAGTGGTAGAGATTTTAGTCTCAGATCATTAAAAGAAACATTACGAAAGAGTCATAATGCTATTTATTTTCCCATAGCTTAAAAATAATTTTTCCTTGAAGTGTAGAGGTTATTGTTCTCATTTGAATGTTGTGCTTTCTTCCTCCAGCATCCTAGATTTGACAGATACATGTGCCCTCTGTTCTCTGGAATTTTAAATATGCAACAGTTGCCACATGTTGCCCATAGTTTAATCTTTTGTAAAAAAATATTTCTTGCTTTTTTTTGGTAAAAGAAAACTAGTAGTTGTAGATGGACTCAATACCCTTATTTTATTTATTTATTTATTTATTTTTATGTGGTGCTGAGGATCAAATCCAGTGCCTCACACATGGTAGGCAAGCACTCCACCACTGTACTACAACCCCAGCCCCAGTTTAAACTTTTTACAACTCTTTCTGGCCTTACCTTACTGCTGTATTTAAACGACCCAGTAGTCAGTCTGTCTCTCCTTTCTTTTCCTTTGCTTTCCTTTGCCTGCCTCCCTCCCTCCCTTCCTTCCTTCCTTCCTTCCTTCCTTCCCTTTCTCCCTCCCTCCCTCCTTCCTCTCTCCTCCCTCTCTCCCTCCTTCCCTCTTTCTTTTGCCTTATTCTGCCCAAGCAATGTGAGTGCAAATATTTAGGGTTCATTGGATTCTCTAAACTTAAACTCATCCTATAAACAATCCGTGACCAAACTGAAAAGATTTCTTTGTCCCCGGTAGATTGATTAAGCATGGAATTCCATAAAGCTACCAAGGTCCTGTGAATCGTGAGGCTACAATACATTTAGTTAATGTGTTTCAGCAAACTTTATAGGTTCCATTATGTGTTCATGACTTTCAGATGTAGCGCAGTGGCACTTTCTGCAGCAAAATAATTTCATCTGAAAGCTATCATGCAATTTAGTATTTTCTTTCAGATTTCAATTACTTAAATTTCCACTCCCTAGAGGTTGTGAGACAGGGATAGGACCAGAAATGAAGAGCACATTTCAGCAATTGAGTTTTTTAGAAATAGTGTGGATGGAGCTGGGTGCAGTTGTGTACACCTGTAATCCCAGCAACTTGGGAGGCTGAGATGGGAGAATCGCAAGTTCAAGGCTAATCTGGGCAAGTTAGCAAGACCCTATCTCAAAATAAAAAGGGTTGGGGGTACAGATCAGTGGTAGAGCACCCTTGGGTTCAATCTCCAATAACACATATACACACACAAAGAAGGAAAAGAAAAGAAAAATCTCTGGATGGAAAGGATGCATATAATAATATCAGAAGCAAAAAGAGCCTACAGCACCTACAGGGGAAGTGTTTATTTGCAAACTAAAAATATGTTAATAAGGGAGAAATTCTCAGGGGGATGCTGAAGGAAGGTGCTTTGGAGTAGATGGTTCACTTAATGAAACCTAAAACTACTGATGGTGCATAAAGGTCTGCAGGATTATTTGGTTCTGGTGCAAAATGCAGTCAGGGTTACATGGACAACATAGTCATAATGGAGAGAGTAATTCTGCATGCTGTACACTCTCTGGTGGCAGGCAAGGTGCAGAGGGCATAATCCAATGGTAATTAAATCTCACAGTTTCTTGGCTCCAAAAGGAAGCAAAGATGCCTTCAAGGACAGGGAAGAGAGGAGAATAAGAAGCATCTTATCTGATCCTCTGGGCCTGCTCCTTTTGCATGGTTACAGCTTCTCCCTGTCTGTTCCCCCCATAGCATAAAATACCACCAGGCTGCCTCTGAGGAGAAGGGATCAAAGAGACCGCAATCTGCAGAAGTTTCTGTGTGTAAATCTTCAAGCCTTTCATGCAGATGCTGTCTGGAAGCCCAATCTTTGAAAACCTTTATGCCGAAGGTTGGAGGATAAACTTGGTTTTCTTGGCACTGGAAAGAGCTCATGTGAGGCATGATGACTGGTACTGAAATTCTCTCTCTGTCCATGTTCTGCCAAGTCCATGACAGCCTCCACACCAATTCTGCTCCCAAGAATTGTAGTTGCTTTAAGAAAACAGAGGATGGTTATTTACTATGTTCTAGTTAAAAGTATAAAGATGTGAGCTGCATAATAAAAAGATAAGTTTCAGGAGAGTAAGCTAAAATCTATTCTACCATCTTGGTATGAACCAAAAGTAGTAACTTTTTTCATCTAAAAGATTTTGTCAATTTCCATTTCTGGTTCCCTTTGACTTCTTACATGGCTTCATTCTTTATTTATTTAAATTCTAAGTTCTATTGCTCATACTTCTCTTAGTGACTTCTGCCTGCCTTTATTTCTCTTTGCTATTATCCTTTTTCATTTTTAGATTTTAATTTGTTATCTATGAGAGAAGAATGCATTATAATTCATAATACACATATAGAGCACAAATTTTCATATCTCTGGTTATACATAAAGTATATTTGTACCATTGTGTCTTCATACATGTACATAGGGTAATGATGTCCATCTCATTACACCATCTTTCCCACCCCCATTCCCCTTTCCTTCCTCTCCCTCCACTTTTTCCTATCTAAAGTTCCTCCATGTTTCCCATGCTCCCCTTCCATCACCATTATGAGTCAACATCCTCATATCAAAGAAAACATTTGGCTTGGTTTTTTGGGATTGGCTTACTTCACTTAGCATTATATTCTCTATTTCCATACATTTACCTGCAAATACCATGATTTTATTCTCTTTTAATGCTAATTAATAATCCTTTGTGTATATATACCACATTTTCTTTATCCATTCATCTACTAAAGGGCATCTAGGTTGCTTTCACAGTTTAGCTATTGTGAATTGTGCTGCTATAAACATTGATGTGGCTGTGTCCCTCTGTAGTGTGCTGTTTTTAAGTCTTTTGGGTATAGACGGAGGAGTGGGATAGGATATGGGGGAAAAGGCACACTCATACATTGCTGATTGGACTGCAAATTGGTGCAGCCAATATGGAAAGCAGTATGGATAATCCTTGGAAAACTTGGAATGGAACCACCATTTGACCCAGCTTTTACCATTTTGCACTTAATAGGCAGTGACATAAATTTCAACATTGGTACCTCAAACAAAAATTTCAGAAATAACTCCATGTCCCTCATCAAATAAGCAGATTTCTATATACACATATTTCTCACATCTCTTGAGCTTCTTCTTCCCATTTCCTGATTCTCTTTTATCACACAAGTAAACCACATACACATACACACATATATTGCACACACATACTTATATTCATATCATTCAAAGTTAAATAGGTATACAAGTTTACATAGTGAAAAGCTTCTACTCAATTTTTATTCTCAGCCACCCAGTCTCCTTGCTTGGAGGTTATTATATTACCAGTTTTAGTGTGTATGTGTGGTGTATGTTTCCAGAGATATTATATGAATATATGAGTTACATATATACACATGCATGTACATGCACACACAATCACATGTAAAATGTATGTAGCTATGTGTTTCCTTCCCCATTTTTACAAAAATGGCAAGATAGCATGCATACTGTTCTGCAGCTTGCTTTTTTCCACTTAACAAAATGTGAAGTAATCCCATTTTAATGCATAAAGATTCCCTTCTTTCTTTTTAATGGACTTATAGCATTCCATTGCATGGATATGTCATGGTTTATTTAACCAGTCCCTTATTGATGAAACATTAGGGTGTTTTAATTCTTTTCTATTACACACAGTGTTGAAAAGCATAGCTGGGTATATGCTTCACTTTCTTCCTGAGCAAATTTATCTCTAGAACACATTCTTAGAAGTAGAATTGCTAGGTTAAAGGTCGTGTGCTTTTGTAATTTTGTTAGATGTGGCCCAATTGTCCTCCACAGTTATTCCCATTTGCTGGTGTTATATTCCCTTCTGAGCGCCACCACTGTGTCTGAGTCACACCTGTACATTTGTCTGCTTTCTACTCATTTGTCACATCCAGGACCCTTTTATATCAATAACTTTATTCTTCTTTCTGTGAAGCATCACACAAAGTATTTTGTTCTTATTTTGAGTAACAACTGAAAAAAGAAATTGGAGTTAAAGATTTGGGTACAAGTTTTAGCTATACTTCTTACATGCCTTGTGCCATTGGGAGAATTACTCATCTATCCCGAGCTTGCTTTTTCTCATCTAGAAACCTGGATAAGGCCCCCATCTCAAAAGCTTTGTGAAAGTTAAAAGACATTGCATAAGAAGTGCCCAGTATTGCCCTGGGACACAGTAGGAATCCTATAATCAATGATTCTTTTCCCTCTTTGTTCTATTCCTATCTTTGTTTCCTTATTTTAAAAAATAGGCATAAGGTTTCTGAGAGTATGAAATGATAAAACTATGAAAATGTTTTGTAAACTGTATGTGGTAGGCAGAATTGTAAGATGATCCTCAATGGCTCATCATTCTGTATAATCTCCCCTTGAGAGTAGGAAGAACCTATAAATATAATGGTATATCCCTCCCACGATTATTTCATGTTATATGACACAGTCAACTTTAAGAAAGGGAGATTATCCTCAGTGGAGCTGACCTAATCTTGGTGAGCCTGTTAGAAGCCAAGAGATTTCTCTGGTTGGTCACAGAAGTGAAAGGCAGAGTGACATTCTCTGGCTTACCCTGAAGAAAGCAAACATCCATGTTAATTTGCTTTTGCACTGCCTCCAAAAGCTGAGCTTGGTCCCCAGGCAACAGCAGGAAAATGGGGGTATCAGTCCCACAACTGCAAGGAAATGAATCCTGCCAATATCCAGTAAACCTGGAAGAGGACCATGAGGCTCAGTTGAGATCCACAGCCTTAGCCTACACCTTGATATCAGACTGATGAGATGCTGAGAAAAAACAAAACAAAACAACTCCATGCACACTATGCTCAGTCTCTAATTATGAAGTGAGAAGTATATACTGTGTTAAGCCACTAAGTTTGTGGTAACTTGTGATACAGTACTAGAAAACTGGTACACCATAAGTCCTATGTCTAGGAGCTAAACCAGTAATGAGATTGAATAGAGGCCATGGAAAACCAAAAAGTAGTATTTGTCATCTTTTAATGTGACCCTGGCATTATTTAATTTTTGTTTGAGCTGATTCAATGCTTATCTTCTTTCCAGAAGTCAATTTCCCCAAGCAGAACACATGTGGCACCGTAACATTACCTTAACATTTTCAGAGCCCTGCATTCATTTCATGTCCATTGCTTGCTTCTAACAATGCATTTTTTTCTTAAAATTTTTTTTTATTAATTTGGGAGTAATTTAACTGCACTATGTTTTGCATGACAGAATATGACTCAAAAGCACTGATGTGCAAATTAAAAAGCTGCTACACAGCAAAGGAAAGAATTAACAGACTGAAGAGAGGGACTATAGAATGGGAGAACATTTTTGCCAGCTACTCTTGTGGATTAATATTCACACTATTTAAGGAAATCAAAAATCAAACAACCCAATCAGTAAATGGACTAATGAACTGAACAGATGTTTTGCAAAAAAGATGTACAAATGGCCAATAATTATATGAAAAAGTCTTCAACATCACTAATCAGTAGGGAAATGCAAATCAAAACTACACTGAGATTCTATCTTACCCCAGTCAGAATGGCAATCATCAAGAATACAAATAACAATAAATGGTGAGGATACAGGGAAAAAGGAACACATGTACACTGTTGGTGGGAATATAAAGTAGTACAGCCACTATGGAAATTAGTATGAGGTTCTACAAAACAACAACAACAACAACAAAAACCCTAAAACAGAACTACCATGTGATTCAGCTATACTACTCCTAGGTGTATACCTAAAAGAATTAAAGTCAGATTCTAAAGATATACCTGCAGACCCATGTTTATTGCAGGACACAGTAGCCAAGTTGTGTGATCAGCCTAGGTGCCCATCAGTGGATGGATAAGGAAAATATGGTACATATGTACAGTGGTGTATCATTCAGCTGTAAAGAAGAGTGACATCATGAATTCTCAAGAAAAGGAATAGAACTAGAGATTATCATGTTAAGTAAAATAAGTCAGACTCAGAAAGACAAATATCACATTTTCCCTCATTTGTGGAATCTAGGGGAGAAGGAAAGACAGTGTAAAAGTAACAGAGAGACTATTTGAGAAGAGGATAGGGATGGGGGGATGGAGGATAAAGGAGAGGAATAAAGGGTGGATGTGATCAAAGTATATTCTATGTATGTACAAATATTCCCTAAAGAGACCCATTATTCTGTATACTTAAAATGCATTAAAAAGAAAAAAAAAACACTGATAGGATTTTTGGTGTTTCATTCTATTACTCAGAAATGGTAGAACTAACTCTCTGTCAGTTAAATAGTAGACCAAGGATTCCATGTTCTGATTTGGTTATTATCCTTTATTGTCTACTTATATTGCATGTGTTTAATATATTTTAAATCTCTTATAAAGATAATAGCTCATTCTAAGTAAGATGAGCAGCTAGTCATGAGTTTTCTAAAGAGAAAGTCATTAGGAGACTTGACTTTAACTGATATCAGTAATGTCCATAAGAACAAAATTATGAATCAGGAGAGCGTGTAGAAGCTTAATTTGAAAGTTTATGAGGGGTATAAGATGAGCTATTATATAGTAACAATTATCTGAGAGATAAAATAGATAGAGCCTAAGAATGTTTTAAGTGTGCTGGCTAAGACTTCTTAACTTTTCAAATTATTACCTGAATCTGGTTTTTTAAAACCCTGAAAATTAAAACAATTATTATTCATTAAGATATAGTTAACAAGAACACCATAATAATCAAACACGTTTGGCCTAATTTTAAAAATTGATGACATTTTAGGGCACAATATTTTAAATTTTGTATTTATAGTTTTGCATTCTTATTTCACATGGTAACATGCACTCTTCTGCACTGAGCTATTTGTTTGATTTAAAAAAGGATTTGGCATACATATGTCCTTGGATAATATCTACCTCTCAGAGAGGGTTCAAAAAAGGGAGGGGAACACATTTCTAGATGGGGCTTCTACTCCTGGATATTAACTGATCAACTAAACAATTAAGAACTTCTAATATAAATGGGTTGTATCTGGCATTAATCAGTGCTTATGTTTATTGTTTTTTATTCTAAAGCTATTGATTTATAAAAATAGGTGTCTCTTTTTTTTTTCTTTTGGTACTAGAATTGAACATAGGACCTTGCACGTGCTAGGCAAGTATTCTACCACAGAGCTACACCTTCAGGCCTAAAAAATATTTTTTGACTTTTAAACTTACCTTAAAAAAAAGGGATGAAAGTGTCAATGCAAAGACAGCCTGCTCCTATGATGGTCTATCATCATTTAATTATTAGATTTGTGTTGCCTACATACCTCACTTTTTCCCTTTGGAGCTCAAGGAATTCTATGACTAATCCTCCTAACATCCATTTGCACTTAAGAACAGGTGTTGGCATCTTCATTTCACAAATAAAACTCTTATCCATAAAGAGGTTACTGATTTGCTGACAAATCAGCAACAAAACTGGGCCAGTAGCTCTCATGGCTGCTCTCCCGGCCCAGAATTCCTTGCTCTGCACCATCATGCTTCTTCCTTTATGGCCACATTTTCAGTAAAACCTGTTTTTGTCATAAACCACATGCTTGCTATGAGGATGAAAATGGAAACCTAGACAAAGCAGGTCTTTTATCATACTGTTTTTAATCATTGTTCACATAGTCACCGGCCAAATTTTGTGTTCATAAAATCATTTCTGTTTGGTATTTCATTCCTTTTTGTCCCTCTATGTGAAGATGTGAGAAAGAAATGAAGCTGTCTCTTCTATTTTTAGTCTTTACAAATACCTCTAAATGCAGTTACAATAACAACATACAATTTTAAGGTTAAAGGTTGACATAAGACTACCTTCTCAATAGCATTACATTACCATTTCTGGAAATCAAAGAAAAGATTTTTTTTTATTTTATGAGAATTTTATGAAGTGAGCTTCCTTTGTGACCATGTATGACTGCTAAGACATTGAAAGTTTTTATGTAGTCATGATTGTAAAACAAGTCTTAGACTTTGGGGAAACATCAAGACACCTTAGGATTCCACTGGATAATTTGAGTAGTCCCACTGTGTTATAAAATTTAAAATTGAGAGAAGTAATTGTGGGCCCCACTTTGAAGATGTCAAGCATAAGAATTTCATCTAACCTGCTACTCTCTTTCCAGCTGGCAGTGTCTCCACCAGAATCACAAACAACAACAGGTAACTTTAGCAGAAACTTTCTCATCCCAAAAGAAAAAAAAAATCATTGTACCAACAGACAAGAATAATTCAACATTTAAGCAACAATTAACAAATAATGTGGCATCAGTTCTATAAAGAGTATTTGAAAATTGTAACTGAACTTGGGAAAATGCAAATTAACTCTGCTTGGTAAAAGTGATCAAAAATACAGGAAACTCTGTTGTGTAATGTGGTCAGGAAATGATATGTTCTTATAAATCAAGATTTTGTTTAATAGACATAGCATAGTATTACATAAATAATTTTATGCAATTATGAGTCAGAAGATCAACTTGGCTTCTAGTGTATGTACCTGTGGGACTTCATTCATTCATTTAGCCTCTCTTAATTGTGTTATAACATTGGGCTGCCGATGGGAGTAATACACATTTATTCTATCTCACAAGATTATTACAAGAACAAATTTGATTGTAAAGTATAAGGTTTAGTCAACACCATGTGTGGAGGATTCAGTTTTAAATGATTAGGTTAGAACAAGCTATGTATGACATGAAAGCTAAACTATATGTAAACACACCTTTGATAAAACAAACATGTGGCACTGACAAATCTCAGTCCACAAACCCATGGGTGTAAGAATTGACCTTTACATTTGTCTAAAATGTCACTTTAGTATTTTGGGGATTTCTTTCCCTGAAGGATGCTCCCCATGGCTGTGTTTTTATCTAGAATCAAGGTATTATATGCATGGAAGTGTCCATATGGTACTCTATAATTGGTCCACACTGAGACATACTCTGACCCTTATAATGTGTGTTATAGTTTGGATCTGGAACGTTCCCCCAAAGCTCGTGTGTTGAAGGCTTCATCCCCCATGCAGCAATGTTCATAAGTGGGACTTCCAGGAAGTGATTGGATCATTATGCCTTTTTTGTAAAAAAACAAACAAACAAAAAACAAAACAAAAAAACAAACTCAGCTTCATTTTAAAAAAATTTGTTCTAATTTGTTATACATGATAGCAGAATGCATTTCAATTCATAGTACACAAGTGGAGCACAATTTTTCATTTCTCTGGTTGTACACAAAGTAGAGTCACATCATCATTAGGCCTTTGATCTAATCAATGGATGCTTATGAATCCATTGACAGGTTCCTAATTGAGTGGACTACTGGGAGGTATTGGAAAATGTAGGAGGTGGGGCTCAGGTAGAGGAAGTAGGTCACTGAGGCCGTGCCCTGGAAGACAGTGTCTTGTTTTCAGCCACTTCCTCTCTCTTTCTCTGTTTCTGGGCTGTCATGAAGTTACCAGCTTAGCTCCCCCATGCCCTTCCTGCGATGATGTTCTGCCTCACCTCAGGCCCAAAGAAATGGAGCCAGATGTCATGGAATGAAACTTCTGAAACTGTGAGCCTTTCTATAAGTGTTTTTTCCAGGTATCTTGTCACGGCAACAGAAAACTGATTACCACAATATGGCAACCCCTTTTCTCTCATGTGTCACTCCCTTCTCAGGGCACTGCTGAGGAGCAGAGTGGTAGGTCTCCTTGCTTTAGGGATTCATCAACATTTACCTCTCTCTGTCAGTCTGGGGAAATCTCTTTCTACTTTGATGGATATCCTTTTCCCTAACATGTTTTTTCAAGAAACTCTATAGCACATAAGCCTATAAATCTTTTTGAAAAAACTTAGGCTTTTAGGCAACAAAGGCCAGGAAGATTTCCAGTCCCTTTCAACTTTCTGCACTGCCACACATCTCCTCTGAGGCACAGAGCTGGCTATATGATCAAAGGTAGGTATGGGAAAGGAAAAACAAATTCAGTTGCTATTACAAAATATCTAGTCATTTATTTATTTGGCAGGTGGTTAGTGAGCACCTACTATATACTAAACACTGTGATGTGGCCTTGGGGTATAGCAATGAACAAGACAGGTATAGTCCTGCTCAGGTGCTTGCATTCTAGAGGAGACAGACATTAAAGAGTGACTTAAACTACCGATTATATAATTTCACTTGCAATAATGGCTGTAAAGGATATGCAGAAAGTGTTCAGAGAGGGTAAAAGGGAAGCCCATTGCATTTGAGGTCAGGGAAGCAATCTTTGAGGAAGGACCATTGAAGCTGAGTTCTGAAGAATAAATAGTAATCTATTTTGGGGTAGGGAAGGAGCATTCAGGCAGAGGAGAGAGTGTGTGTTTTACAGATGGAAGGGTAATGGCCCATCGAGCCAAGCTGACATCACATGCCATGGTGCAGATGTGCAAAGAAATATAACATCATTTTCTGTGATCAAAATCAGCTTTAGATCAAGGTAACTGTTTAGCTAAAGCAATAGTGTATTCTTTCCCTTTTCAGTATATTTGATTCAATTTATTAAATATGTCTCCACGTTCAATGATGGTTATTTGTTACTATTCAATTAAAAAGTGTCAATTACCATGATTTGTCACCATCCAAAACCAGTCCTGACGTTCTTGGATTTCCATACAACTGTCTGTGAGTTTCTAACTCCTTGACTTGCCACACATTTTGAGCCCAAGGTGGGTTGGGATCCTGGGCACTTCTGTGCAAACTTATATGTTAACTTTCTCTTTTTCTGTAGAATCAAGAATGGACAAAGGCTAGGGCTGTAGCTCAGTGGTAGATCTTGTGCCTAGCATGTGTGAGGCAGTGGGTTCGATCCTCAGCTCCACATAAAAATGAATAATTCAAATAAAGGTATTGTGTCCATCTACAACCAAAAATATTATTTTTTAAAAAAGAATGGATGAAAGGAAGGCAAGAGAGCACCAGAAACCAGATAAGAAGATAGTATAGTAGTCCAAGTGAACATGGGCACTATTTGGACCAGAGATAGCAGTGATAATGCAAAAGTAGATGAATTTAAGACATACAGAGGAGGGAGTACAAATGGGACTTAGTGATTGATTGGATATGTAAGTGAGGGGGATGTGTAGGAAGAGAATCGTGAGTTTTGGGTTTCATGATAAATGTTGCCACTTACTGAGATATAGAACACTGGAGGAAGTCCAGGTTTGGAGGAAGAAAATCAGTGAAGATTTTCTGGGGAGGGAATCCTAAAACAGATTCCCTGACAAGGGTTGGCATCCTTTGAAGAGAAGCCTAGTAATTACTCAGCGAGGCTGTCTGCTGGGTTGGTTCAGATCCTGAGACTTTTCTAATGATATAACTGCCTCCTCAACATGTCCACTTGGGTGTGTAATTTGCATTTTACATTTAACATATGCCAAATGGAGCTTCTTGCCTTCCTTCTAAACCTGCTCCTCTGCAATGTCTCTTATTTCAGAAAATAACTGTCTTTCAAGTTGCTCTGGATGAATCCCTGGAGTCATCCTTAATCCTCTTCTTCTGTATCATACACATGCAACCAATTAGCAAATCCTATAATTTCTGCCTTCAAAATATATCCAGAATCCAACCACTTCATACCTCCATTGCTACCACCTTTGCTCCAAACCATGATTGCTTTATCCCTTCTCACTGGGACTGCTGCAGAATCCTCTCGCTGGCCTATTTCTTCACTCAAGCTCCTTGAGAGCCCGTCACCCACAGAGCAGTCAGAGTGATCCTGTTAAAATAAGTCAGATCACATCATTCCTCTGATCAAAACCTTCTAAGACTTTTCACTCCTATGAAATTCAAAGTCCTTATAGTGGCCTACAGGGCCCTACAACCTTTCTGATACGTCCTACCACTCTTTCCCCCTTGCTTCTCTCTAGCTACACTAGCCTCACAATTTTTCTCCAACATGTTATGCATGTTCCCATCTCAGGGGCTTTGCAAATTCTATTCTTTCTACCTGGAATGCTTTTCATCTCTACGTATGGTATGCATGGCTTACTTCCTACTCAAATGACACCTTATAAGTAAGGCCTTCCTTGACCCCCTATTTAAATTGTAGCCTATTTCCACAATCTTCTCTATTTTCTTTATTTGCTTCATTTCCCCCACAGCATTTATAACCATTGAAATATAGTGTACTTGACCCTTCAATTATTTGGCTCTCTCCTGTCACATCCCACTAGAATACCCACTTTATGAAGGCAAGGTTTTTCTTTTCCTTCCTTGCTATGTCTTTGGTGCCTTGCTTGGTACTTGACATATAGGAGGAGCTTCAGTAGCTCTTGCTTGTAACCAGCTCTGCAACATCTCAGGTTTGGTCTTATACTTGAAGAAATTATCACCTTTATGATTGGGAGGAGATTCAGAGTTTAGAGATTCCCAATTCCCTTGGCTTCTCTGAGACATTCCCATTCTAGGTTTTTGTTTGTTTTTGTAGTTCTGGAGCTAAAACTCAGAACTCCATGAATGCTAGGCAAGCAATCTACCACTGAGCTACAGACCCAATCCACATTGCTATTCCAATGCCTAAGATTAGGGCATTAGTTTTAACCCAGAGAACAGAGCATAACATAGAAGTCAGATAGTCCTATTTGGCCAGATTCATGCCTGCATCTAGCTAGGCTCACAATTATCTCCTCCTTTGGGTCCCAATAGACTCAGATTTCCAACATATTGGATCAGTTATGGCTGAGAATCAGTAGTGGAATATTTTCTGAATCTTCTTATCTAAGGTGTTTTCCCATCTAAGAAGTTCTCATAAAAATATTGGTGGTCTTGGTTCAGGGATGGCAATATCCAAAAGTGAAATTTTATCATGTCTGTTAGGTCTTTGGCAAAGCCAACATGGAGATGGAGTTAGGAGTGCAATAGGTTTGTTGAGGGTAATGCTTTGAAAGATAAAAGGCTAAAACGGGATGAAGAAGAGGGAAACTGTAGATTGCAATGCAGTTCTAGCAAAGAACCAACCCAATTATGAGTTAGGTAAGAACCAACCCAACTGCAGGGCAGGCCCAGGATGGCTATAGTTAGGCTCCCTTGCCAAGACTTCTGGCCAGCTCTATTTTAGTATAGTAGTTAAGGTCATAAACACCCTGGTCCAGCATATGTACTCAGAATCATAAACATCTGCTTATGAGCATGCATTTATTTATGTAACCTGTGGCAAAGTGCCTTGTTTGCCCTGCGTATAAAAAAGGCCAATGGAAAGACTCTGGGAACTGGGGGTTGCTGCTGCCTCTGAATAAAGCATGTTTACTATCCTAACTGTGTCTCAGATCTTCTTTACCTGCTGGGATCCAAAATCTGTTTCACAGATTCCAAATCTGATCTTCTGCAGGACACCAACCATAAACTCTGGAGCAAAGACTGCCATTAGAAAGGTCCAGCATTTGGCAAAATAGCCAGTCTCTGGTCTGTCTGTCATACTGAATCATTGGATGGGTCTGCCTGAGAAGAGCTTGGTTTAAACTCTCAATCTGTTGTGGATCCTGAAGACATTAGAGCTGGGAGCTGTTAGCTGACTAAGCTTCTTGCAAGCCTAATTGCAAGTTCTTTCTTGAAGGATGATCTGAGCAGTGTACCTATATGTCCACCATATACACTCTCTTAAATATTATTTTGACTGTTCCTGGATCTTCAAATTGGGTTGGGGAAGGAGGAACATGGCAGGCAGGCTTACGTAGTAGTTGACTGCATTTGGAGGATGTAGGCCTGACCTAAATTGGCTGAGGTGTGATTGGTGGTAAGATTTCCTCTTTTTTTTCCGTCTTCTAAG
This sequence comes from Marmota marmota marmota, assembly GCF_001458135.2. NCBI lineage: Eukaryota > Metazoa > Chordata > Mammalia > Rodentia > Sciuridae > Marmota > Marmota marmota. Next base: position 29,309,438 of record NW_026000249.1, read on the forward strand.
ATCTTCTTCTACTTCTCTTTTTAGGGTTTTGTAAAAATATACCCTGTTCATGGATAGGCAGAACTAACATCATCAAAATGGCGATATTACCAAAAGTTCTCTATAGGTTTAATGCAATGCCAATCAAAATCCCAATGGCATTTCTTGTAGAAATGGATAAAGCAATCATGAAATTCATATGGAAAAATAAAAGACCCAGAATAGCAAAAGCAATTCTAAGAAGGAAGTGCGAATCAGGCGGTATAGCGATACCAGACTTCAAACTATATTACAGAGCAATAGTAACAAAAACAGCATGGTACTGGTACCAAAACAGGCGGGTGGACCAATGGTACAGAATAGAGGACACAGAGACTAATCCACAAAGCTACAACTATCTTATATTTGATAAAGGAGCTAAAAGCATGCAATGGAGGAAGGATAGCATCTTCAACAAATGGTGCTGGGAAAACTGGAAATCCATTTGCAACAAAATGAAACTGAATCCCCTCCTCTCGCCATGCACAAAAGTTAACTCAAAGTGGATCAAGGAGCTAGATATCAAATCAGAGACTCTGCGTNAAGATGGGAGGGGAGGGAGGGGGGATGGTAGAGGATAGGAAAGGTAGCAGAATACAACAGTTAATAATAGGGCATTATGTAAAAATGTGGATGTGTAACCGATGTGATTCTGCAATCTGTATTTGGGGTAAAATTGGGAGTTCATAACCAACTTGAATCTAATGTATGAAATATGATATGTCAAGAGCTTTATAATGTTTTGAACAACCAATAAAAAAAATTAAAAAAAAATTAAAAGAATTCTTAAAAAAAAAAGATTTCCTCTTTTTTTTCTTTCTTCCTTATTTCTCCTTTGAGGGTACCAATCAATAACTAACTGAATTTTATGAATTTACTTGAGATAACAACTGCCTCAAAATTGGAGCTTTGGAGCATTAACCAAACAAAACTTATCTTTTAGTACCAGATAGGGCAATCCAGAGCTATGGGAGAGCACCAATTCTGTTTATATATTTTAAAATATCTCTCACAACTAAATCAAATGCTTTAAAATTTTAAATCAATCCCACCAGTGTGCACTTCAAACAACAAACTAGGTTGGCAGTTATTACATCATCTTAAAAAAACCACTCTCTTATAATCAATTAAACTCATTACACCTGAATAATCATTACCAAATGATGTATAATTTAAATAATCTCTGCAAGATAATTTATTTATGACTGTCAGGCCTACTAAAAACTTTCCAAAGTATCACTCAGTAAAATATTATTAAGTTTCCTGTTGAAAACATTTTAGACCTTAGAGAATTTTCAGTATTGCCCTGGGACAAACTACTATAGACAAAAGAGCAGCCCATGAAAATTACCTAAGTGTCTTGCCTTGCTTTATCTTCCTCTAACTGGGTACTCTGGAAGGAATTTGTCTCTTTCTTCATATTCTTTAATTAAGTCACCGGATGTAACTAACTCAGATACCTTCTATTTGGTTACCATGTCCCCCAAATCTTCCTTCACAATGAGCATCCATTTAGAGGTCCTTGAGTTATAGCCATAGCTCTATAACTTAAGCAGTCACTTTGTCACCAATACATGGGCTATCATTTTCCCAACCTTAGACTGGGGACACCTTATTGCCATTGATGCTACCATCACTCCACGAATAGTTTTGGATTCCCTCTTAAGATCTATTGTATACCACTTCACCCCTATTTAGTCATGTTTGATAGCAAGACATAGAAATACATTTAAGCTACTTTGAAGCAAAGCAGAATTTATTGTCACATTAGAGGCTACAGTTTACAATCTCATGGACAGCCAAGGATAAAAACTCGATTGTGTTCATATCACACAGGATTGGGAACTGGGATAGCAGGCATTGGAGAGGGTCGTTACAGCTCTTGTGGAATCACAGAACAATTTCTTATCTTGGCAAGGTTGCTTGTTCCTAACGCTTATGACTTTTCCACACCTCTAAATCTAAACTTGAATTCATGTGCATCTTTGGCATGCTGAGGCACCAGCTCCTGCCCTGTTTTGACTTCACTCAGTCTCTCAGGGTCCCGATTTTGGAATTCATTTTCCAAATTCCCAGAAGAAAATGCCTGATTTGGGCTGGGGATGTGGCTCAAGCGGTAGCTCGCTTGGCATGCGTGTGGCCTGGGTTCGATCCTCAGCACCACATACAAACAAAGATGTTGTGTCCGCTGAGAACTAAAAAATAAATATTAAAAAAATTCTCTCTCTCTCTCCCTCTCTCTTTAAAAAAATGCCTGATTGGCTCAGATCTACTTAACTGTGAATGGGGATGTGTATAATATAATATGGGACTTAGTAAGCTTGCCACTTCTAAGATGGAAGATGAAGCAGGTTTTCTAAGAGAAAAAATATGGACGGCATGGTAATGACTGGCATGTCACCTGAAAGATGGGATTCAGTTTTCTTGAGTCCTAGAAAGTAGTTTTGAGAAGAATAAGAATTTGCATAAATGTTTGGAAAATTTTTATTATCAAGAGGTAGTAAAGCATAGTGATTAAGAGCATAGACTCTGGAGTCAGAGGTGTAATCTACGTAACTTGGACATGTTACTTAACTTCTCTGTAGCTCAAGTTTCTTCCTATACAAAATGGAGATAATGGTATCTATCTTACAGTGTTGTTGTCATTTGTTGATATGTGTAAAACAAATATGTTATTTATTTAGAGTCAGAGACAGATTTTTATTGGGTGACTGGGTGTCACCCAATAAAATTTTTTATTGGGTGACTTTGGTGTCACCGAAGGCCTATGGTGAAAAATGTAGACTAGTTCCTTTGTCTCATAATAAGTGATAAATAAGCATCAATTGTTATGATCTTAACTATATATTTCTTAAGGCTCCTTACTGAGTAGCAGGAGAAATTTTATTTACATTTTGCTATTCAAATTCTATTTATATAAAAACAAAATATTATTCATGTTATCTTATTGATATAAACTGGTCGACAAATGGCTTTTGTGTGTAGAGAAGTTCAGTTCAGTTTTATGGCTATTTGGGGTATTTGGTTTATAATTCAGCATAGCACAATATTTCATACTTTATTCATATAAGTCCTGACTTGTTATATCTATATACCACTTATTGTACTGCTTAATCACATTTTTTTCTTTAAATTAACATGCTTAAAGGAAGAAAAATCTTAACTACATTTCTTTAAAAGAAGAAATACTTTATCATTACAATAGATGAATATGCTGTATCACTTTCTTTAAATAGATTACCATAGATATAAATGCAATAAAATAGCACAATGTTACTGAATACTAATTATATAGACTTGACTGCCAAGACCCTGAGGTTGGCTTGCTTGCTTTCTATCTGCCTGTATCTATCTGTCTTTCTATCTATGCATCTATCTGTCTTTTATCTAAAAAGGAGTGATCAACAAATGTTAGAAAGTATTAGAGACTAACACACTGAGTTAGAACTTTGGTAGTGATGTAATCAGAGGATTAAAAAGAATTGAACAGGGCATAATGCTCACTATGTGACTTAATGTTATTTAATGGTAGGTGTGAGGACTGCCAAAAGCCATCCCTAAAATTATCTCTCCTACCACCAGTAATACAAGTTCCACACAATGGGAAGCCACTGTTCTAAAGGTACTAGCAGCCCATAAGCAGGGTGAAGAATAGGAATGGTGTTTTATTCTTTTTTAAAAAAAATCCATTTTCTCTACAGGAGAATTATAGCTTAAGGAAAGCTCATGGGGGGTGGTCTGGAATTCAAATCCTTTCCCCAATAATAGTTACTAGCCTTGGAAGTGATTTATCATCTCTTATTTCCTTGCATGAGATGTGAGAAGAAATAATAATGCCTAACTTGGGGAGTTATTATGAAGATTAAATATGGCCGCACATGAAGAGTGTTTAGTATAGGTCCTAAGTCCTAACAATATATGTTTTGTGTTATAAATGGGATCATACATATACTGACTTGCTTTTTACTCTCAATAATAACTTACAATTATCTCTTCAAGGGAGTTCATCTAAATCTATCTAGCTTTAAAAACGCTGCATACAATCCAAAGTATGTATATTCCCCATTTTCTTTAACCAATCCCTTGTTGGGAGGCATTCAGGTTATTTGTGTGTGTGTGTGTGTGTGTGTGTGTGTGTGTGTGTCCATATTCATTTTACAAGTGAGGTAACTGAGGCTCAAAGGGGCTAAGGAAGCCTGATCATACCCAAATAGCACCATGCTCTGTGCCCCAGCAACAGCAACTTCATTCCCATCAATGGGGATCCCTTATCTATCAGAAACATCAGCTTTCCCATAGTGTCCATTTCCTGAACTGGAATCAAGGAGGATTTGATGGACATGTAGAGGGGCAAATGATATTACTTACAGGGTATGGAAAAGGCCTGTCTATGGAAGGGATTAAGTGTGGAGAGTAGAAAGGAAAGGTGGTAGTCAGAGGCCTGATAAGGCTGAGAAAGATTGGAAAGATGCCTGAAGGGAAGATAAAACCAAGACTCACCAGAAGAGAAGTGAAGGGAAGATGCAAGAAAGCTTCATGGGCATCCTCTGCCCACGTATCAATTTTGGATCCTCCTTTGCCACATGCTTATGGTGTAGAAGAAATAACAAATGGCATTTCAGTGCCTATCTAGCAGAATGCCTCATCTCACAAATGTTCAATAAATATTCACAACTGAATGAGTAGATTTACGTTTCTGATTACCTAAGACTTGGGGAATCTTGAGCTAGGCATCTAGGCATGGTGGGGATGCCCTTTAGGAAGGAAAGCAACATTGTACTTGGCCCCAGAAAGACAAACCAAGTGAGAGACTAGTAGGGTAGGCAGAGGCAAAAGTACTGAATGATATGGTTGCTCCATGAAGTGAAAAACAATTAATAATATTGTTTCAGGTGCTAGTGAAGGAAAAAATCTTGAAGAAAAACCATTACGAGACACCCTCTGTGCAACATTAAAAACAGGATATCTCACCCAAATTTGTGATCCCATCTCAAAAGAAAAATAAATCCATCAGTAAATCTAAGGAAAGATATTGACTACACATTCCTTTGTCCCAGTCAGTTTACAGAACATATTGAATCAGGCTATGTGGTCCTCAAGAGCAAAATCCATGAGTTATTTTTTGGTGGAGTTAGAGCAAGTTATAAATAAGTATGAGACTGTCTGCCTTGGTTTCCTCTTTATGTATAGCAGTATCATTCCCTTTATATACTAAACATACTTTCAAGGTACAATACTTTGAGCACAGGTAGTCTGTATTCCAGGACAAATAGTTGTAAACTCAATACTTTTAGAGCAGTGGCTCAAATTGATATGAAGTAGTTCAAACAAATGTGGGCCATGGAGTTTGAATTCTGGTTGTGCTTTGTCTAGGCTTGTGTATTAGTCATAATAACAAATCTCCCTTATTTTTTCCACCTGCAATTCATTAGGCTGACTGTGGTTCTGTTGGGTTCAGCTGGGATTGGATGGGCTTGGTTCCAGCAAACCTTGATTAATCAGAACTCAATTAGCCTGGCTCTAAGAACTTTTGACTATTAGGGGACATTGGAAATGTCTCTCTTCTCTGAAAGATCATAGGATTGGGGTTAAAGACAAAGGTAAGGGTGAAGTCTCCAAGACTACTTGGGTATGTCCCTGAACCTAATTTGAAATACCTATGAAATTGGGATAATAAGGTCATGATTATGATCAATTAGGTAACATGCAAATATTGCTTTGAAAAAATAAGGTACAACACAAACAATATTGCTCTTAATCCAATCTCTTTGAAAAGCAGAATTAAGGCTCAAGAAAAGATTCAATTGTATAAGATCATCTAACTCATTGCAGAATAGACTTGAGCCAGGCATCAAGACTAGAATAGTGTCTATTCACTCAAGCTGTTACTCTTACACTTGACAGGTTTCTTTTAGCATTGCTCATTTTGGGAAAAAGAAAAAAAGACAAAATAGGTATATTCCAAATAAGTAAAACATTTTAAATGTTACCCTCTAGTATATATCCTAGGGTCAGTGAATTTTTTTTCCTGGTACCAGGGATTGATCCCAGGGGCACTTAACCACTGAGCCACATCCCAAAACTGTTTTATTTTTTATTTTGTGACATGGTCTCACTATGTTACTTAGGGCCTCGCTAAGTTGCTGAGGCTGGGCTCAAAGTCAAAAATCCTTCTGCCTCAGCCTCCTGAGACACTGGGATTACAGGTGTGCTCCACCATGCCTAGCTTGGGTCAATGAGTTTTTAACTCACTTTATTCTATTTTTCTCTATACTGCTGAGAATTGATAGCACTACTTAGAATAATGACTTGAAGACAAAGGAAAACACTGAATTGTGTAAAAGAGCACTATTATTATTATAAAATCAGAAAACTAATATAATTTTAAAGGATGTTAAGAATTAAAGATGAAACAAAAATTTTTAGTTAACCTTCAAATTATAAGTGCCTTAGTGCATGCAGTTGTTATCATTCATTAGGGTTTTAATAGAATGTGAAAATTTCAGTGTTGAGAATTCTTGTTAGAAAATGTGAGTTATTGAAAGAGTTAGTAAAAGAGGCAGCTTGATTAAGTACAGTTTGTAAGTTTTGGGGTCAGAGAATTAGATTCAAGTTCCAGCTTTGACACTTAATATCTGTGTAGTTTTGGGCAGGTTACTTTAGTTTTCTGGGCTTCTGTCCTTCTCTGTACCTTGCCGAATCATGTCAAGGACTGTGAGAGAACAGAAGCTCCTTTCAGACAGGAACTTTGTTTAGTTGGCTGCTGTATCCCTAGTGCCTGGAACAATGTTTGGCAGAATAAGCATTAGAGATAATTTGCTGTGTTCTGAGTACAACATACAGTACATATTATGTGTTAATATAAGCTTGCCACTTTTACTATCCTGAGAAAAGTCCTGTTCTTTTTAAGGAAAATTATATGATCTCTATTTCTAACTGGACATAGGGCTCAAACCCAGGGTAGGATTTCAGGAACTTGAAGGAAGATAGGCTTTGAGCCAAGGCATTCAGAACACTATAACCAGGTGCAGAGCTGAAGGAGGCAACCAGAGCTAGACCTGGTGAAATACCACTCCAGAGAAATTGGGCAGGGAATGTAAAATTCCAGGACGAAATTAAGGGCCTAACATACAGAAGGACTTGACAAGTACAGTTGGCCCTGTGGGTTCTGTATGCACAGATCTACCCACCCATGAATGAAAAATATTTTTTAAAGTTGCATCTTATTGAATATCTACAGACTTCTCTACTCATAATTATTCCCTAAAAATACAGTGTAACAATTTATACAGTATTTACATTGTATGCAGTATTATAAATACTGTAGAGAAGATTTAAAGTATATGCAAACACCATGCCCTATTATATAAGACACATTTTGGTATCCATGGGAGGGGTCATCCTGGAATCAATCTCCCCTGGATACTGAGGGATGACTGTATTTCTTGAATGAATAAATGAACGAATGAATGAAGCAATGAGTCTTTAACTTGAGGCCACAAGATGAAAACCATGATTTGGGGAGAAGAATATGAGGTAGGGCCTAGAAAGGGTTTTTGAGCTAGTTTTGATAATCTATAACAAAGGATTAAGTGCTGAGGAGCTTCTAAAAGACTACTGTAAGAGGAGTAAGAGGGTAATTTATAAAGGGTGTGTCAATAGGACATTCTCTTCCAGGAAGAAATACATGATGCTATGAAAGGATTTGGAAAGAGACCAGATGGACTGAGCACTGGTCAATGAGAGAAATAGCCTTGACCTTAGTTCAGAGGAACCACTGTGAAGTTCTAAGGATAGACTTACTATAGCAAATGAGAATAGAGGAGAAAATCAGGTAGTGATTATCCTATGAACATTGTTCAAGAAATAGAGCAGTATTTAATTCATTTTCAACAAGGGTGCCCATGCCATTCAATGGGGAAAAGAATGGTCTCTTTAACAAAGGTCACCGGAACAACTGGATGTCTACATGCATAAGAATGAATTTAGACCCATATCTTATACAATACACAAAAATTAACTCAAAATGCATCATAGACCTAAATATAAGAGACAAAACTATAAAACTTTTAGAAGAAAGCTTGGAGAAGTTTTGAATAATCTTGGATTGGCAATGGTTTCTTAAATATTACAACAAAAACACATCAAAAGAAAAATAGACACATGGCCTTCATATAAATTAAAAAGTTTTGTGCATCAAAGGACATTATCAATAGAATGAAAAGGAAACCCACAGAATGCAAAAAAAAAATCTTTGCAAATCATATGTTATGGACTAAATGTTCATGTGTCCCCAAAATTCACATGTTGAAGCCCTGACCACCAGTATGACAGTATTTGGAGGTGGGGTTTTTGGGAAATAAATAGGGTTAGATAAGGTTATGAAGTTGGAGTCCCTGATGGCATTAACATCCTTATAAGACGAGGAAGAGAGACTAGAGCTGGGATTAGTGTCCTTGTAAGAAAAGGAAGAGAGACCAGAGCTTACTCATTCTCTGTGCTGCACAAAGAGGTTGTGTGAATACATGCAAGATGGTAGCTGCCCATAAACTAAGGGATGAGTCCTCAGAATAAAATCTGCTTTTATATTAGAGCGTTATAATTGTACATAGGATTTAGGTTCATTTTGACAAAATCATGCATGCAAAGAATTTGACTTCAATCCCCATTTCCCCCCTTTTCCTCCTCTCCTCATCTTCTTATTCTCTTGTACTCAACTAAACTTTCTTTCTTTTATATTTACATAAAGGTGAAATTCCATTGAGAATATTTATATATGAATATAACATGGTTTTGTTAAATTCATTCCACATTTCTCCCCCCTTCCCATCCTCCTTCACTCTTATTCTCCTTGTACTCCACTGTTCTTTGCTGATTCCCTCTGCTGCCACTTTCTTTCCCTTACTTTGCTCTAGCTGCCACATTTTAGAGAAAATATTCAACCCTTGATTTTTCTGAGTCTGGCTTATTTCAGTTAGCATGATTTTCCCTTTACCAGCAAATGCCATTATTTCATTCTTCTTTATGGCCAAGTAAAATTCTATTGTGTATGAATGCCACAGTTTCTTGATTTATTCATCTATTGATGGGTATCTGGGTTGATTCTACAGCTTGACTATTGTGAATTGTGCTGCTATAAACATTGACATGGATGTATTACTGTAGTATGCCGATTTTTGATCTTTTGGTTAGACACCAAGGAGTGGGATAGCTGGGTCATATGGTGGTTCCATTCCTAGTTTTTAATTTATTTTTAATTGTAGGTGGACACAATACCTTAATTTTATTTATTTATTTTTATGTGGTGCTGAGGATTGAACCCATTGCCTGACACATGCTAGGCAAGCGCTCTGCCACTGAGCTACAAATCCAGCCCCCATTCCTAGTTTTTTGAGGAATTTTCACATTGCTTTACAAAGTGGTTGTACTAATTTGCAGTCCCACCAACAATGTATGAGTATACCTTTTCTCCCACATCTTTGCCATAATTTATTATTATTTGTGTTCCTGATAATTGCCATTCTGACTATTGTGAGATGAAATCTTAGTTAGTTTTGATTTTCGTATCCCTGATTGCTAGAGATGCTGATCAGTTTTTCATATATTTCTGGACCATTTGTGTTTCTTCTTTGGAGAAGTTTCTATTTAATTATTTTGCCCATTTATTGATGGAGCAATTTGTTCTTTTGACATTGATTTTTTTGAGTTCTTCATATATTCTGAATATTAATCCCCTGTCAGAGGAGTAGCTGGTAAAGATTTTCTCTAATTCCATAGGCTCTCTCTTCACTCTCTTAATGGTTTCCTTTGCTATCTAGAAGCTTTTTTAATTTAATGGCATCCATCTTATTGATCCTTTTTTTTTAATCTTGAGCTTTAGTGGCCTTGTTGAGGAAGTCAGTGCCTGCACCTATATAATGGAGTCTTGACCCTATGTTTTCTTCTAGAAGTTGCAAGGTTTCTGATCTAATTTCTAAGCCTTTAATTCATTTTGATTTGACTTTGGTGCAGGGTGAAAGATAGGGATCTAAATTCATTCTTTCACCTGTGGATATCCAGTTTCCCCAGCACCACTTCTTAAAAAGGATGTCTTTTCTCCAACATATATTTTTGGCACATTGTCAGTTGTCAGATGATTTGATCTTTTGGTTAAACACCAAGGAGTGGGATATCTGGGTCATATGGTGGTTTTGGATTTGTATATAGATTTGTAAGTATATGGATTTGTCTGTGTGTATTCTGTTTTGTTCCATTGGTCTTCATGTCTATTTTCCTGCTAATATAATGCTTTTATTGCTACTATAATTCTGTAGAATAATTTGAGATTAGGTATTGTGAGGTTTCCTTCATCACTTTTCTTGTGAAACTTGCTTTGTTGGTGCCTTGATCATGAACATCTCACCCTCTAGAACTATTAGAAAATAAATTTTTATGGTTTAAGCCATTCAATCTAAGGTATTTTTATGGCAGTTTGAGAATACAAAGATATCCTATATCTGATAAGCATTTAATATCCAGAATATAGAACAGAAAGACAACTCAAATTTTAAAGTGAGCAAAGTATTCAAATGGACATTTTTTCTAAGGAGATATAAAATGGCCAAGAGGGACTTGAAAAGATGCTCAAAATCATTAGTCATTAAGGAAATGCAAATTAAAACCACAATGAGATATTATTTCTTACCCACTTGGATGATTATAATTTTTAAAAATGGAAAATAATGAGTATTGGTGAGGATATGGAGAAATTGAAACCCTTGTACATTTGCTGATATGAATTAAAATAGTGCAGCTGCTGTGGAAAAGAGTGGCTTTTTTTTCTCAAAAAAGCTAAACATAAAATTACCACATGACCTTGCAAATGTCCAAAGCAGCATTACTCACAATAGTCAAAGGGTGGAAATTTCCCAAGTGTCTATGAATGAATAAGTAAAATGTGGTATATACATATGTTAGAACATTACTTAGGCATAGAAAGGAATGACACATGCTATGATATAGATGAAACTTGATGACATTTTGAAAAGTGAAATAAGCTAGACACAAAAGGACAAATATCATGTGATTCCACTTACATAAAATAGCTATAATGGGCAAATTCATGGAGACAAAAAAGAGGTTAGCATTTATAAGGAAGGAGGGGGAAGAGAAGTTAGGAATTTCTGATTACAGAGTTTCCATTTGGAGTGATGAAAAGGTTTTGGACATGGATAGAAGTAATGGTTGCACCACACTGTGAATGTATTTAATTTATCACTACTTAATTGTACACTTAAATATGGTGCCAAGTAGAGTGGTGCATGCCTATAATCCCAGTGGCTTGGGAGGCTGAGGCAGGAAAATCAGAAGTTCAAAGCCAGCCGCAGCAACTTAAAGAGAGCTTAAGCAACTCAGTTGAGACCCTGTCTCAAAATAAAAAAAAAATAAAAAGGGCTGGGAATGTGGCTCAGTAGTTGAGTGTCCCTGGGTTCAATCCCTGATAACCCCCGCAAAGGTAAATTTTACATTATGGATATTTTACTAAAACAATTTTTGAAAAAAAGCAACAGAAACAATGCCCTCACCTGGGGTCTACAATCTTAATTTCTAGTATTATATTTGTATATGTTACCTTATCTGGCAAAAGGGACTTTGCAGATGGAGTTAAGATTACGGATCTTTGACAGAGCTTCCAATCACTCCTGCAAGGTAGGCAGGCCTGCAACCCACCGGAAGAAGAGGAGCACCGGCCTGCTGAGAGGCAGAGCCGCCCCCTCCCCCC
>NW_026000249.1:29323528-29356813 GCF_001458135.2 Marmota marmota marmota
GATAGTAGAGGATAGGAAAGGCAGCAGAACACAACAGACACTAGTATGGCAATATGTAAATCAATGGATGTGTAACTGATGTAATTCTGCAATCTGTATATGGGGTAAAAATGGGAGCTCATAACCCACTTGAATCAAAGTGTGAAATATGATATATCAATAACTATGTAATGTTTTGAACAGCCAACAATAAAAAATTAAAAAAAAAAAGATTACGGATCTTAAAATAAGGAGATTATTGATTATATGGGTGGTCCCCAGTGTAATCACAAAGGGCCTTTAAGGTGAAAGCGGCAGGCAAAAGAGTAGATCAGAGAGATGACATGGAAGAAAAAGGAGAGCCTGGAAGTATGAGGATACACCATTTCCGGCTTTGAAGATAGCAGAGTGGGGCCATCAGCCAAGGAATTCAGGAGACCTCTAGAAGCTAAAAACAGTCTTGAATTGACAGCCAGCAAGGAAATGCTGGCCCCTCAGTCCTATAACCTCAAGGAACTGAATTCTGTCAACAACTTAAATGAACAACAACAACAACAACAAAAAAAAAAACTGCAAAGAAACTGAGTCTTTCTTTTTTAGAACCTGAAGAAAGGAATGAGCCTGGAAGACACCCTGAATTTAGTCTGGTTAGACCTGTGTTGGATTTACAGAACTGTAAAATAATAAATTTGTGTTAAAATTAGAGATGATATTATACAGCAGGTTATTATTATGTGATTGAACTAAAGCCAGGGCACAGATGAGGAGTTTTGCTGAATTGGTGGAAAATAAAGAGTAAAATTATCACCAACAGTGTTTAAGTAGATTTTATTTTCCCAAGATGGCCACAACAGCATCTGATTCCACATGCTCTTCTACAACGGGAACTTTTTCACATTTCCATCAGGAGGCCCATCCCCTTGAATATGGTCTGGCCTTAGTGACTTGCTTATAACCAGTGGAGTAGAATAAAGTGATATTACATGATATCTGAAAAGAACATACAGCATTTCTCTGGTTCCCTTGAAATATTTTTTCTTTACATGCTACTTCTCAGGATGGTGCCTCTTGGGAACCATGTCTCCATATTTGAGGAAGCTCAACACAGAGAAGGTATGTGTGGATGCTCTGGCTGATAGTTCCAACAGAGTCTAACCTTGTAGTCAGCCCAGCTTAAGTGCCAGACAGGTGAATGAAGATGCCTCCAAATAATCACAGCTCCCAGTCATTTGAGTCACCTCCAGAAAATCTGAGTCTGTGTGCCTCCAAATTTTAATGCCATTAACTTTGGGCATTAGATGAACAAAAATGTTAGTCAGCATTATCCAGAGAAATAGAATTAATAGGACATGTATATATATTGACAGAGATTTGTTATAAGATTATGGCTCACAAAATTATGAAGGCTGAGAATTTCTGCAATCTGCCATCTGAAAATGGAAGGCCCAAGAAAATCAGTGGTGTACTTTGAAGGTCTCAAGAGCTAGAGATAATAATATATCTTCAGTGTGAATATGAAGACTTGAGGACTAAATGCACAGAGGGCAGGAGAAGATCAATGTCCTATCCTACCAGTCAGGCAGAGGGAGCCCAAGTCCAATCTCCCTCTGCTGTTTATGTTCTTTTCAGGACCCCAGTGGATTGGATGATGCCCACTCACACTGGGGAGGGCCATCTTCTTTATTCAGTTCATCAGTTAAGATGCTGATATTTTCCCCTCACAGAAACATCCTCATAGACATACCCAGGAATAATGTTGTACCAGCTATCTGGGCATTCCATGGCCCAATCAAGTTGATACCTAAAATTAACCATTACAGGATATTTTGTTACATAACAATAGATAACCAGAATAAGTATGAAAGAAGAATAAAAAGAATTTAACAACACTCAAAGGAGGCAGGGGAGTAAAGAGGCAAAGTCCATTCATTCCAAATTATCATGCTTCAGGGCTAGGGTAATGGTGGTCCTTATTACTCATGGTATGTGGATTACCATGGATGGAGAAGAATCGGGGAAGAAGAGAAACATGATCATCCCACCATGGAGTAGCATCAAAATGAGGGATCCCTTCTGTTTTGATGAAAGGCTTAGAATTGGACTCCCTATAGTTACTCTCAGCACTATGAGGAACACCACTGTAATTCTCAAAAGTAGTAAAGTTCCAATTTATTGCAGCAAGGATGACCCTGAGAAAGGGTTACTAGCCCACAAGAATTACTGTCAGCTAAAGAAGAGTACAGACCTGCATATTGAAGTGCCAATGAAGAATGTGTTCCAACATATTGAATTCTTATGAAAAACTGTTAAATAATGAAAACTGCCACAGTCCGGCTGCAGCAAAATAACCGGGGGGGTGACGAACAACTTGTGTAGATTGATACAGCAGGAGTGGAAGCCGTTTATCGCAGGACAGGAGCAGTATTTATACATTCCACACAGCTTATCTAATTAACATAAACTAGATACATCAGTCAACCAATCAGGAATCTCTACACCTAATGGCTCGGTTTTGTTACTTCTCAAACCACTCCCTCTGGCATTTTGCCAGGCACCATCCAGACTTGTTTACGAACTTTAACATTCCCCTGGCAAAATGCCAGGTGTTATTTTGACTTGTTTACAGACTCTAACAGAAAACCACTACTGATGCTTGCTGCAGGCCTTTTCAAACAACCTAAATTATGACTGTTCCATAAATACAAAACTGAAAAAATTATGAGATTAAAGAATTATGTTCAGAATCAAACCATTCTCAGAGGATCCAACAAAAATGCTCTCATAGAAAGCAGCCTTAGCATTCCACAAACAGAACTGGACTAAGAAAACAAGCTGTGATACAGATTAAAATAGGAAAGCCATTAGTCAAATGGCTAGAGATTCATCATAATTGGTACCTACAACCTTGGCTACTGGAAAAATCAGGAAAAAGTATCAGGTTTAAGAAAAGACTCCTCAAAAGGAACTTCATGGAAAGCAATATTTCTTCTTTTTTAATTTAGTAAAGATTCCAACAGGTGGCCACACCTATGTTCTTTAGAACCTATGGAATCTGCATCACTGTTCATTTGAATTGCATCATTTAAGAGCACATCAAGAATATTTGGCCAAAGTCAGTGATAAAAATGAATTTAAATCCTTAGTGACTCAGCTGTGATACCTTAAATAATTTGGTCTCTTTAAATCTCTCTCCTCCCTTCCATGCTAGTTCTCTAGATTGTTTTTTTTTTTTTAACCTGTTGGACTTTTCTGTGCCTTTCTTAATATTTCATCATTGTTAACTGCAGTTGGCTTTTCATTCTGGGCTTTTTACTTTTAGGGAGCTCATCCACACATACAATGTACATGCTCCTTCTGTAATAACTACTTACTGACTCTTACATCTGCATTTGTCAGTTCTTTTTTCCTAAATCACTGTTTAATTCCACCCTTCCACTTAGCTGTTTTTCTTTTTCTTTTTCTTTCTTTCTTTTTTTTGCATAAGAACTCATTATTTGAAGTGAATGGAAAGAGTTTTAAATGGGAATGGTCATCATACCTTTTAATTTTATTCTAATTAATTTGCTTTGTAAATTCTGTTTTCAGAAATAGCATCCAAGTAAAATCCGAGTCAGCTACTTTGAATTACTCTGATCCAAATTATGAGGATTTTTAAAAGTAAATGGACATAAAAGTTACATAAAATGGACATTGTATTATAGACTCTGGAAGACAAAAATTGAAATTCTCTCCCCATTAGGACAAGAAATTTGGAGTAGATTATTGTTGGTTAAATTGGACTATATGAATGCTTGGACTTCTGTGACCTCCCTTGCAGGTGCCAGTGGGATGAGACAGAGGGAGCATCCAACAAAGAAAGCCACCTTGCCTGTTGCCACTCATGAATGTCAACCAGAACAACTTCACTCTCAGCTCTTTTTATAGTCTAAGAATTTGTTTGTACAAAGATTTCAGAGTCTAAATATTTTTTGAAAACTAGCTGATCTCTAAGACCTCTTCTAGTTCTTATATTCTGTTTCTGTCAAAGCATTGAAAAGAGGCTATAGGATGAGAACTATTTAAAAAAGCAGTTTAACTATATCTTATAATATGCCTTCACACATTAGATAAGTTCAGAAAGAAAGTGCAAAGAAAGCTTTATTATATGGTATTATGTGGCTCTGCCGATGCTCCTGATTTACAAGGGCAATAGTGCTTTTGCTTCACTAAAATTCTTTAGCAAAATAAAAGGTTCCCACATATCATAATCTCCTCTAAAGGCTTTTTTGAGCTTTGAATAACTAGACCTTGAAGGCTTAACAATTGGTGCAGCAGGTGCTGTTGATGTCCACATGTATTCTTGCATTTACTGTGCCCACAGCTTCTTGTCATAAGCACTTGCAACTCTCTGCCTGAGAGCTTCCCCTGGCACAAAAGCACGTTTTATCTCTGTACATGGAAGACTGGGAAGTTCTGGGAAGTTAGTACCACCACAATTAGCACTCAAGTAATGAAGGATAGGAGTTGGTGGAAAAATATACTAGATTCATCAACCCTTGGGTAGAACAATTCTGAGGCATGTTCTATGGAGTCACTCAGAGATCCCTAATATGGGTAAATGCTAATTACTCATTAAAATAACTTTATTAACCCTCCCTGTATTGTCTACTTTCCATTCCCTGTTTCTTCTATGATTCTTCTTGGTATCATCTCCAAAATAAACTACTCCCAATTAAACTGCTTGCATTCATGTTCTTTTCTCAGGATCTGCTTCTGATGGGAGGTGGGAACCCAAGTGTATCATTCAGGGTCCAATCAGGAGACAGAAATCCCACAAGTTATTTTAACAGAGAGAATTTAATACAAAAATTCTTAACTACATATCAAGTTGTTAACTTGGTATCTATATTATTTTCCTGGGGCTACTGTAATATAGTGAAATAGGATTATACACAGAAATGTATTGTCTCACAGTTCTGGGGGCCAGAAGTCTGAAATCAAAGTGTCAGCAGAATTTGTTCCTTCTGAAAGCTATAAGGGAGAACCTGTTCCAGGCCCTTCTCCTAACTTCTGGTAGCTGCAGACTTTCCTTGGCTTGTAGATGGTATTCTCTTTGTGTCTTCACATTGTCCTCCTTCTGTATATATCTGTTCTGGTGTCTCAATTTCCGCTTTTTAAAGGACACCAGTCAAATTGAACTAGGGCCTATCCTAATGACTCAATCTACAAAGATCCTACTTCCAAATTAAGGTTTCATTCACAGGTCCTGAGGACCAGGACTTCAACATTTGGGGGGGAAGTGAACCCAATTCAACCCATAATAATACTTGAAAATGTAAAAAAATGAAACTAATGTATCATGTAGATAGCAACTTTGAGATAGAGCTACCACCCTTAGAGCCAAGGGAAAAAAGGAAGAGATTGAAATTATTTAAATTTAGAGGCCTGGAAGAGGGACTCATGAGGCTGAAATGCAGACACTTGAGGAAGGAACACCAGTTTGCTAGTGCTGGTATCTTGATGCTGAGAGGAGGCCTCATCATGGTCTGAATCTGGACTCCAGAGGAAGAGGTGGTGCCGGTGTCCTAGGGTTAGGGCATGATAACATTATTTCTGCAAGTGTTGAAAAAACTGTAAACTGGATGCAGCTACTGCTATAGGAAAGGACTGCCACTGAAGAGATGAGGAAGTGAGGTGGGGGTGACTCTCATAGGATCAAGAAGCAGATGGGAAATCCTAAGAAACAAAGAGGGAGTAAACAGGAAGACACATGTTCATTCTTCCTCCCCAGGCCTTGCAATCTACTAGGGAGCAGCTAAAAAGCAGAAATGTGGCTTGGAGAATCCTCCTAGCATTAAAAAACAAAGTATTGAGTCTGGGTTTGGTGCTGAGAGAGAATACTTTAATTATTGGCACACCAACATTAGGCATTCAGGAAACTTAGAAAAGCAAGATTTCAGAGGTATTATGGTCTGAATTAGAATAAGATATCCCATGCTTATATAATCATGTCAAAATGGATTCTACTGTTATGTATATCTAAAAAGAACCAATGGAAAAAATTTTAATTATCCCAATGAAAGTAAAGATTAGACCTAAGAACATCAGCATGGGTGCTTGATTAATAGCAGTTCATGAGGCAGTATCTGATTAAGAAAGAAACACCCTATGTAGAGGTGTGGCAATAAAATAATGTGATTGAATTTTTAACAACATGTTAGAACTTCAGCATACAAATGAGGACAGTTATTTTCAAAGTAGTTTCATTGAGGTTTTTTTTTTTTTTTTTTTTTTCAAATCATTCTTCAATCTGGCCATGTCTCAAACAGTGGTTGAAACTCCTTTTTAAGTCTATGGTTTGCAGTTTTGATTCAATCCATGTTATCATTTATTTGTCTTTTGAGGGTGAATTAATCTTTTGCAAACAACTTGTCATCCCAGGCTAAACATAGTAAATAAAATTATATATTTGGTTTGATTTCACTTTTGGTGAGGACTGATGGTTTTAGGGGCAATGTGTGAAAAGCAAGGCATAATTTGTCTAAAGATGGTATATGGCTGGTGGTCTCTGATGCCATAATTCTCAACTTGTCAATAAAATTATCATGAACATGGGAAAAGATGAAAGTTTGCAACAACAAAGAAAATCAAGGCTATCATTTTGTTACTTGCCAACTTCATAGAATTTCACTTAATCATAAGGTGATATACTTGTTAAAAAAACAATTTTTATCTACTGGTGTTTTTTGTTAATTACAAAAAAAATCTGCCAATGTAATAAAGGAGGTTATTTCATGCTTCTTTCACTGTCTATTCTGTGGTTCAGAATAATCAAGTCTGGGCCTATCAGAAAACATGGCAGTCATATGCTTACTAGTGGGGAACTTTTTATGAGACATCCACAGCATCCTTCCTTGTTTATCTTCTTTTCTATTAGAAATAATCTCTTATATTTAGTAGAGATAAGAAATCTTTCAGAAAACTATTGGGAAGAAAGTAGAGTGAGGATTGACAATATCTCTTTGTAGTTGAAGAGACCAGAAAAACCTTTATGCCGTTGGTTATAGATTTCCATGTTCTTTATTGACTTACTCTTAAAACATTATAAAACCAAGCTCTAGGATGGGAGAAGTTCCTGACTTAGCACATCAAATGTGCCAAAATGATTATCTTCTTGGTACTGAAAATTGGAAGGAGGGCAATGCACGTCAACACAATTGAACTCTCAGAAGGTGAACTGAGGAATACCTAGGGGAAAACAAGACCAACCAAAGTCTGTCTGTTGGGAAGAACTAGCCAGACTAGATCTCTTTTCATTTTGGGGATGAGCAAATAGAAAAAGTTACACAGGGGGACTATAAAATACTATAGAACAGGAGAAAAAGAACCCTGAAGACTCAGGAGAATAATGCAACTGTGAAAATGATATACTATTAAAACCAATAGAGAATTATACCTTTAAGGCTACAAGAAAGTGTGACTTTTATGAAAGAGGAGCTGAAGCCTTAGGGAAACTAGTAGCAGAAATGGAAACAGCTGAAGGAGAATAACAGGGAAATAGTCGAACTAAAGAAAACAGTAAAAAAAAAAAAAACAAAAACCAGGGAGAATTAAAAATGCAATAGCAAAATCAAAAATCCTTCCTAGGACAGAAACATACAGAATTTACACTAAAAAAATTGAATTGGCAATGCAGAAAATAAACACTTCCCCAGAATGTGGGGAAAAAATTAAAAAAGGTAAAAAGGCTTGAGTAAGGAGAACAATTATCAAACCTAAAAATTATAGACATAACAAAGAAAGATAACCATATGACCCTAACACAAGCAATAACCAGACATATTTTAAAAAGCGACCATGAGTAGAAAATAAATATCCAATTGTGCAGACTGAAAGCGCCCATAAAATTAAAATAAATTCCCATGTAGTCATATTTTGAATCACAAGAATTTAAATATATTCTATAGGTAACAAGACAATTAACTAGCTTACTTATAAGGAAGTAGAAATCAGGTCAACCCTAGTGTTTTCCACTAGAGTAAATGCTTAAAGACTAAAGAGCAATGACCATAATTTTTGAAGAGAAAAAGATTTGATTCAAGTAGTTAATTTTCATTTACGAATGAAGGCAACATAAAGACTCATGCCACTTCTTGAACAACTTAAAGATGTATTCTGTGTAAATATTTACAATGTAGATTTCAAAAGTTTATGTATTTATATTCATTAAATGAACATTAATTATTATTAAAGTTATATAACTGCCAATATATATTTAAACTTAGAATATAGAATAGCAAGTGAGAGTAAATTAAGTGGAAAATACAAAAGACATCATAATATAACTGTTTTTATTTTGGTACTGAGGATTGAACCCAGGGGTGCTTAACACTGAGCCACATCCCCAGCCCTTTTTTATGTTTTATTTAGAGACAGGGTCTCACTGAGTTGCTTAGTGCCTCATTAAGTTTCTGAGACTGGATTTGAACTTGTGATCTTCCTGCCTCAGCCTTCCAAGCTGCTGGGATTATAGGAGTGTACCACCATGCCCGGTTCATAACATCATTTTAATCTAGAAAACCAGACTACTGGGTTAAAGACTAGCCTTTAGAAATTAAATATTCTCCTTGATATAAACAAAAATAATGTTTATTTTTCTAATTGACCAAATGAAACAACATGTAAAAAAATGTGTAGAATATATGTGACATTAAAGAAATAACAAGAATGTGAAAAATGGTGTAAAACAAGGTGTTTTAGTCAGCTTTCTTCACTGCTGTGACTAAAAGAACCCAACCTGAACAACTGTAGAGGAGTAAAAGTTTATTTGTGAGCTCATGATTTCATAGGTCTCAATCCATAGGCAATAGACTCAATTCCTTGGGGCTCATGGCACAAAAGTGTGGCAGAGGGAAGCAGCTCACATGTTGGTCAGAAAGCAGGGGACAGGGAAGTGGAAGGAATCCACTCTCCAGATACAAAATATATATCCCATAGTCATGCCCTTAATGAACCACTTCCTCTAGCCTGTCTCCAGTTATCATTCAGTTAATCTCATTAGGGATTAATTCACGGATTAGGTTAAGGCTATAACCCAATAATTTCTTCACTGAAACTTCCTGCATTGTCTCACATGTGAGCTTTTAGGGCACACCTCTCATCCAAACCATAACACAAGGAAACATCATTTATAACAATAAATGTAAATTGTTAAACTACTTATTAAAACAAAACTAATCTCTGGTTAAATTATATTATAAAATATGTGTTATTACTTATAAGAGCAAAAGATACTGAATCTTAAAAAGTAAAAAAAAAAAAATCCTTTGGAAAAAATCACATGGCACATACCTGTAATTCCAGCAACCCAGGAGGCTGAGATAGAAGTTTGAGGCCAGCCTCAGCAATTTAGCAAAACTCAGTGAAAATATCAGCAGTAGAGTGCCTCTAGGCTCAATCCCCAGTACCACACACAAAAAAAGATAATTTTTTTTTCTTTGTTTGTAATGTAAACAAAATGAAAGCAGATTGCTTACTGGCCTTTTGGCTAAGATCAAGTGTAGTATCTGTTCTTATCAGTTTAATATCTATCCAAGGATAATATATTAAGTGGATTTTTGGAGCAGGGAGATGGAATAGGAGCTTGCTTCATCCACTCCACACATTGACCTGGCATTGCAGTACCTCCAGGAACAGTGCATTAAAAAAGGAAAGAAGAAGTGGTAATGTTTCAGGCAAAGCAGATTTCAAAATTCAAGGCAAAAAGCATTATGCAGAGCAAATATATAACAATTATAAACTTTATAGATTGAATTACTTAGTATCAATATTACAAAGCAAAAGCTGTCATGAACTCATTGATAAATTTATACAAATCTAATACCTGTGAGGACTTTTGATGCAACTCTATCAGATAAAACATAAAAACAAAACGATATGTAGAATTTGAATAGTATAAACAATAAAATTATTCTAATAAAAATATTAAACTTTGTACCTTACAGAGAATTATTTTCTTTCCAATTAGTCATACCACAATTACAAAAATGATTTTACTAGACCTCAAAGAAAACTTCGATATATTTCAAAAAATAGAAATCATGCATGTTATGCATTTGAGTATAATCCAAGAAAACCATAAAATAATTATAATTGAATTAACCCCCAAACATTTAGAATTTAATGCTGTTCTGTTACATCACTCTTACTTCATAGAATAAATAAAGCTATAATTTATGGATTGAGAACAATCTACCCTAGAGAATATAGCTACAGCTATACTCAGAGTGTAATTAATAACTTTGTTTTTAATATTAATACGATAAATGAAAGTAAATGAACAATCAATTGATGAATTTAGGAGTCTCCACTAGAATATATCTCTTCTACTCATGTTTCATTCAGTCCTTCTTAGAGGAGAAGGTAACTTACTTGAGTAGTGATTTGGCAGAAAAAATTGAGCATACTTATCTAGTCCTTCATGGGTGCTCTCTTTTGGAGGCTCCCTGTCCATAAGATGCACATAATTTCTGAAAGTTGTTGCTACTATGGTGCAAACTTGTTGCTGTCCAGTTAGGGCCTAAATCTGTCTCACTCAGTCCACTTGGATGCAGTTCTGAAAAGAGTTTCTTAAATCAGGTTTATTAGCAATAAAAATAGCATATTCATTTCCACCTATTTCCTATGCCTTATTTATTCATTGGTTTAAATCTGGAAGGGGAAGAGAAACAGTAGATTTGAAAATCCTGAATCAGTTTCTTTGGCAGAACAAATAGTGAAATTGTCAAATCTCTTGAAAAAAACACAACTTGTTCCCTTTAAAAACATTTGTAGAATACCTACTATGTACCAGGCACTGTGTTATGAGCTAGGGACAAAGTGGTAAACAAGATAGACATAGTCCCTGTCCTCATGGAGATTTTAGTCTGATGAAATAACACAGAGAAATAAACAGTCAATGTTTTCAATTATCCCACAATATACTATGATAGATCCAATGTTGCGAACAAGTCATTTTTTTAAGGGGGGGCGGTCCTGGAGATTGAACTCAGGAGCACTCAACCACTGAGCCACATCCCCAGCCCTATTTTGTATTTTATTTAGAGACAGGGTCTCACTGAGTTGCTTAGCGCCTCACTTTTGCTGAGGCTGGCTTTGAACCTGGGATCCTCCCTCCTCAGCCTCCCGAGCTGCTGGGATTACAAGCGTGTGCCACCATGCCTGGCATGAAGAAGTCATTTTTGAGAATGAAAAAAAAAATCTCACTATTCCAAGAGTACAGGGTTTGAAGGACTGACTGGTGAGAAATGAATTGGGAAACCGTTAGCAGGGGCCTGATCATACAGTACCTTTTAAGCCCAGGGGATATGAAATTTATCTTAAGTACAAAGAAATTGGGATCCATTACAAGGTTTTAAGTAGGGGAGGCTTAGAATCAGCTTTTCATTTGGGGAAAATTACTGTGATCTCAATATGGAAAATAGTTTGGAGAGGGCAAAACTAGAATTTATAGACTGTTGCAATAATCAATTTGGGAGTGTACCTCACCAAGCTGTCCATCTTTTCCTGTCCCTGTTGTCAATTGTCTAGAACTTCTGGGTAGTTGACAGTGAAAATAGAAAAAAGGTGGGTGGACTGGGGAGATCTAAACATGGTAGACATTTTCGGACCTTGTCACTGGTTAGAGTGAGGGATAGAGAAGAGTCACAGATGATGCCAAGCTTTCTGGCTTCAACAACTGCTCATATAAGGGGAGTGCAAGATGAAAAGTATCAGAGGGCATTAAACTTGTTATGTTTCCTACCTATAGGGATTGTGTGTACTCCTGATGTCCACTAGAGAAATCTGTTTGGAAGAAAGTAGATTAAACACACTTGGGAATAGAAGATTCATTAATATATAATATCCCAATTTTAGAGATGTTTGATTCTAATTCCTTTAAAAATTTGGGTTTCACAGACAGAAATGCTGAATCACAGTGCAAGTGACCCAGGCTATCTTGCTGTAAATCATTTTTTTCCTGGAAAAATAAGTGGGTGTAAGCTTTGAAGCTTAATTAGTGTACGGTATGGAGGAATGAGTCATGATAAGTTAGAAATCTTTTCTTCTGTTTGGGGCACACCTACCTAATATTCAGGCTGATGTAGGCATAAGCACATTACTCCAAGGAAAACATCTGAGCAGTCCCTGATTCTCCATCTTCCTTACAACAACCAGAAAACCCCTTCCTCTTACCACTTTCGCTCCCTCCCTTGAACTTGGTGGTTGAAACAATAGAGATAAGTTGTTAGATGGTAATAAAAAATAAAGTCTTGAGAGATTTCTAGGGATGGTATTACTAGGAACAAATATTATGTGCCCCACCCTGATTGCCAAGGACCTTGTTCAGCAATTTATCAACCCTATCAGGAAAGAAACAGTGGTGGTGCCACGGAAAGGCAGGTGTTTTAGTCAGCTTTTTTTTTTTTCCCCTGCTGTGACCAAAAGACCTGACAAGAACAATTTTAGAGGAGGAAAAATTTATTTTGGGGGTTCATGGCTTTAGAGATCTCAGTCCATAGAGAGCCAGCTCCTTTCCTGGGGATGGCAGAAGGGTGTGGCAGAGGAAAGCAGCTCAGGATATCATATTAGGAAGCAGAGAGAGAGAGAGAGATCCACTCAACAAGGACAAAATATGTACCTCAAAGGCACACCCCCAGGAATCCGCCTCCTCCAGTCACAGTCTTCCTGTCTATAGTTACCCCCACCCCATTATTCTCTATTAGAGGATTAATGCACAGATTAAGCTAAAAGATCTACCCATCTAATAATTTCACTTCTAAACTTTCTTGCATTGTCTCACACATGAGTTTTTGGGGGACCCCCTAATATTTAAATCATAATAGCCACATTGAAGATTTCAAATTTTATTCTATAAGCAACAGAGAGCCATAGAGAATTTTAAGCAAGGGAATAAACCATACAGATGTTTGGTGAAGAACATTCCAGTGAGGAAAAAACAAGAGTGAAGTCCTTGAAGTTGGAATGTCCTTGACCTATATATGGACAAGCAAGAAGGCAAGTATAGTTGAAAATCAGAATGAGGGAGATAGTATTAGGTGATGAGTTTAGAGATTTGGCAGGGGCCAGATCACATAGAGTCTTGGGTACCATGATATGAGCATTGGATTTTAAGTCCATCCAGCATGAGTATGACATGATATGAGTTAGGGCTGAAAATATCACTGGCTACCATGTGCACTATATGAGTGCAAGAGTGGAAACAAGAAAGCAGTTAGAAGAATTTTGTAGGAGTCAAGGGCAGAATTGATGATGGGTTGGGCTAGGGAGTTATTGACAAATTCATAATCATGTATCTACCAATATGGTCACAGCATAAAATAGTTCCTTAATTCCAAAAATTGTAGTCACACCATTCCTCCATCTCCTCATCCCTTCAGCTCCAACCATGGGCCTGGTTTTAATATCTATAGATTTGTAGTTTGCAAAATGTCACATAAATGGAATCATATAATTTGTAACCTTTTGTGTCTGGCTTCCTTCACTAAAGCAAAATGCATTTGATATTCATCCATGATGTTATGTGAATCAATAGTTCATTTCTTTATATTGTTGAGTTAAATTCCATTGTATGGATATGCCATAGTTTGTTTTTTTTCATTTGCCAACTGAAGGATATTTGGGTTATTTCCAGTTTTGGATGATTATAGATAAACAGTTGTGTGAAGGTTTTTATATGAACATAAGTCTTTATTTCTTGGGTATAAATATATGGGGCTTGAAAAAATATTTGGCATATTTAGATTTTCTAAGAAACTGTCAAGCTGCTTTTCCTAACAGTTCTACCATTTTGCATTCTTGCCAGCAATAGAAGAGAGTTCTAGTTGCTCTGCAACCTCATTAGTATTTGCTGTTGTCAATGTTCTTTTAAATTTTATTTTAGCCATTGTAGTGGATATGGAGTGGTATCTTATTGTGGTTTCAATTTTTATTGTCCTATCAACCAAAGCTATTGAGCAAAGTAGAACCAGATTTATTGATGCAACGGAGGTAGGATTTGAAGGAGAATGAAGAGTTAAGGATGATTTCAAGGTCTTTGGTTGAAATAAAATAACAATAAAAGAAGTGGATTCAGAAACAGAGATAATCTGACAAGATTTCAGAGACTCAGGAAAAGCTCAGAAATAGTTACTAGGAAAGAGAAAATTGGTGTTGTTATTGGGCAAAGGAAAAGTGATAGTACACTCCTATCCCATATGCCCATCAGGAGCTGCAGATGACATTTATTCAGAGCAAATAGAACTGAAGATGATTAAAGAACTTTTATGGTTGGTGTGTGGGTGGAAAATGAAAGGTGTCACCCTTGAGGAAATACATGTCAGTCTGGGAAAAGCAGGCTCCTGTTAACATCTCAGGGATGTGATTCACTGTGGAAGACTGAAACCTGTTTTATAGCCTGGGTGGGTGGTGGCTGGGGCTGAGTTGTTTTCACTGACACTGTAGAGAAAAGCTGATGGATGGAATAATGGAATCTGGTACCTGGGAATAGTGGACCATGATGTCATCTTGAATAAGCACATCTAAGGAAATGGTTACACTGGTCCACACTATGCAGAATCACAGGAAAGGAACTTACTGTTCTTCCTTACCAAGCAAAGGAACTTACCAGAAACACTTTGACTTGGGTTCTCCATCTGGTGTCTTAGAGGGACCCAGGATGAATTGTTGGTTATCTCTATTTCAGATATAGGTTATGGTCATTTAAGAAACTATAAAAAAGAGATTGTTTGGGAGCCTGTGACACTGGTGTCATGATGACAAATTCCAATCAAAGAAGATTGAAATATCTTCCCACTTTGTTTCTGGGATGATTCATTGCCTGATTTCTAATTCTACTTTGGCTTCTTCATCAATTCTCTTTAGTTTTCTACCTTCATTTGTATCTATTTATCTTAATAACAAAAATAGCTTTATTGTTTTGATTTTTGCTTTTGAAAATTTAAGGAATTTAGAAAAATGTGTGGAAGAAAGTAAAAATTTTATGAAATCTTCCCATCCCAGGATCCTTACCACTAAATGTTTTAGAAGACCATCTTTTCATATTGATGCATACATATTCACATTCACATACACATTCACATTTTTATTTAAGTGAGAAATTATCATACATACTAATTTTAAAAAAGAATAAACAACTTTTTAAAAAGTGTATTTTAAAATTTTTATTGACATTTTCACCTCCCATTGACACTCCTAGTAACCAATGCAAATTAGCTATTGTTTAATTTTACAGACTTTTCCCCACAATACACACATACACACATGTTATTGTTAAGAACTGTTTAACACAAATGGAATCTAGGTATAGAAGGAATATACCTCAACATAATAAAGGCTTATAACACAGGCTCACAGATAACCTAATACTCAATGGTGAAAAGTTAAGAGTTTGTCTTCTCTGAATAAGAACAAGAACAAGACAGGGAAGCTTAGTCTTACCACTTTTCTTCAACATAGAACTAGAAGTCCTAGCTAAAGCAATTAGGCAAGAAAAGCAAATAAGGTCATCCAAATCAGAAAGGAAGAAGTTAAGTTGTCTTTGTTTGCAAGTAACATGACTCCACCAAAAAACTATTATAACTTCTTATATGAATTCAGTGAGGTAGTAGTATACAAAAATCAGTAACATTTTTATACACTAATAACAAACTGAACATATTTTAAATACATAGATTATAGTATGTGAACCATATATCAATGGAGCTGGTATAAAATTTTATTTTAATGTCCATCTTATAGGGTATAACATGCATAATTGACATATTACTGTTTACCTTAAATGAATGCTTTTATTATTTCCTGAGCAATGTAAAAATCTTTATAACTCTTTTTAATTCCATGTATTTTGTTTTCCTTCACCTTTTTGTTACTGATGTTACTATTTAATTCTTTGTGTATTTTAAATATTATAAAATATATTCAAGTATTATTTAAAACCCTAAAGAAAGTATATTCATTTAGATTTAGTCATATATTTATCATGCCCATTGTTTTCTGTTCTTTCTCACATTATTTTCCTTCCATCTAGGGTCATTCTCCTTTAACCTGAAGAACTACCTTTAATATTTCTTTTGTTGGTGGTTTACTATCTTTTATTCATTAGAACATTAATTTTACTTTTATTTTGAAATGGTTTCACTGAGTGTATAATTCTGTGTTGGTACTTTTCAAGCATTTTAAAGTTGTCATTTCCAGCCAGGTGTGCCAGTGCATGCCTGTAATCCCAGTGACTTGGGAGGCTGAGACAGGAGGATCAAAAGTTTGAAACTAACCTCAGCAGTTTAGTGAGGCCCTAAGCAACTTAGCAAGACCTCTGTCTCAAAATAAAACATAAAAAAGGACTGGGGATATAGCTCAGTGGTTAAGTGCCCCTGGATCCAATCCCCAGCACCAAAACCAAAACAAAAACAACAAAAAAAGAAGTAATTTCCCTGGTCTGCTGGCATCCATGGTTTCTTTTGAAAAAATAGTTGTTGTTATTGGTATTGCTGTTTGGTAGTTATTTTGTTATTTTGGTAGTAGCTTTCAATGTCTTTTCTTTGCACTGGGGCTTTAGGAGCTTTATTATGAGGTTGCTTTGTATTTATCCTGCTATGATTCCATAGAGATTCTTGAATTTATATAAATTTAGAAAATATTTCTTCAATCATTGTTTTTGTTTTCTCCATTTTCTGGGCAGTCAATTAATTACATATCTTAGATCCTTCAATTCTGTCCTAAATTGCATTTTCCATCTTTATATTTCTTCTCGATTATGGATATCTTTGCTTGATATCTATTCCAGTCTATGAATTTTCTCTTCTGCTAGTGAATATATCTATTGTATTCTTAATTTCAGTAAAAGTGCTTTTCAGTTATAGAATTCCATTTAGATAGTTACGTATATATGTGTGCATATATCTACATATACATACACATAAGATTTCAGTCTTCTAGTGAAATTCTTAATTTGCTTTATAAAATGTATTATTTACATATGTTTTCTCTCATGAGTAAGCTACACAGGAAAAAGGAAAACAAAGGTATAAGGTGAGATTTCATGAAACTTTAAGGGAAATGTAGAGGAGGGAAGTACATACTGGGGAATAATATTTGCCAATATTGGCCAAATTATATTGATATATCATGTGCATGTGTGAATATGTAACAATGAATCCCATCATTATATATAATTATAATGCACCAACAAAAATGAAAAAATGTATTCGTCATAGTTATTTTAAATCCTTTGTCTGGAAATGCCAGTATTTGAATCACATATTTATTTAATTTAATTCTCTGGCCCTTCTCTTGATTTAAAAAAAATTCATTTCCTTTTTTTAGTTGTAGATAGACACAATACCTTTATTTTATTTATTTATTTTATGTGGTGCTGAGGATTGAACCCAGTGCCTCATGTGTGCTAGGCAAGCACTTTTCCACTGAGCCACAACCCCAGCACTCTTCTCTTGACTTTTAAGTCATTCATTCATGTTTTTTGACATGCCAAGAAATTCCTTTTCATTGGATAAAGGACATTTTGTATGAAAAATTGTAGACACTTCAATTGACATTAATTTTCTCCTGGCAGGTAAAAAACAGCACTGGAGGATCACCTTGATCCAATTGATGCCAGGTGTCAGCTTTTGTCATGGCTGGTCTATTTTCAGTTTGTTCTTATTAGTAGTATCACCCTTACTCTTAGGGATTTTCCCTTCTGGTGTCTCAGTTTAAAGCCCTGTATACTTACAAGGGCAACCCTGCTTTGTTGACACTGAACTTCATTGTCTGATTTCCTAGCGCTCTGAAGTCCTTTATTAGCTCTTTGGCCTCCCAGATATTGCTTTCTTACTGATTTCTGGGACTCTCACCTTGAGTAGGCACACAGTGTAGGAATCAGTAACTATCTTAAGGTGAGATTGATTTTAGAATTTTTTGGTTACTTCCTTGCTTCTGTCTGAGTTCTGGTCTATTTGACAACATCAAATTTTAATTTTTTTCCCCTGAAATCCAAAAATATTTCTACAAGCCTTTGACCATTGCTTTCTGGTGGTCCTCTTTTCTCAGTGCAGTAAACTAGCAAATGTCCTAAAGGAAAAGTCAGAGGCAAATGTGAAGCAGGCCTCAATGTATTTCCCAGCTCTGAAATATTCACTCTTGGAATCTTGCCTGCCTTGTTGTGCTCCAATGACTTCATACTTTACACATTCCCCAGCTTTTATAATGGTTCTTGGCAGGGAGATTCTGAGACAAGTTGCTTGTTTGCAGCTGGAAGCTGAAGTCCCTTTCATTGTGTTTTGCAATAGGTTTCTCTCTTAATGTTTCATACTATCAATTTGGGTCTCAGAAGTGGCCATTTTCTCTTTCATTTCATGAGCTGATTTTTTTTAAGTGAAAAAATCACATTTTTGGGTTTCAGAAAACTGTTGGACCATCATTAGGTGTTCCTTCTTTTTCTCCATGTTGTTACTGGTGTCCTTTAGTAATTCTTTTTCAGTATTGCACTTCCTCTCTGGAAAACTGTTTGCCCTCTCTAGAGATACCAGGATGGAGCCACACTGGTCATTGTCTTTTCAGATTGAAAGACAAAATTCCTGTAACCTTTCTGGTGGTGGTGGGGGGACTCATTTTCAGATGCAGTTTCTCACAAGTCCTTCCTGGACTATTTTCTATGGCTTTCACTATACTACTCTGGGGTGGGGAACCTTGTGAGATTTTTAAGGAAAAAAACATCTCCAAGAACTGAAAAGCTCTAGTTCTCACTCCCAGAATTTTTCACTATGGGAATTTCCCAGACTCTACTTTGGTCTGTAGAGAAACAAAGTTCTATGGAAGCTCCTTCTTCAGGACCCCATGGTGTCTTTACTAAGCCTTCATTATAGTCTTTAGCTTCCCCCTGCTCACTGGCCCTGTGGCTTTTCCTGTGAAGGGGAGGTAAGAGGAATTTGGATTGGCATTGTGAGGCATTAGGCAGCAGGGGTGCATATTTCTGCTGACATCTTCCCAGAATCCTTTTTAACCTTTTTTCCACCTCTGAATTTAGGTGGTACCTACCAAAAAAACTAGGTCAAGGCTATTGGTGCATAGAAAAGCAAGTGAGCTGAGAATCTGCACAGTGTTGAACATTGCTTAGGTTAAGGCATTCAAGAATCAATCTGTCATCATTAGCAAACAAGCTAAAATATACTTGGATGAAATGAAAATTTGGCTTAAAATACTGAATATTCTGACACTGGAAAACATGCTTTAATTTGGCTCTGGATCTCCATGAAAGAAGAGTAAATAAAATTTCATTAAAGTTAGAAATGTGTCAGTTCCAATTCTAGCACTTTTCAACTTGGCTTTAACAAGGAGGCTAATAAGGGGGGGGCAAATAAGTTCATGTAAGTCTTAAAACAATGTAAAATAGGTTTCAGTATTGCTGATTATGTTGGTCAGACTTTCATTGCTGTGACCAAAATGCCCAACAAGAACAATGTAGAGGAAAATTTTACTTTGGCTCATGGTTCCAGAGATTAAGTCCATGGTCGGCTGAATCCATTGCTCTGAGCCCAAGGCAAGGCAGAACATCATGGCAGAAGGATGTGGCAGAAGAAAGCTGCACAGGACATGCCAACCAGGAAGCAGAAAAAGGGAGGGAGAGCAAGGGGAAGGGGCTGCAGGGAAAATGATCCCTTCCAAGGCAAACCCCTACCTTCTCCACCTGCTCCATCCATAACCCACCTTCCTACAGGTACCACCCAGTCAGTCCACTCAAACTAGGATGGACTGATTAGATCATAGCTCTTATGATCCAATCATTTCATCTCCAAACATTCCTCTATTAACAGAGGAGTTTTGGAGGCCACCTCATATCCAAACCATAAAATTGATTCACTTTTCAACACCATGCTTACCTTTATGTGTATTGAAAATCTCCAAGAAGGGAAAATCAGTGATCACAGATATCCAAATGACTGCTGTTTAGGAAAAATATTCTAGTCCAGTGATCTGCGAAATGACAGATTATTCTGTTAGTCATCAACAACTGGATCAGTGTTTTAGTCTGGATTGCCTCAAAAGCAGACCATATGAGTAGATCTGAGTGAATAATTTTGTTTGGGATGTAGTATCAGAAAACACTACTAGGGACATAAGAATGTGAGACAGGGCAGGGACAATATCCAATACTGGTTCTCCTGATGTGGGTAATTAGGATCAGCCCTGCCCAGGACCTCTGGTATGGAATATCCCACTTGAGAATTGAAGGGGCTGAGGAATTTATTAACTCTCAACTCCAGTGCTTCTGAGTCTGAAGGTGGCATGTAGAGAACATTGCATATGGGTGCATGTCAACAGGAACATACACCAAGTGCATATGAGTGGCATATCAACAGCGTCTGCAACAAATTATAAAGTTACCAAAGATCATGCATATCACATTTACACTGTGGTTTTCCTGCCCTTTTCTCTCATTCTTCATACCACTGCTTCTTAAAATTCTAACCAACTTCACATTCTATATCAAATACTACTTCCCCCAGAATTTCTTCCTTTATCTCCCCAGGTATAAATGATATTACTCATTCTCTTTGCCATCTTGACATTTATTTAAAACCCTCCCTTGGATAATTTTGCTCTTCTATTGTACAACTTCCTACTATTGCATTACAGTTATTCATAAGTAAATTCAACCTCTCTTACCAAGGAACTTTGCCTTGAAAAGGTAGACTTTTTTTTTTTCAGTTTTATACGCTTGCAACATTTAGCACAGTCGTTTGTATTCAGCAGGAGCCAAATCAATGTTTGCTGAATGACCAAAAGTCTTCAAATTCTAGACAGAAACAGTATTAGTGAAGTATGAATTAAAGCCCAAAGAATCCAATTGTTAGTTCTAAAAGTAAGAGAATGGCTTGAACTACTTATTTTTGGAATAGTCATTTGTATTTGTTGGATGAAGTTTGTATCTGGACAGCAACATATTTAAATAAATGCCAGTAGGGACTGGGAAATTTCATCATTCCATCTCGACTGGAAGACACATGTATGGGTGGGGCTGTTCTGAAGTCATGCTTAGTAGTTAAGTATGTCCTTGGGAATTTTCTGACTTTATTCAGATGATGTTTTCTCTAACTAGGAAGGGCCTTTGTTTAGACAAATCTAAAAGTTAGGTTAGTTCCATTTTACTTTTGAAAAAAAATAGGGTAAACTGTATTTTTCTGCATTCATAATGAATGTTTATAGTCATTTTTATATATTAAATGCTATTAATCAAGAGAAGTAATTTGAGTTAAGCTATTGCCCTAAATAAGTAAAAAATGGGAGCATAATTGAAAATGGTTTTCCCTTTCCTATTTTTGTACTGTTCTACTTAATATTTGGCAGATGGAGTATGAATAGAAATGCTTAAGTTGGAATGCTTTATGGGGTTTTAAACTGTTGTTAATTAGTCATGAAATAATTTTAATTACTTAAAAATTCCATTATGACAGTGCTTCAAATATGTGCCACATATTGGCAAACTATTGCAGACCATCATTTTGTAAATCATTTTACTTACACTTATATTGATGGGAAGGAAAATAAGGTGAATATATTGAATATATTTATAGAGAAGAGATTTGACAGGGTAAAGAACAACTGTTTATTTCAAATTGGGCTATAAAAATCTTGAAGCTTTGGGATTTTAGCAGCAGATCAATGCAATTACTTTTTAAAAATGGAAAAATAGTGTAAAAGAAAGGAAGATTAACTGAATCTAAACTTTTCCTCTTATACCCATCTTTTTACTCTCTCCATTCTTCACTTTTGGCTGTTTGTGTTTTCACTACTAGCCTAGAGAAAGGAGGTAGCATTTGTGACTATCAAAAGTAGCCTCTTAATTTTTCCCCAGCTTTATTGTGGTATAATTGACAATACAAATTGCATACATCCAAGGTATACAACATCGTGTTCTGATATACTTATATATTGGGAAATGATTTTCACAATCAAGTTAATTAACATATTCATCACCTCACATAGTTATCTTTTTTTTACACAGTTACCTTTTAAAAACTCTCTGTGTGTGTGTTGAATACTTAAGATTTAGAATTATTCTTAGCAAATTTCAAGTATGCAATATAACATTATTAGCTATATTCACCATGTTGCATATTAGATCTCCAGAACTTATTCATCTTATAAATGAAAGTTTATATTCTTTGACCAACATCTTCCTATTTCTCCTACCCCTTGATCCCTGGTAAACACCATTTTACTCTCTGTTTCTACGAGTTCAGGTTTTTTTTTTTTTTTGAGAGAGAGAGAATTTTTAATATTTATTTTTCAGTTTTCGGCGGACACAACAACTTTGTTTGTATGTGGTGCTGAGGATCGAACCTGGGCCGCACGCATGCCAGGCGAGCACGCTACCGCTTGAGCCACATCCCCAGCCCATGAGTTCAGCTTTTAAAATTACATATGAGAGGTCCTGCAGTATTTGTCCTTCTGTGCCTGCCTTATTTCACTTAGCATAATGTCCTGCAGCTTCATCCATGTTACACAAATGACAGGATTTCCTTATTTTTTTTTAAGACTGATAGAGTGAACTCTTTTTAATAGCTCTGGGAAGATTTGCTGAGAAAGAATGATGTTATATGTAAGACAGTGGGGTGTAGGGAGATATTCATTCTTTTGTTTATTCAATCACTCAAATATTTGTTGAATGGATACATGAAAGATTAAGAAGGCACAGCTCTCAAATTTAAGGGATTTACAATCTAGTAAGAGACAGAACATATGTAGTCAAATGACTATTATGAATTATAGACTATGTAAGTACTCAGAAGACAGGTTATAAAATGTTAAAGAAGGAGAATCACTTCTAGTTTAAGGGTATGTGTGTGGGGCTGGGCTCAGTGGTTGAATCCTTGCATGTACATCCTAGCATGTACAAGGTCCCCCAGCACCCCCACAGAGAGAGACAAGGAGAGAAAGAGAGAGAGAGAGAGAGAGAGAGAGAGAGAGAGAGAGAGAGAGAATTTACATATAATACTGAAGGATGGGTAAAATTTTAATAATCAGGTAGAACAATCACAAGAGATTCATTTCCCCTTCCTAACTGTACTTGAGGAGTACTGACCCCATTCAAAGCTCCAGGGATGTCCTTGGTTGACTTCAGCAGATCAATATCTTCCATTCCCTAGGCTGAGGTAGAAGTACCAGCGTAATCATTGGGTCAGAAATATAGGTGAAGTCTTAGCATTGGAGACCTGAATTGTGGGAGGATGGAGAATCAGAGGTTGAAGCGATTGTTCACTGGAACTGTTAAGAGTGTTAGGAACTTGAGTTGAATAGCAAATGTCCAGAATCTATTATTTAGGTCAGGGAAGTTTATTCAATTTGGAGCAGTGTCAGATTTAACTAACAGGGAAATTACTATTATTCCCATGAAATGTCCAGAACCCACTGCTATTTTTACACACTGGCGCTGGTTCACCAGACCATTCAACCTGGTTTTAACTGATCATCTTCAAACAACCCCCACCCCAACACGATGATTCATTATACAATTGTATCTTTATAATTATCCCAGATCTGATCACTTCCCTCTGTCCCCACTGCTGTTGTCCCAGTTTTCCCCTCATTACTTTTCATCCATATGACAGCAATCCCCTCTTAATTGGCTCCCATCTGAATGCTTTCTAGTCCATAATGACCTTTTCAAGACAAAAATCTCATGACAAGATTCCCAGGCCTTGTCCTTCATTACTCCTCAACTTCTGTCTTTGTTCTGGCCATTTGAATGGCAATGGCTTCCCTAACTATAATGATACTTTCGACCTCTACACATGGTGGTTCTTTGCTGTGTCCTCTTTCCACTGTCCCCAGATTATGCTCCAGTCCTTCTCCCAGATTATGCATATTTCGAATTTCTTTCCCCTTTCCCAGTTCTCAACCCAAACACATTCCCAAGAATTTGGTAAATTTGTCTTTTGCTGGACAGCAAGCTCAGATGGCTTGAGTAAAGTGTGGTAGAAGGCTGAACTCTCTATTCCAGATCTTGCTCCAGCTCTTGTGAAGCTAACAGTGACTGAGGGTAGGGCAAATAACAGGCTGATCATTAAGTAAGGTCAAGACAGCCAGAACTTAGAGTCTAGAGGGACATAGACTGTAGAGTAGTTCAGGGCATTGACGCAAGAATGGTATGCAAAGAATTGAAGGCTCTGGGGTTTAATATTTCTTCTGTCTCCTAGTTTTGTCTTTCCAAGCTTGTCTGTACTCCCCACTCCTCCCAAAGGTGGCTGATGGAAAATTATCTTAATGCTTAGGGGGACTGTTTTGCATTATTTTTGAATCACTTTATGAAATTTAATAACAAGTACTTCTAGGTTTTGAAAAAGTTTACATTTGAAAAACTTTCCCAGCAATATTCATCTCTAAATTAATTTTGTTCTATAGGTAGAAAAGACTAATTAAATCATTCATAAGAATGAGCTTTTAGAATAATTTCTCTCTTGCCTATGCCGTGAGGAATTTTAACTAAGTACCAGATAAATTAGTTCTGCCTCTGTGGCGTTTTCCATAGCTAATGTTTTACAACTGTTCAAAAACATAATCAGTCATTGTAGGACAGCAGTTTTTGCAGCTGCACTACAAAGAAAGTTGCATGGTCTGAATTTGTCATATTCACCAATCTTAATATTGTTGTTATTAAACTCATATTAATAAAGATTAAATAAACTCATTTATTCAAAAGCTCTTTATTGAGCATTTAGTATAAACAACACATTGTCTTAGGCACTGGCAGGAATATAAGGATGTAGAAGACCTAATCCAACTTTCAGAAAGAGAATCTGGTAGGGAATAAAAGATACACAGAGAAAAAATAAAAGTAGAAGAATGTATACTATTTGTCTCTGAAGAGGTATAAAGTTCAGTAGCTATTCCACTGGAGTGATTAAAGAATTGAATCTTTGTGTATATGTAGGGAGCAAAGATGAGGAGGAAAGAACAGAGTGTTCATGGAGAGGTAATTCTGCAAGAAAAACCCCAATGATAAAAAAATAAAATATAAAGCTTGTTCAGAATAGTGATGAGGGAATATTTGGAAAAGGTTGATTAGAAAAGATTATCTAAAGCTTTTAAAACATGCCAGTGTGAGATGCTTTTTGTTTTTTGCCAATATTTCTTAAACTAGGACCAAAGACCTAGCCTACAAGATCTTTGTATTAAGATTTTTTTACTACCATGAAGTATTATTTCTAGTCCCTACCATGTCTACAGTTTGTGTCAGTTGTGGTTCTTCTCTAGGATCCAAACTTTTACAAGAACATGTGTATGGAACATTGCTGGATGGCAGGACAGAAGAGACCATTGGAAAGCCATGCCATGTCCTTTAAATTTTTGTTCAAAAGTGATTCATTTCATTGGCCAAATAAGGTTTATGATGATTGAAATGATTTATGTTTTTATCTAAAGGACAATCTAAAAAACTTAATTTAATTTGATTCTTTACCACAATAGCTCCAGTTTATGGTATATGTGTAATGTTCCCCCATAGATATCCCCTTCTTTTTTTTGTTAATATTTTTATTTGATCTAATTAGTTACACATGTCGGTAGAATACATCTTTGAAACATCATACATAAATGGAGTATAACTTCTCATTCTTCTGGTTGTACATGATGTAGAGTTACACAGGTCATGTAATCATATATGCACACAGGATAATAATGTGGATTTCATAATCTTAGAAAAATAGTTTTTAAAATATAGAAGATAAAAAGAAAGAGCCTTTTTAGTGAGGAATACTAATAGAGTAATTTTCCTATAAATAAGTAATTTTTAAAATATTTCTAGAACCTAGTTGATTGTTTGGTATATTATGAATGGCCTGAGCATTATCTATAAACTGAAAGCAACCATAAGGCTTCAGAGCTTGCATTGGCTTCTGTGATTAGATGGCCCCAAATCTTAACCCGAGGTGTTTTATTAGCACTCTCCAAGCAATTGAAGCCAGTTACAAAAAAAAATGGTACTGATGTCTTTGCCCTAGTTGAAACCAAATGACATCATCCATATACAATGAAGATGTTCCAGGGCTTTGAATAAAGAAATGGAAGGATTTAGTCATCACAGGTGCATTGCAATATAGGTGTGCCAAAACCAACAACCACCATCACAAAACCTGTGCCACAGCATTCAATGCTGTACTTAAGTTTAAGATAAAAATTTAAGCCAGTTATCTGTCATGTTAAATTACTGTTGTTTATTTGACTTTTATTTGTTTTGTAGTTTTGTTTTTATTTAATTTGTAAAGTTATTTTAGTTTATAGTTGCATAAGATATTTAATCATAAAAAGTTTGTGTTACCTTTATATTTGTTTATAATTAAATAAAACATTGCTAAAATAATTTAAGATTTTTTTCTCTAAAGTTTGAGAAATACTGAGATAAACAATGAGAACTTACAGAAGAATTTTGTGGATATGAGTGACATAGTTGGAGCTGTGCCTTAGAAAACTGGTTTGGCAACAATATGACATGCTTATTAAAGAAGAAAGAAAGGGAGAGGAGGGAGCATGCAATTTTGAGAATCTAGGTGTGTGCC
Source organism: Marmota marmota marmota (assembly GCF_001458135.2). Taxonomy (NCBI): domain Eukaryota; kingdom Metazoa; phylum Chordata; class Mammalia; order Rodentia; family Sciuridae; genus Marmota; species Marmota marmota. The sequence goes on from NW_026000249.1 coordinate 29,350,099, forward strand.
AGTAAGTATTTATGGGAATGGAAAAGAAGGGATAGACGGAAAAGTCATGAATAGAGGAGATTTAATGAACACTCTTCTGGGACTACTTTTATGGAGGAGGGAAGAAGAGGAAAGGATTAATACTCTTTGAGATAATTAATATATATATTAATATATATTAATTTAATATATATATTTTTAGTTATAGATGGACACAATACCTTTATTTTATTTTATTTTATTTATTTTTATGTGGTGCTGAGGATTGAACCCAGTGCCTCACACATGCTAAGTAAGCACTGAGCCACAACCCCAGCCCTCTTTGAGAGTTTTATTCCTTGTGAAGGAAAGAATAACTATACCATGAGTAGAAAATGGAGATGAAATCAGTTTGGCAAAAACAAAGTGTTTGACTTTGGACATGATTTTCACAGTTAATATTAGTTTTCAAAATATGTGAAAACAAATAGTTTTTAAAATATTGAAGATAAAAAGAAGCTTTTTAGTGAGGAATACTAATAGAGTAATTTTCCTATAAATAAGTAATTTTTAAAATATTTCTAGCATCTAGTTGATTGTTTGCCATATAGTATGCATTCAATAAATGTTAGATGAACTAAATTTGTTGATGTGAGTGGAGTAGGATGACTTAAAAATGATTAATCACCTTGATTTCCACTTCTGGCATTATGGCTGAATAAGAGCTTTGAAGAAACCTACTGCTTCAAAAACAATCATATTATGCATAATATGCACTTTTAAAGACATTGTTTGTATTACAAGAAGAAGGGGATATCTGGAGATAGGAAGGATAGTAGAATGAATCAGACATTATTACCCTAAGTGCATATATGATTACATGACCTGTGTAACTCTACATCATGTACAACCAGAAGAATGAGAAGTTATACTCCATTTATGTATGATATTTCAAAAATGTATTCTACCGTCATGTGTAACTAATTAGACCAAATAAAAACATTAAAATAAAAAAGAAGGGGCTATCATTGGGGAACATTAAACATGCATCATAAACTGGAGCTATTATGGTAAAGAATTGAGACCAGACAAGTGGAATGCTGTAAGAGGAGTATCTGATAAAGTGTCACTGATGCTGGGAAAGATTTGGGACAATGAGGAGGTAGAAATCATCTCAGGGACTCCTGAGATGAACCAGTCCACTCAAATTGAAATAATCTCTTGGTTCTCAGCAGAAGAAGCAAGTACATTCTAGAGGAAAACTTTCCCAAAGTTTGCCCACAAAAGTCCAACTGATTAAGTTGAAATAGTGAGTTTGTAATAAAAGATTATGAAACCACTGTAAGGAAATTCACAATGACAGAAAAATTAGCAGAAACAACAAATACTAGATTTGGACCCTCTAAGGATACAGGTATTAAAATGATTAGATATCAAACATAAAACCAATAGGTATGAAATGCATAAATAAATAAAGGGCACAATAGCACATCTAAGCATTCAACAAGATCCTATGAGGAATGACCAGGAAGAATTGAAAAAAATACTAGAAATGAAAAATATAATTGTCAAAAAAACCTTAATGCATAAACTAAATAAATATTAGACAAAGCTTAAGAGAGAATTAGTTCCCCTCCTGCATGGCAGGAGTTCTATCTCTTCTTTCATTTTCTCACTTAAATAAATCCTACAGAGAGAGAGAGAGAGAGAGAGAGAGAGAACACAAATGAATGAGAATGAAATTTGTGAATGCAATATACAAGGAAACAGAAATGGAAAATAAAGAAACAAAGACAGTAAAATTAAAAGTCACATGCCTAATCTAAGTCTAGAAGAGAGACTAGAAAGGCAATATAGAAAGGATAATGGATGTGAATTTTTGAGACCTGATAAAAATATGAATTAAAAAACCCAGGAAGTACAACATACTCCAAACAGGATAAATAAAATACAATTAAAATGATAGCTCATTATAACAGCAACAATGGAAACCAAAAACCAGTGGAATAATATCTTCAAAGGGTTCGAAGAAAATACTTGTTAGCTAAGAAACGTGTTACCAGAAGACTGACTTTCAAAATCAGAGTAAAATTTGATATTTGTAGTAGACAAAGCCAATCAAAATTCCCCTCCAAGATATCTGCACTAAAAGAAATTCTAAATATTCTTTATGCCTTAGAAAAATTATCCCATAGGGATAGTATAAGATACAAGAAGGAATGGTGAACAAATAAAATTATATATAGATGTATATATAATTTTTTTTAAAAAATTAGTGGTTTTCCACCATATGCTTTAAAAAAAATTTTTTTAGCTGTTGATGGACCTTTATTTTATTCATTTATTTATATGCGGTGCTGAGACTTGAACCCAGTGACTCATAAATGTGAGGCAAGCATTCTACCACTGAGCCACAACCACAGCCCAGATGTATATATAATTTACATTAAAACAATATTAGATTGAGTATATATATCAATAGGTATGGATAATGGATACACACACACACACACACACACACACACACATATATATATTTATATATATCCAAACTAATATTGTATCCTAAAATAATAATTATAACATTATTAATTGGGTGTAATTAGACTTTGCAAGCTAAATAGTAATGCTAAAAATTCAGTGAGACTACTGAAAAAAAAAGTGTATACATTTCACACCAGTAGAAAATATAAAGTGGGAAAAATTCAACTCAATTGAACAGATTCAATTATTTGTAAAAAGTATTATAGGAGAAAAAGCAGAAAAGTAAAAGCAAGTCACAAATAAAAATGTGTGATACAGAAATATATTCATTTATATTAATAATTGCAATAAACAAATGCAAGAATACTAAATAATAAAAACACTCAATTCACCAGGATATATAAAAATCCTAAGCTTGTAAGAGTCTAGTAAAATAGCCTGAAAATATATAAATGAAAATTAATAAAACTATAAGAAAAGAAGTGGAAAAAACTACTATCTTAATAGAAGATATCAATATAATTTTCCCAGTGTATAAGAATCAATTTTTGAATTTTGAACAAACACAATTAAAAATCTTGATCTAATAGTAATATATAGTACTCCAGATAAATCATTAAAGAATACACATTTTCTTCAATATCATGTGAAACATTTAGAAAAATTGATCATATACTGATCCATAAAACAAGTTTTAATAAATTTCAAATAACTTACATAGACCACCTTCTGTTACCATAATGCAATTGATATAGAAATCAATAGAAGTATTTTAAAATTCTCATATGTATATATAATTAACTAAAAACTCTTCCAAATGAATTAAAGAAAAAACCACAATGAAAATTTAAAATGACAATACTACATATCATATTTTGGGGATGTAGAGAAGTCAATATTATCAGTATTCATAGAGAACTTTGTAATCTTAAAATGTTTATATTAGAAAAGAAAACAATGCTTTCAATTAACAAGCAAAATTACCAACTAAAAAGTATTAAAATAACAACATAATACATTAAAGTAAGTAGAAGAATGAATAAAGATACCACAGAGAAAATCAACAAAGCCAAACGGGCTCCCAGAATATAATAATAAAAAAGATAAAACTTTGCTAGATTGATCAAGAATGAAAAGGAGATGTAACTTTAGAAATAGCAAAGATTTAAAAAGTAATAAAAATATGAGAATATTATAGACAACTATTTCTAATAAATTTAAAAATAGAGACAAAATGGAAAATTTTCCTAGAAAAATATAACTCACCAAACTATTTCAAAGTGAAAATCTGAACATTCGTGTAACTACTCAAGAAACTGAATTAGTTAAATATTTTCTTACAAATGTTACTTTTTACAAGATTTTATAGGTGGGTTTTATTAAAATTGTAACAAAAAGATCATTCTAATTTTATACAAGTTTTTAAGCAACATCTTCTAGAAAACTTATTGGTATATTCCCCAAGTTATTCTGTAAACTTGATACCAAAACTAGATAACAAGAAGTTACAGGCCAATCTCATCACTGGATATATGCAGAAATCTGATATTAGTAAACCTAATCCAATCACGAAAGGTAAAAGTTTGATTATTCTCAGGAATGCAATGGATATTTCAGAAAGAGACCCATTTCTATTTGGAACTGACATATGCTGTGAATGGCCTTCCAGATGAGTAGGGATGAGATATTCTTAAACAATTGAAAAGCCTGATGTAGTGATGTATGACTATAATCCCAGTGATTTGGGAAGCTGAGGCAGGAGGATCTCAAGTTTGAGGCCAGTCTCAGCAACTTAATGAGACCCTGAATCAAAATCAAAATAAAAAGGGTTGGGGATGTAGCTCAGTGGTAAAACATCCCTGGGTTCAGTCTCCAGTACCACCCCTCAAAATGTGTGGGTGTGTAATAAATATTTACTTATTTCAGATCTAAAGACAGAGGAGCATTTCTTAAACAATATAAAAATTTCAACTATAAAACCATTATTGATACATTTGACTACATTAAAATTAAGAACTTCTGTTTATCAAATGACAGCTTAAAAGCAAGCAAAAAATGAAGATTAGGAAAAGATGTTTGCATCACATAAAATTGCCTAAGATTTAGTATTTAAAATATATGAACTAAAAATCCACAGGAGAAGGACAGCAGCCCATTAAGAAAATGATCAAAAGATTTTAGTTAGCATCTTATATATAAATGAAAGAGACAAATGGTGACTGCCTTAGGCTGCGTTCCCTAGAAGCCTGAGATAGGGATTCTTGAGCAAGCGGGGAGTCTTCTAAGGAGGGACCTATAAGGAAGTGAGGGAAGGGTAGAACAGATGTAGAAGAAGCTAAACAGAGATATTCTGTGGGATGGCACCACACGTTTTGTCCCCTTGATGAGAAGGGACTTGGCCTTTGTATTCCTGTATCCGTCAGTTATTGGCTATGATCTATTTCAGGCTTTTTCAAGCAGAGTGACTTTCATTGGCCAAAGGCATCTCTCCAGAGCAGAACGAAGGTATGGGCTGGTCTAACAGCATCTAGGGGGGAAATGCACTGGTCCAGTAAAGGAGAGCTGCACAGGGCACTAAGAGAGTCTACCACGGTCATTCTCGTTAGAAGTCAGAGAAGTAGAAAGTGTGACTAAGATGAAATATGATTTTAAAAGTTATTTTACAAAGCTATTAAGGTTTAATTTACAGACAGTAGAATTCACTTATTTTCAGTGCATAGCTCGATAAATTTTAGTAATTGCATGCATTCATGTAACATCTACCACAATCAAGATGCAAAACTTTTCCATCAACCTAAATAGTTTCTTCATGATTTTTTTTCAGTTGATCTGGTCTCTTGGTCCTGGTCCAGGAAACCACTGATCTGTTTCTTATCGCTGTGGTTTTGAGTTTTTTTTTTTTGTTGTTGTTGTTCTGGGGATTGAACTCAGGGGTACTTGATCAGTGAGCCACATCTCCAGACCTGTTTTATATTTTATTCAGAGACAGGTCTGACTGAGTTGCTTAGCACCTCGCCATTGCTGAGACTGGCTTTGAACTCACGATCCTCCTGTCTCAGCCTCCCCAGCAACTGGGATTACAGGCATGTGCTACCACACCTGGCTTGGTTTTGACTTTTCTAGAATTTCACATAAATGGAGTCAAATAGTATTTGCTTTCTGTGTTTGACTTCTTTCACTTAGCTTAAAGTTTCTGAGATCGCCCATCTTGTTTTGTGTATTAACATGAAATAACCTTTTATATCCACTATATTCATAATAATGATGCAGTCTGACAATACATAGTGCTGGGAAGATCGGATTATTGTTGATTATAAATCATTGCAATCATTCTCAAAAACTTTTGGCAATTACATTGTAAAGTGAAACATTTGTTTTCTGTATGATCTAGCAATTCTTTTTATGAAAACACTTAAAGTAAAATATTTTATGCATTTTCTGTGAGATAGACACATAACAAAAAAGCAAAAAGTAAAGACCAAAACCATCAAATATGTATCCATAGAAGAATTGATTAGAGTGTATTGTATATATAACTTGGAATATTATATACCAGTGAAAATGAATGAACTATATATCCATGGAAACATAATGTTAAGTGAGAAAAGAAAGTTTCAAAAGCTTGTCTGAAGGTACATATAGTACATCCCTTTAGCACTCAACATATGGATACTCAATAATATAGAGTTCAGGCAGATGTAGATATATGATTAAACCATAGAAGTGTAATAGAATAATGAACAAAAAATGAAAATATAAATACTTCAGTGGAGAGGTAGAAGGACTGGATAAGGATGAGTATATAAGTAGCTGCAAGTCAATTACATTATTATAGTACTTATGTAGTGATATCACTGATTTTTATTGTAGTCTTGTGCTTATAACTTATCTGGGTGTTTTATTTATGCCTTCACATGGACAAAATATTATAAAATAAAGTATACAATATTTGAAATAATGATTTATAAGTTGGATGTAATGTTTTCCACATGAGCCATTTGTTTTTTTTTCATTTTCTGTATTCTTTTTTTTATTGGTTGTTCAAAACATTACAAAGCTCTTGACATATCATATTTCATACATTTGATTCAAGTGGGTTATGAACTCCCATTTTTACCCCGTATACAGATGGCAGAATCACATCAGTTACACATCCACGTTTTTACATACTGCCATACTAGTGTCTGTTGTATTCTGCTGCCTTTCCTATCCTCTACTATCCCCCCTCCCCTCCCCTCCCCTCCCATCTTCTCTCTCTACCCCATCTACTGTA
>NW_026000249.1:29357201-29434613 GCF_001458135.2 Marmota marmota marmota
GTTTTTTTTTTTTTTTTTTTTTTTTTGGTACTGGGGATTGAACTCAGGGGAACTCAACCACTGAGCCACATCCGCAGCCCTATTTTGTATTTTATTTAGAGACAGGGTCTTGCTGAGTTGCTTAGGGTCTCGCTTTTGCTGAGGCTGGCTTTGAACTCACAATCCTCCTGTCTCAGCCTTCAGAGCTGGGGAGATTACAGGCATGCTCAGCTGAAGGCTGGGTATCTTGAGTGTACCTGCCAGTCTAGGGCTTTCTATCTGGTTCTGTCCAACTCATTCTACTAATAACGGTATAGTCCAAGGTCACCTGGTTCACCTTTAGGGCATGTGGTTGTCTCTCAACATAAGAAAGACATACTGAAAGACATACTGAAGTTTAGTCTATGAAAGCATATGTGTATTTTAAATGAGTGATTTTCTAGGTGTTTGAATTTTAAGTAATATAAAGAAGATATTTGGAATGAGGCCTGCCCTTAAGCCATTGAATCACCCAATTGACTCCTTATTTCACCATAAATGGGTAAAAAATTCTACAAGGGTTTTAATCACTAAGACAGAATACCACCTCATTGGATTCTTCTTGGAACAAGATGTGAAGGCAGGAAATGGGAAGAAAGACAGGGGAGAGGTGAAAAATAGAAATATCAAGAATGTCTGATATAATGTACATGAGAGCCACTCTCATGTACAACTCTACTCCATTGAAGGATGTATTTTTATTGGTTAGCTAGCTGTCTCTATTACATTCTCCTAACTTGTTTTCTGGTCTTCTCTGCCTCCTCAATTTAACCTAGCTTATACTTTTACAATGAATTAATAATCCTAGTCACATTAGCTAATTACTTAAAAAATCTATGGCTTTCCACAGTTTACCAAGTTAAATATCAACTCATTATGCTTAGCCTCATCCATTAATACTTCCCTACCTTTTCCAAATGTTTCAGCCAAAATAGACCACATGCTGTTCTTCAAACACTGGATCTTTGATTCATCCTATGTTCCCATCTGGTATTCTGTCTACCTCTGTATCCTAGCTCTCATCAGCAGTGTACATTTTAAATAAATTCAGCATATTTTTCTTATTTTATGCCTTTCTGAGTCCTCCAGTGAGGGCAATCACTGAATTCTAAACTGTCAGTGTCAAAAATGATGTTCCCATTGAACGTTGTAATACTTGGCAGCAGCAGGAGGCTTGGCCCGCCAGCCTGAGGAACAGGGTTCTTCCATTGACATGTTACAATTAGCACCCATGGAGACAGCAGCTTACGCACATTCCACTGTTTGTAACTACTACTTGAGAGTGTTGGCATGAAGTCATTTCCTAGGGCATAGTGCCTACCAGCTAGAAGTCAGGATTTTACTTGTTTATAAAGCAAAATTTAGGGCATTTGTGCAAAGACTCATCAGAGTAATAGAACAAACAAACAAACATGAAACAAGAGACCATATGCAGAATTTTTAAAAGACAATAAGGACAGCAATGCATTAAAGAAACAGAAAATTACATGAAGACTTCTGGAAAGATCTCTTTACATTTATTACTCTAAGATTTCTGATGCCAGAAAGCTAATTTGGCTCCTGACGCTTGGTTACCTTTATGCCTAGAAACCCAATTTACCAGGTTTTCTTGATTTATTCCCAGTTGGAAATATTCTGCAGTACTGCCCTCAGGCGTGTAACAAAACTCATCAGTCTCTCCAGGACAACCTTGGCTACAGTCACCGTTTCCTTCCATTGAAATGACTCTCCTCTGAGTGTCTCAGTTTCTCTCCTGAAGATGTAGATGCCCTGTCTGTTAGCTGTCATTTCAGGATTGCTTTACTGCATCCTGAATCCATTCTGACTGGGCAGGTTCACAGGACCTGCTCGTTTTCACAAGAAGTAAGCTTTGTAAAGCCTTGCTTAATATTCAGTTGTTGAGTAGAAATGAATGTTAAAACTGAAAATATAAAAAGTGATATGCTTACAATTTGAGATATGAGGAACCCCAAATGATATCTAAATTAAATTATCAAGTGGAAAAAAATGCCTTGGCAGTGTCCCTACCCCATTAATTATTCCAACCTCACGTCCTTCCATCCATTTGTCCATCTATTATTTACTGTGAGAATACTCTCTTTTTAGCTTGGTGTTTCTGCTAAGATCCTTGGATAAAAGAAACAGGAAGTTTCCCACTGAGCATTTACTCTCTGTTCCTTTTCCAAACTCCTGGATGTTTTTGAGCTATTCTGTTTTTGCCTTTAGTTTGAAGCATTGATGTGTGTGTTACCTCCATGATCAAAAACCTTCAGTATTCTTAAAAACAAGCAAAATGTTCCAAATCTATTAGACAACCTAAAAGGAACAAAGTACAAACTTCTCAGTTTGGCATTCAATGTCCACTATTATGTGGGTCCTACCAACTTTCCCCAGCTCACTTCACAGTTCTTTCTTTAATTATCTTAACTGTTTTTTTTCCTGCAATTCTTGAATTTCTGCCTTGCATGTTCCCACCCCAAGATCTTTCCTAATGTGGTCCCCTTTCTCTTAATGTCCTTTTACTCAACTCAACCTGCCCAAATCCTGATCCTGAACAGTCCAGTGCAAACAATGGAGTCTTAAAGTTTGTTTTTGAACTTTGCACCAAATCCATTTACCCTTCGGTGTGAACATTAATAGTGTTTTGTATGTTATGGTTTTGTTGGTATACTTCTCTCAGGGTAGTTGTTAAATACTCCAACAACTTTAAGAATAATCCATCTCTTTCTTCAATTAAGGATTACCTTTTTAAATTATTGAAGCTCAGAGAACACCTAGAATAGTGTTATGCACAATTAGACTGTCAATAAACGTTGGTTGGTTTGAATGGGCAATGTCCTGTCATTTAAGGTTTGTAGGGAGGGGATCACAGAGCCAGGGAAGAAAGGAGAGATGATAAAGTCCAAGGAAGCTATCAGTCTATCTTTATAACTGGGAGATAAATAAGCATTTGTGTTTCAACTAAGGTTTGAGTGGAAAAGGGGGAAGGAGATGGATATGAATGTTTATGCAAAAAAACGGATTATAGGGTAAAGGCAAAGGAACAGAAATAACATCAAGGGCTGGAGCCTGGGTGACAGGGAGAATGAGGTCATCCTGAAAAACAAACAAAAAAAGGAACTCAGAAAAGGGTGGTTTGAGCATAGGGGGAGGGGCAGATAGCTGATAATGAGTTCAGTGTTTTAGAAACTTACCTAGAGGTACAGGTAGAACCAGGAGGAGGGACTTGAGAGGTGACTGGAAATATGGCATTGCAGCCTTGGAGAGTCATCAGCTTGGAGGTGACAGTTGGAACTAAAAGAATGGAAGAAATTTTCCCACCTTGTGGAGTGGGGGAAGAAGACTGGGAAATAGACCCTAATGAATACCCATGCGCTCAGAGCAGTGTCACCTGAAACTCCTTTTCTGTGGCAATATTTGCTGCCAAAGATCATATCTTGTACTTAGCTATTTGTTTCATTGTAGCCGTTGAAATTTCTCTGGTCCTGAGTTTTCTGTTCTTCACCCAGTTCTTACACTTGAGGAAAGGAAGCTATTTCTTAAACCTTCTGATCTTGCCTTTCAGAAGGCACCAGATAAAGTAGTTACTTTTTAACCAGAGGGCAAGATACAATGTACAAATATGAAACATAAGGAATTGAATTCTGCATATCAGAGTTAAGTGTACTTTGAACTTTGAGTGGTGAGCAAGGAGAAAGACTTAACTGGGATGGGAACTAGAAAAAACAATCCTTGGAAGTTCTGTGTTTAGGTAGGAGCTAGCTTGGAAACTCTTTAACTCTTAATAAGAAATTCTGGGAAGCTTCCTAAATAAATAAACTCAAGAAACATTTATTAAGCATCTATTATGTTCCAGGCTATGTAATCAATTTTTCATATTTAATTTACCCTCAAATTTTGTGAAATAGATATTCTGTCCATTTACAGAAGAGTGTATCTTGGGTATTTTTGAGATAGCAAAACCTCAACTACCTCTGCTGGCTCTACTGCCAGGGACACTGGATGTTGAGACCAAAGTGCCCCACTAAATGGGAGGTTCCATTGTACCAAAATCTCCAGTTGGCTGAGCCTGAGTTCTTTGCCTGTGTCCTAGCTGCCTGGTCTGGGTTTTGTGACTTTTGTAGCTGCTTCCTCCAAGGTTCCCAAATAAGATTCCCTACTTCCATAGGAAAGGGGATCAAATTCTGGGAAGCCTCCAAACCATCAATAAAAATCCACTTCAAAGGGCTGTAGCTCAGTGATAGAGCACTTGCCTAGCACATCTGAGACATTGGGTTTCATTCTCAGCAGCACATAAAAATAAATAAAATAAAAGTATTGTGTCCATCTACAACTAAAAAAAAATTAAATCCACTTCAGTGAGGAAAATGGTATTTATATGTTCAAGGATACTGGTAAGCACTGGAGCTGAACACAAACCCAGGTTTTCCAATTCTGATGAATCTTTGCATTATACTTTTGCTGTTTTGCTGTAACTATTTGAAAGAAGATAGAGAATACATCTATTTCCTCCAAACTGCTTGCAATTAACAAGAATTCTTTTTAGAAACTTTAATGTACCAGACACTGTACTAGGTGATTTATATACATTTTAAAATCTTTATAAAGCCTTTTTAATTAGCATCCCTATTTTGGGGGTGGGGGGTATTGGGGATTGAACTCAGGGGCACTTGGCCACTGAGTCATACCCTCAGCCCTATTTTGTATTTTATTTAGAGACAGGGTCTCACTGAGTCGCTTAGGACCTCCCTGAGTTGCTGAGGCTGGCTTTAAACTTGCAATCCTCCTGCCTCAGCCTCCCAAGATGCTGGGACTATAGGAGTATCCCTATTTTTTATATCTTTAATCTTTCCCTTTCTCCTTTGCCACTGCTTAGATTGGGCCTGTCTCATTTCTTTCCTCCACTATAGCATCAGCCTCCTAGTGGTTTTCCAGTCCCCTCTAGTCTACTCTCTTCATTGCAACCAATAATTCTGTATTAATGCTCACCCTCTTAACTCCTGTTAAACTTTTAAAAATTAATTTCCCCCAAGTTCAAGTTTCTTCATGATCTGATTCTTGCCTTTGCCCTTCTACCTCATGTCTCCCCATCCCCCTACTCCAGACATCACTTTGCTCTAGGCACACTGAACTATTTGTCATTTTATAATTTTAGCTCCTATGTTTAGGTCTTCATGCATGTTGAGTCAATTTTTGTATATGGTACAAGGTTGAGTTCCAATTTTCTTTTGCATGAGGATATTTAGTTTTCCTGACATTTGTTGGAAACACTGTCCTTTTCCCATGGAATGGTCTTGGCACTCTTGTTCACTGATCATAAACATGAACATTTATCTCTGGGCTTTTGATTATATTCAGTTAGTGTGTATGTCTATCTTCATGCCGAGATACAATGTTTCGATGACTGCAGCTTTGTAGTAAGTCCTCCAACTTTGTTCTTCTTTGTAAAGATTATTTAAACTATTTTGGGTGCTTTGAGATTTCATATGAATTTTAGAAATAGTTTTCCTATTTCTGTTAAAATATAACAGTCAATATCTATAAAATTTCTTAGAAATGCTGCTTTAGCAGCATACTGTATGTTTTGATATGTCACATCTTCATTTACATTTCTCACAACATGTCTTTACATTTCTCTTTTGATTCTTTCTTTGATCTGTTGATTATTTAGGAGTGTATTATTCAATTCCCATGTATTCATGAGCTTTCAAAATTTCTTTGTATCATTTATTCCTAGTTTAGTTCTATTATGGTTGGAGAACATATTTTATTTCCATCCATGTAAATTTATTGAGGCTCATTTTATGGTTCTTCATTGAGAATATACCAAGTTCAGTTGGAAAATGTATATTTTTTTCTTGTTGGATAGAGTGTTCTATGGATGTCTGTTAGACCTAGTTGGTTTATAGTGTTGGTTGTCTTCTATTTGCATTGCCTTTCTGACTAGGTTTTTTTTTTATCATTATCTTTTTTTTTTTTTTAGTTTGGACCTTTATTTTATTTATTTTATTTTATATAAAGTGATGAGAATCAAACCCAGTGCCTTGCACATGCTAAGCAAGTGTTCTATCACTGAACCACAACCTCAGCCCTTCTTCTGACTAGTTTTTATGTGCATTATTGAAAGTGAGGTACTGCAGTCTCTATTGTTGAATTGTCTACTTTGGTCTTCATTTCTGTCAGTTTTGCTTCATGTATTTTCGCACCATTAGTTAGGTACTAATATATTTAGTTTATCTTGTTATATCTTCCTTATGGATCAATCTTTTATCATATAAAATGATCATCTTTATTTCTAGTCATGTTGTGTGTGTGTGTTAAAATCTATTTTGTCTTATATTAGCAGAGCCACTCAATTTTATTGGCTGTTTTTTTTTGCATGATATTTTTGCATCATTTTGCTTTTCATATATTTGTATCTAATTTTCATCTTCTGTACAGCACATAAAGTAAGAACTTGTTAATTTAATCTGACAATCTGTGGCTTTAATTAGATTACTTAATTCATTCATATTTATATTATTATTTATATAGTTGGGTTTATGCCTGCCATTTTAGTTGTTGTCATTTTTTTCTTATATCTTTATATTTTTAGTGTTCCTCTGATCATATTTTACTAATTTCTTTGCAATTAAATAAATACTTTATAATGTAGTATTTTCATTTCCTTAATGATTATTCTCACTATATATTTTTAGTTATTCATAAGAAATTGCTTCAGATTTATGCCAACTTCATTCTAGAGAGATCTAAAATGTTTTGCTTCTAAATCTCTAGTGCTCTCCTTCTATTTGTGGCTTTACTCCTATGTATTTTATCTGTAAGTGTTACAAATCCAACAATACACTGTTGCAATTATTTCTTTCTATAATTTTATGTCTTTTATAGCAACTAAGATAAAAAAGTGAGAATAAGTATATAATGATAGCTTTTTTGGCTCTCTATATTTGTTCCTGTGGATTCTAGTTAACATTTGGAATGATATCCTTAGCCCAATTCAGCTTTGTTTCCATTGACTTCCTTTGAGCTGTTATTGGCAAACATATTTCTATATGTTATAGGACCAATGATGCATTATATATGTATTATTTTGTAATATCGATTTTAAAGTAGTTAAGCAAAGAAAGGAGTATAAATGTATATTTATACTCGCCTTTATAATTAGTCTATATCATCAATGAATCTACCAATCTCTTCATGATTTCTTTCTAGCACAACTTCTGCTGTTCTCAAAAATTCCCTTTGGCTTCAACTTTTCCACTGTCTTTTCTGAATAAAGTCAGTTCCTTTGCTTTGGGATTTGGAACTCTCTATTCTATGGTCTACTTCTCTCCCCAGGCAAACATTCTTAGTCAGGCTCTGGTTCTTTGGTTAAAGTCAATGGCTTTCTTGTCTGAGTGACACCCCCAATTTAGGAACTGAATGCTTGGTGGATAGAATAGGACAGCTAGCCCAGTCTTCTATATTGTCATAAAAACCCTGCCTCAGGAATTAGGGCAAAGACAAATGGGACTCTACTTTTCGTAGCAGCATCAGCATTGAGCCTCTATTCCATGATTGGAGGCTGGGTAGAAGAAGGGAGCAAACACCTCTGCTTCACTCACCCAGAATTTAACCTCAGCAATAGCTAGCTAGGGAAAAGATGTGAAATGCTGTTGTCCTGACCTTCATGGCATGATAGCCTTCTAACTGGGAGGATAGGGAAAGGGAGATTATATATATATATATTTGCTATATGAATCTGGAGTGGATTTTTCATCTCTTATATTTGGGAGGTGGGAGGGATGGCATGGGTTTTGGGCTCACATACCACAGGCTTTTATAGTTTTTCTTGAGTTTTGATAGATTTCTAGAATAAATGTTTCATTTGATGTATGCCCATAAGACTATTTCTGGAGACATTAAAGTAATTTTCAGGCTGGGCATGGTGGCACATCCCTATAATTTCAGCAACTCAGGAGATTGAGGCAGAAGGATTGTAAATTTGAGGGCTGCCTGGACAACTTAGCAAAACCCTGTCTCAAAGTAAAAAATGGGCTGGAAATGTAGCAGTACACGCACACGGGCACACACACTCACAGAAAAGTGATTTTCATCAGCTTAGCTGGGAGTAGGTCCATGGAGCTCCATATGTTGTCATATCAGAAGTTGAACTCCCAAGTAATCCCCAGTAATCGTTTTGTCAGTTCCTGACTCTATTTCTAAACATAAATTATTATTTTTTTCTATAAGCAGTTGACTATTAGTTTCCATAGTCATCTACTTTAATGTTGTCCTCTTATCATCCGTCATGGAAAAATGCTAAATGAAAGTCCTCTATGCATTGATTACTATTATTTGTGAGTTTTAAAATTTTTTCAAAAATGATTAAACTGTTTAAAAGCATATTTCAAAACTGGGAACCATTTTTAAAAATGTAATTGCAAATTTGATGTCTCAGTCAAAGGTCAACGCAACCTTTGATCACACATTACCCTATGGGAACCAAACTAAAATAAGTTGGATTTTGCTCCAGGCATTTGGCAGTTATGGGGTGGCACGTGAACAGGAAGGCTGCTTTTATTGCCCAAAGACTAAGTCCTTTCCACTTCAAAGTTTCTAATATGGCCATCAAGAGTTCAATTTCCAAAGAGCTGTTTTGTGGGTAACTACTTTATTTGTCATATAGAACAAGGTCCTGGTACACCTGGGTCCCACACACAGGCAGAATCTCTGTCATTTGGTAGCAATAAACCTCTTCACAAATAAAGAACAATTGTTTTCATGTCAGTTCCTGACTCTATTAATTGAGCCCCGGTAAAACATTGCAAAACTGAAATCCTCATATAAACCTTCAAACTACATGGTTATTAATCCCCCATCCCCTCCTCTGAATCTTCTTTCTTGAGTTCACAAACTTGAGTGGGCAAGAAGCATTGTTTTGCGTTCTTATTTTTCTAAAATAAAATCAAAGCCGATGCTAGTGTTTATCCTTCCTGGGCTGTGAGAAATACTATCTCGGGTAGAGACAAGTTCCTCCTCTCTCCTTCTCTCGTGTTTAGGATTTTAGATCACTTAGTTTCTGTGCTTTTTATCTTTTATGTCTAGGCTGCTTTCTGGATAAGTAGCCTCTGGGGAATCCTTGTTGGGGGCTTTTGGTGACTTTCCCTACAGAGATCCTCCCTATGTCAGGGGTCAGTGTTCTCTTTCAGACATAGGAGTGCTGTTTCCTTCTCTGATTTAGCTGCTTCCATCTTGGAATTTCTAACTCCAATAAAAAGACTTATTCCTTCCCCTAAGACCTAATTTAGTCACCTTAATAAGCTCAACAAATTTGAAAACTGTTATTCCAGATTTGTGGGATCCCAATAGACCTCCAGGAGCCGAATCCGATGCAATCACACAAGAGTCTTTATTGCAAGCTCCAGCCTGGACTCACAACCAGTTCCCGACGTGGTGGTGCCAGGGAGTGAGTCCCGGTCCTTTTTCAGTGAGATTTTATAGGTTTGGGGGATACTCTATGCGTCACAACATCACACAGCAAATCATTCCATACCGTGGGAAAATCAAACAACAACTCTTAACATTGATTAGCACATTCAATGGCGGGAACAAGTTGGGTAGGGGTGATTGATTAGTGCAAGGGGGGGGGGTTCATTTGAACTGATTGGTTTAGGCCACGAGGGGTGTACGTGCTAAACTATATGTTTTCCCAACATGTTGTCAACCACCATAAACTACTGGGGTGTCATCTGGCATCCCAGGTATTTTCCCTGTCTCATGCTGATTGGTGGCTGCTAGGGGGTTGCTATGGGTCCCCACCTAGCCTGACTGAGCCAGGGACACCTGGCGCCACAGACCTCTCCTGTTATTTATAGACAAACAACTCAGCAGGGTGGGTATGTGCCTAGGAGTGCTCTGTGGGTTTTTCCAAGGACAAGGGTCATGCCCCCTTCCTTAGGACAGGCCTTGAGGTGGAAGCTGCTGTTATTTGTTTATTTTTAAAAATGGAGTCACATTAGTTTCTCAAAAACAAGATCCCAAAAGTATATGTGCTTCATATTCTGCTGTGTAGCAGCACCTCACCTTCTTGGCTGTACAATCTTCCCATCCCTCAGATAAAGGAATTTGAAAGCTTTTCTCCTTTCTCTGGGAGAAGGGAAAATATAGTGAAAACAAAATCAAATTAGTCTTTCCATAATCTTCACATGGTTTGTAAAAGCCTATATGGACTGCTTTCTCTTCTTTCCTTGCCTATTTTCTAGTGGAGTTTCTTTTTGAGATGGTTAAAGATTAAGAGAGAAAAAAGTGAAGAGGATGATTAGGGGACTAAGCTAATTTAACCTGCTATAAATGATGGGTTCCCAATTTAGTAATTCAGAGCAAGGTATCATGTGTGAATAACATTTGGTGACACTTAGGGTGATTTTTTCTCTCTCCTTTTCTTCCCAACTGTGGACCATACTACCTTCCACTTCTCTTCAAGTGTTTGGTTTTTGCCTTAAAATACATCATGTACATTAAGGGTAATTACCCATAGTTCCTATGGCTCTTAAAATGTCTTCCCCATCATCTCACTGCTTTCTTCCTTCGTTCATTCCTTCCTTTCTTTCTCCTTCCTTCCTTCCTTCCTTCCTTCCTTCCTTCCCTTCTTCCTTCTTTCCTTCCATACTTCCTTTCTTCTTTTCTTTCTTTGTACTGGGAATTGAATCCACTCAATCACTGAGCCACATCCCCAGCCCTTTTTTATATTTTATTTAGAGAGTAGGGCCTCACTAGGTTGTTGAGGCTGGCTTCCAACTTGCGATCCTTCGAACTGCCTCAGCCTCCCGAGCTACTGGGGATTTTAGAGGGGCACAACTGTACCTGGCTAGCTCTCTGATTCTTGCATTCCATCAGTAGAGTTATGCATCTTTTAAGTGCAGATAGCCTAAGAATGTTACTGCTGGTGACCGGTGATGAGTCCTTGCTTCCCCAATGTTGAAGAATAACACCAGAGAAGCATGCCGAGGCAAGGTCAGAGTGGAAAGTAGAGGATTTATTAAAGGACAGCAGAAAAGACTTCTCCTGGAGGAAGAAGGGGACCCAAGAGGTGGAATCCGTGGAAGTGTGGTTGTTCCCCCATTTTATAGTTCCTTCAGTGATGGAATGTAGGTGGGAAGGCCCGAGGGGTAGGACACAGGTGGGCCAAAGAAGGAATCTGGGCAGGAAGGACTTGAGTCAGCATCTTCAAGTTTTCTGGGAGCTGTTTCATTAACACTTCTTTGGGATGGGCTCTGGGCCTTGGGCTTTTCCCGGAACATTCCAAGAGTTGTTCAGCTTTTCCCGGAATTCATTCTCAACATGGCCTCCATTTTGGATCTTACTTGATATTAGACCCGATTTACCTAACTACACTGACTACCTAACTTTAAATCTGGCTTCAAGAAGATTGTATTAGCTTCCTAGGGATGCTATAACAAAATTTCACAATGGTTTCAGAAAACAAAAATTTAGTGTCTCACAGTTTTGGAGGCTAGAAGTCCAAAATCATGGTGTCTGCAGGATCATGCTCCCTCTGAAGGCTCTGAGGAGAGTCAGTTCTGTGTCTTTCTTCTTGCTCTGGAATATACCTGAAAGTCTTTGTACTCTGTGATTTGTAGGTACCTTACTTACTCTAATGTTTGCCTCTGTGTTCTTCCCTGCCTGTCTGTCTCTTCAAATCTTTCTCTCCTTATAAGGACACCAGCCACTGGATTGAGGGTGCACTCTAATTCTGCATAACCTCATCTCAACCTGGTTATATCCTCAAAGACCATATTTCCAAATAAGTTCACATTCAGAGATATTGGGTGTTAGAATTTGGACATATCTTTCAGGCAACGTAACTGAATCCACAACAAGGGTTAGCACTAAATTATTGTCAGTTACTTGTGGATTGGTATGAGGGAAGCATTCTAAGCAGGTTTCACAATCTCAGGACATGATGGTGGGGGACTGGGGCAGAGGAAAAGAGAGTGTGGTGTGCTGTTCACTGCAAATTGAAGCTGAAGATGGATCTCCTGTGGCCCTGTGATTCTCTGTCACTTTGACCATAAGAAGGAGAAAAAGAAGGCTGAGAAGATAGAGAAGCTGCAGCTGGAAGAGAAACAGAAATTAAGTGACTTTGGTAAAATTCCTGATGAGTCCAGAGGGGAAAAAATCTTGGTACAATGATCTGATTTCAGTCAAATGCCTCTCTCTAATTTAAATGGTTTTGAGATGTGATTAAAATCTCAAATTTCTAAGTTTTAAAATTTTGTCTCATCTTTTCTTTATCTTTCATTGTTTCATAACTGAGCTACTAAAAGTTTAACTTTTGGTTTCCTTTAAAAGAATTTGTCTTATGATTCTAAAGAACCACTAGGTTTTAAATCCTCCTCAACTGTATCATTTTAATTATTTGAAGATTAGAAAAACTGACAAAACAGTGTCAAAAATAAAACTAAGTTTGGGGCAAAATTAACACATGCTGTTTATTCATCAACTTGCAGCAAGAGAACACTTGTGGAGGTCACTGTCATTTCAGCAAGGGCTCAAAGGTGTTAGAATAGGCAGATTTACAGTGAAAGTGAAGAAATACTAAGATAGTATCTGATTGGCGAACATTCTATTAAGGCGGGATTTTTTTTGGTGGGGGGGGAGGAAAGGAGACTTTCTAATGGTCTTTAGGTTTGTTTGGCAATTCCTGGTTGGTTGCAAAGGTTCAAGTGAATAATTTGGAAGCATTTTAGCATTCCATAAGAGAAAGGATTACTTAGTGATGGGGCAGAGGGCTGGCTGTGTTCTGGGAGGAGTGGAGGTTTATGAGATGCTTTCTTGCAGTCAAATTGTCCTTGGTGTTATTGGGAAGGAGGAAACTTCCATGGCAGAGAATTTCCTTAAATTAATGAGAGCTATAGATAATACATCCCATTGTAATTGGATAGGAAGGATAAAAAAAAAAGGAAGACTACTAAATAGCAGTTTGAAACAAAGCTACATTTATTTGCTTTCCTGGTAATACTCACACACTATCTCAGCAGGACTCTCTTAGCAAAAATAAAGGTCTAGAGGCAGAATGAGAAAGGAGAAAGTTTGACAAATGACTGAGATTCTGAATTCATGTCTCTGGCTGGCTTATAAAGCAGATTGGAAACTCTTCTATGCTACTGGTCACTTTTAAGCTGTTTTATCACTAAGCATCAGGAAGCCGAGTTTCAAACAAGCCCAGGAAGGCATGAGTTAAATTCTAGTTGGTCTAGCTTCATTCAGGGGCTCACTCATATGCACATGTAAGCAGCTCAGCAAGCTTTTTCTTTTCATCCTTTCTTGCTTTTTCTTTTTTTGTTTTTGCACTGGGGATTGAACCCAGGGGCATTTAACCACTGAACCACATCCCAAGACCTTTTATATTTTATTTAGAGAGAGGGTCTCACTAAGTTGCTTAGGGCATTGCTTAGTTGCTGAGATTGGCTTTGAACTCACAATCCTCCTTCTTTGGCCTCCCGAGCTGCTGGGATTACAGGTGAGTACCACTGCGCCCAGCAAAGTTTTTCTTTAGTGGAGAAAATTTATCATATTAACATTACAAAATATTAGAGCCAATAAAGCATCCATAGCTATACAAACTTACCCCCAATATAACTTTTTATTTGTGCATATTGCTTTTGCTTTTGTCTAATGAATATATATTTCATAGTTATAAACATATTGTGCATACTGTTTTGTATTTCTGACTTGATAATATCCTAAAATGTTTTCCACAGTCTTTATTATTAGGATTTAATACCTATACATTGTCTCTGAAGTCAGTATAACATCATTTATTCACAACTCCTAATTTTTAATATTTGGTATTTCCAATGACCTGTTTTTATATATACAAGTGAACATCTTTATGATTCAAGACTGTTTTTTGTTTCTTGAATTATTTCCTTAAGATAATAATTTCCCCAAAGTGGGCATTCTATGCCAAAGGGAAGGGACCTCTCCTGAGTTTTAATATAGGGTCCAAATTTCTTTCTTTTGTTTTATATTTTTTTATTTTTTATTTTTAAGTATATATGATAGTAGAGTGTATCTTAATATATTCTACATACATGGGGTATAACTTTATTCTAATTAGGATCCCATTCTTGTGGTCATACATGATGTGGAGTTACACTGGTCATGTATTCATTTATGCACTTAGGAAAGTTACCTCTGATTCATTCTATTGTCTTTCCTAATTTCTTTCTTATTTCCAGGTGATATTGCCCTCATTCCCACCCCACCCTATAGCAGTAAATGTGTAACAGTTTTACTCCAAACTTGTCAGCACACAAAGTTTGTGCCATGAAAAAAAATCTTGCTAATTTGACATCAGCACAAAAAGATGCTTCAAGATTATTTTAAATTGCATTTCTTTATTTTGGAAGATATGCATTTTTCCTCCCGTCTTTATTTCCTAATGTTCTTTACTCATCTGATGTATTTGATTTTGAACCAAAATAAGATTGAGAACCCTTCCACCTATCCCACTGAACACTTAATGAAAAGGTATGCTCTTTTGTTCTTTACCTTCTGCATGGGGTAGCTGCTCACAACAAAAGCAGTCTTTATTTTTAAGACTTCTTGTTACAGTTCTACCTATTTACTTGTAGTATAAATAAGGTTTCTTCAGCAACATATCCTTGATGAAAAGACAGAGTCAGGCTATCAAAGGAACCTTCCAAGAACAATGCAAATGTTTTTAGCTTTTGATATTTTTCTCAGTGAAATTAAATGGTAGATTTAACATCTGTGATCTATTTAGCCCTATGTAGAAGTGTTCCTCTTAAATTTGCTTTGATTTGCCACCAAATGCAACCAATTGATTTCTGTGGATCATTGCCTTTTATCTCTCTACCCAGTGCCTCTTCCTATATTCTGATGTAAGAACCATGGAACTACTTTCACCATCAGAAGAGGAATAAAAGTGATTAACCACACTCACACACTTTTCCAAAATATTTTAACTTTTCCATAGACTCTATGATTTAATGGTGATTGGTTAGATGATATTTTCACTATAAGAGGAACAAATGTGAAAGAACTTTGAACATTTGGCCCTATTTTGTGACTTCATATGAATACTATTATTCTACCATTCCTAGAGTCTACTCCAAGGTTAATACATAATTTCACCACTTGGGAAACTCCTTCTGTAAAAGGCCAGACGGTGAATATTTTAAGCTCTGATGGCCACATAAAGTCTCTGTCTCCTCTTCATCTTCATCCTTAGGTATAGGCCTTAAAAAACAACCTGTGGTTGAATTTGGATTTGGCACATGAATTGTAATTGTTCATTCCTGATGTAGAATAATCTAGGAAACAAATTAAGATTTTATTTTTTCTTTGTGAGTTAAGTAATGCATAAATAGGATTAATTAGCTAGCTGGGCTTTTTTCCCTTTTAAAACAATAACAAAAAAGCATATTTATGAAGGTAAAAATGGGCTCCATCTGAATGGCTAATCTCATTTATCTCAACACAGCTATTTTTAAGTAGTTGGTGGTATTCTTTTAAACAAAGAAAGAAAAGGAAAATAAAGCTGCCAGACAATACTTGTATTTATTTTCTGTACCTCTGCAAGAAATTATTGTAATGAGAATCAAAATGATTACATTTCTTGAGGGTACACTGGGAAAACTTGTAGTGACAATTGCAAAAATGTACTTAGAGTTTAATTAAAACACTGTCACTTAAAGGACTTCAAATATTTTTTCCTGCTTAGTTGTGTAACCAGTGTGCTGATAAGTTGTACTCTAATAATAATAACCACTAAAACTAACTGCATAAGTATGCAGATGAAGGTCAACTGTAGCACTGGAATTTGATTTAAAATATTTTTCAATAGATTGATAATGGAGCATCATCATCAATTTTATTTGATAATACTGTATTTTTTTTTTTTTGATAATACTGTATTTGAATTTCTTTCTCTCTTTCTTTTTCTTTTTTTCTCTTGGTGGTGCTGGGGATTGAACCCAGGGCCTTGTGCATGTGAGGCAAGCACTCTACCAACTGAGCTATATCCCCAGCCTCATATTTGGATTTCTAAAGGAACTTTTTACTTATCCTGTAACTCCATGCTGATATGACATAGGCAGAATGCTGAAAATTAGCAACCAACCCCACTCCTGAAAACAAAACCAAAACAAAAAAAGAATCTCTATCAAATCTGTATCGGTGTGCTCAGTCTACCACAATAGAGTAGAATACCAAAGACAGGGTGGATTAACCTACTGAATTTTATTTTTTCACAGTTCAAGAGGCAGAAAGTCCAAGATCAAGGTGCTATCATGGTTGGTTTCTGGGGAGGCCACTTTTTCTGGCTTGTAGATAACTGTTTCTCCCTGTGTTCTTACATGGCCTATCCTACGTGCATATGGAGAAAGAGGTAGAAAGAGCTCTCTCGTAAATCTTCCTCTTATAAGGACACCAGTTCTGTAAGGTTAGGATCTCACCCTTATGAACTCATTTAGCCTTCCTTACGTTCTTATAAGCTCTGTCTCCAAATATAGTTAGACTGGATGTTAGGATTTCAACATAGGAAATTTGGGGTTGAGGGGGACACAAATCAGTCCATAACATAATCATTTAAAACAGATGTTACAAAATCTATTATAATTCTCCCTGGTGTCAACTTGCTGTGACCAAAATACCCAATAAGAACAATGTAGAGGAGGAAAAGTTTATTTGGGGGTTCATGGTTTCAGGGGTTCAGTCCATGGTCAGACACCTCCACAGCTTGGGGCCCAAGGTGAGGCAGAACAGACGGCATAAAAGACGAAGCAGCTCAGGAAATGAAAGCCAGGAAGCAGAGAGAGCTCTGCTCACCCAAAGACAAAATACAAGCCCTAAAGGCACACCCTCCAGTGACTTACTTCCTCCAGCCACACCCTACCTGCCTACACTTACCACCATGTTAATCCATCAGTGGACTAATTCATTGATAGGTCACACCTCTCATAATCTACTCATTTCATCTCTGAAAATTCTTGCATTGTCTCACACATGAGCTTGTGGGGGACACTTCATATCTAAACCATAGCACCTGGTCTGTCACTCAGAATCTGTTTGTCTTTCAAGTTGAAGAAATTTTTATTTCATTTCTAAGCCCATGCAAAGTTTGTACTAGCAAGTTAGAACGCTCCTCCATTGATACCCAAAAGACTTAAAATCAGCATATTACAGTGACACAGCCACATCATTGTTTATAGCAGCTCAACTCACAATAGCTAAACTATGGAACCAACCTTGGTACCCTTCAACGGATGAATGGATCAAGAATATGTGATATATACACAATGGAATATTACTCAGCATTAAAGAAGAATGAAATTATGGCATTTGCTAGTAAATGGATGGAGCTGGAGAATATTATGCTAAGCGAAATAAGCCAATTCCAAAAAATCAAAGGCTGAAAGTTTTGTCTGATGTGTGCATACTAATTCACAATGGGGGGTGGCTAGGGAATAATAGAGCTACTTTAGGTAGAAGGGAGTGAAAAGAGGGGAGGGGGAATGGAAGTAAGAAAGATAGTAGAATGAATCAGACATTATTACCCTATATGCATATATAACTATATTTAACCGTGGGATTCTATATCATGTACAACCAGAAGAATGAGAAATTATACTTCGTGGGGTTGGGGATATAGCTCAGTTGGTAGAGTGCTTGCCTAGCATGCACAAGCCCCTGAGTTCAATCCCCAGCACCACACACACACACACACACACACTCACAAAAGTAAGTATACTTCATTATATATGATGTATCAAAGTGCAGGGTACTGTCATGTATAACTAATTAAAACAAATAAAAAATTAAGAAAAGAACTTTGGAACACACACACACACACAGAAGAACTTCTGTTGACTTCAGGCAGGACGGGACACTGGACAAGAGATGGTTGGTAATAAAGGGACAAGAGAAAAAATAGGGAAAGAAAATTCAAATATCAATTAGCACAGCAATCTGGGGCCATGGAATGCAGAGGTAAATGATCTTACTAATTTTGAAAGAACCCGAAGGCATCACTCACTAGAGCTGCCCAGTAATGATCGTGCATAATGACCAAGTCAATAAGAAAAGCTTCCTTGTCAGATAGACAAAGGGGAATGAAAGAAAGGGAGGGGGTTGGGAATAGGAAAAACAGTATAATGAACTGGACAGAAATTTCCTATGTTTATATATATATATATATATATATNAATACACAACCAGTGAAACTCCATGTCATGTACAACCACAAGAAAGGGAAGTTATACTCCATGTGTGTATAATATGTCAAAATACACCCTACTGTCATTTATAACTAAAAAGAACAAATAAAGAAAGAAACAAAGAAAAGCTTCCTTGTTTAAGAGAGATAAGAATGTAACACACTTTAGATAGGATAGTTTAGGACAAGCAACTGCAATTGTTTATAATGACAAAGCTTTCAGGTCCCTGTAGAGATTCTGGCCCATCTCTAGAGTCTTTTTCTCCCAGAAAGCAGGATTGGGGTCCACATTCCTAGACTCTCTGAGGTTTCAGCTCTTCTCTTTTCTTACCTCTGCCCAAAAGAATCTTACTGTCTTCTAGGTCTTAAAATCTTTCTTTCCCCTCTCAAACTGCTGTTCTGCATTTCAGAGAATCTCTGTTCTCCAGGAGGATCTGGCCCTTGAAAACTGAATCCAAGAATCTGGTACACTATTTCAATTTTCAGATTAGTCCCTCTTCCTACCCCTGCTCCAGGCAGGTGACTTAAAGCTGACTCTGGGCTTGGATGGAAAGGGGGAAGGCAATCCCTGGAAAATAAAGGCACAATCATTGTCTCCCATGCTCTTTACAACAGTCCTTCATAGATACTGTTATCATCCTCATTTTGTAGAGTAGGAATCTGAGACTCAGGGGGATTAAATCGTTCACAGTCAAATAGCTAGTAAGTGAGAAGGTGGTGGACCAGGATTGATGCTCAGTTTTGTCGATTTCTACACCTACAATCCTCTCCATGCATCATCAAAAGGAAGGGAGAAGTTTCCTAACTGATATTATGAACTTTGGAGGAATTGACTCTGTTAATTTCTCTACGTTAGATTAGGGTTAGCAGCAAACCTGGAGAATGAAAATGACTTTCCTGAGAAACGGGGCTTGGCAAACCAAAGCCAGTCACAGGAAAAAGCATCATCAAAACCTGGAAACCATGTGGGCTAAATGGTTAGGCCTTTTGGGGACATTAAATAGTATGGTCGATGAACCAAGGATGAATCCTAATTGTATGAGTCTGCGGAAAATATTTAATTTTATTTCTTAAAGAAAACGATAAGCAGCCTGCCTAATTAGAAATTAACTGCCATACTCTGAATTATGCAAACAGCAGAACAGGGAGGAAAACATGAAATGAAAATGTGGAAAACTCTTGTCAGCAATATTTTTACTTAATTTGAGTCTTCATGGTTGTCTTTTGCACAGAGTGCTTTTCTTTCCTTTCTGGGTTAGTGGTGTTCTCCACGTGGAAACTGTTGGTCTGGATCCCAGACTCCAGAGTTAGAAGCTTCACTCTGTTGAAAAACTTAAGCTGGCATTATTCAGTGGGCCGAGGCTTCATCAATGGCAACACCTTGCAGCCATATGTCAATAAATAAATGCTATAATGGGAAACAACTGCAGAAAGTGAGTCATCAGCTTTCCACCTCTTCCTTGGGAGAGCTGTGCTAGTCATACACAGAAGGCAAATTTCACCTCTTTCTCTCCACCTTTGCATCAAGCCTGTTCACCTTGAGCTTCCAGGCTACTGTAATACAGCTCAGTTGGAAGCAACTAGTGTCTTGGATGGAGAGTTCCCAATGGAATTGGAAATGACATCACAGATAAGGACACCATGAAACAGAATAGCAAGCAACCACACAGCTGGTCAGTTGGAGCAGAGGCCACCCTTTCTCAGAGTCTGAATTTCCGAAAGCTTTGGAGGATGAGCTAATCATACAAACAACCAGCTGTGGAAACTAAATACGCCTTTTCATAGTTTCCATTTTTGCAGCTGTGGAAAAACATGTTAAATAAAGGTGAATTTGGTCTGAGACCATAATGTTAATTAAAGCAAGCTCTTCAAGGATTGACACATATTATACTTTAGAGAAGGGTTGATTATCCCCACTAGTTCTCCATCCAATAGACCAATTTGGCTTATTCTTAAACCTGGAAAGAATACAAGAAATCTCACAGTGGATTACAAATGCAATCTTAATGCTGTGGTTTCAATACTTGAGGCTCCCATCACAAATACTGAAATTACTTATTCCATCCAGTCAGCAGCTAGTAAATACTTTGCAGTCGTAGGTTTACTTAATAGATTTTGAAAAAAGTAACCTCTTATGTGGGAGGCCGCCATGTCATGTGACCAGCATTTTCCTCTCCTGATTGGTTTGAGGCACTGTCGGTCACTTCCAGTGATCTGGCCACTTTCAAGTGGCTGTAGACCGTAGCCCCGATCTTGAGAGTAGTAAAAATGTAACAAATGTGTCTTCATGCATAGGCATACCTTCCTGCAGCCCCATGGGTCGAGCTACTGTCACCTGTTCCTTTGTGATATTGCCCCTTGTTCTGTTTGGGATAGAATGTTCCATGGAAACACCCTTTGTGTGTCCCCTTCTCTTTACTCTGCCCTTAGGTGTGGCCTTCTTAGATGTCAGTCAACCTGCTGACAGCAGACATCAGGAAGCTAGACCCCTTGAAACCTGACCTCTGCCTCATTTGAATGGCTTCTCCTCAATAAAAGAGGTCAGCATGCGCTCCCTCTCTCTCTCTTTCTGTGGACCCTTAAGGTCAGAGAAGCCGTCACAGGACCCCCGTCACAGGATCTCTGTCTCTTGTGTGGTTATTTGCACAGCCCAGTTCCCCTGGAGTGACCCTGAGTGTTTTTGTCCCCGGGAATGTGACACTGTTAGCTGCAGTTTGCCTTCATCTCAGGAGGGACACAATTCATCATTACCAGGCTACCCATGGGGTGTCCCAACAGTCCTGCTGTCATCCTCATCCTTACAGGCCACATCCTGATCATATCTAATTTTCTCCAGGAGCACAGGTATGACATGGAACGATGACATTTTCCCCTAAGGAGGTTCATTTAACATACTTATTTAGGAAACACAGAGGAGTTCACCAAAGGGGATGGGCCATTGCTTCACACATAGTAATAGGACCTGCCACCTCAATGAAATTCCTGACATTGTCTAGAAACAGTCATTGATTCTTTCAGCACCCACAATGCTAAAACAAACCCAACATCTTTTAAGCCTTTGGGGTTTTGGAAGCAATGCATTCATCATTGATAAATGTCACTGAATGCCACTTATGTTGTTACTTAAAAATTGGCCACCTTAAATGGGGTCACCTACATATGACAGAAGGCTCCAGAGTCTTTCCAAATTGCAATAACACAGGCACCCCCATTAGTGACTCCAGATACTCCCTCACTATAGAGGATTTAGCAATTTCTTCTCATGCTTCCTGAAGTCTCTGGACCATCCGTGATGGTGGCCAACTGACAGTGCAAGAAATTGACCTTCTTGCTCCCATAATATATAAAATACTGGTCACATACTGGGCCCTTTTGAAGATAGAGAATTTGGCAGGTCTTGAACCAATGACACTCCACACTCAGCTGTTTATTATACCTCGAATCATGAAAGCATGACCCTGAAATCTTAGCATGGCCATCAAGGCCCTCTTGCTACCAGATGGAGCCAAACTAGATCTTCTGGCATGTCCCATATGTAGGAGGCGATAGTTTCCCCTGTACTCACTTCCTTGCTAGGTATGGTTCTTGAGTAGTTCACCTCTCTCTAAGTACCCATCAGCTATCTGGAAAGCCAAACTAAGTGAACAATAGTAAGAGTTACACTTTTGCCGCAGTCCGGCTGCAGCAAAATAACCGGAGGGTGACAAACAACTTGTGTAGATTGATACAGCAGGAATGGGAGCCGTTTATTGTAGGACAGGAGCAGTATTTATACATTCCACACAGCTTATCTAATTAGCATAAACTAGATATATCAGTCAACCAATAAGGAATCTCCACACTTAATGGCTCGCTGGTGTTACTTCACAAACCACTCCCTCTGGCATTTTGCTAGGCACCATCCAGACTTGTTTACGAACTCTAACATTCCCCTGGCAAAATGCCAGGTGGTATTTTGACTTGTTTACAGACTCTAACACACTTTATATATGGCACCACTACTGTCACACATGACAGAACTTATGGGAAAGTTGCTGCTTTTCATAACTTAGTCATATCTTACCTGATCAAGGATCTCAGCCCAATCAGCTGAACTTCAAGCAGTCATCTTAGTGATTAATGCCCCAGTTAGTAATTAACCAGATTTGAACACTTATACACTCATGGGTCATTGTTAATGGCTTGACCAATGGCAACAATTCCTTGTCTAGGTTTGCTTTCTTTGGGGTAGGGAACTCTAGGGAGTTCTTGTCTTGTAGATGCTGAAAGTTTAAATGAATGCCACACATGTCTCTGCACACCCTAAAACTACAACACAAGGTCTCACAAAGATATTCCTTATCCCTTTCAGAGTTCCAGACATTGTTGAGTGACTACTCATTTTACTTTTCAAAATATACAGTGCTGAGCTCTTAGACAAGACATTTGATAGAACATTTACTTTTCTTTCAGACTTCAGGTTACAGGCCTCATAGAGCATCATAATGGCACATTTATAAAATTTCATTCAATTAAATTAAACATGGCATATTCCTGTCTCCAAATATCAGGGGTACTGTGTAATGAAGAGAAAATTCATTTTTTGCCATATGACTGCTATAGCCTGCCACTTTACCTTTCCCTTCTACTGTATATCTGGGCAAGCCAATAAGAAGCCTGGGCACTCCTTCTATGGGAATTCATGGGAAGATCAAAACATACAAGCTCTGGAACATGGGTAGGAACTCTTACCCCAGCACTGCCTTTGAACCACCATTGAACTCCAACCCAATTTCTTCTTCTTGCTTTCTCAAGTCTTTTTGGGCCTTCTTGGGAGTCTACCCTGTTCTACCTAGGAAGACTTATTATGTGAAGTAATAAATATTTTCATATGCTCTTTGGTGCACCACCAGTCTCAACATCCAAATCAAAATTTGAGGGGGGTCCACCTTGCTTCTGTGAGATTATAGATACTGTATAATTTTTATAATGGCCCCAATGTAATAGAAATTTATTTTTTGCTCATTAATATTCCAATTGGATATTTCTCATTAATGGTTGATTTTCCTCCAAATAATGATTTGGGGACCCAGAGTCCTTCTACCTTATGGTACTCCACTATACCCTAGGACTTTGTTTTCATTTTCTGTACCTAAGCACTGAAAAGGAAAGAGAGCATGAAGAAAGTACTCCTGTTCCTTGATTCAGAAGAGGTACTCTACTTTTGTTCTCATTCCATTGTAACACTTAGTCACATGACCTTGCTTATATAATAGGGGATTCTGGGAAATGTAGTTTTTTATATGTTAGTAATAAGTCTATGCTAAGGGAACAAGAATTTTAGTGGACAGCTAACCATTTTTGCCACAGGAACATAACCCATATCTTACAGGTATTTGATAATTTGAAAGGAATATGGCTTTATCTTGGCATAGGAGAGACTGTGCATAGGACAGCCTAATCCCTAGACTATGGAATGACCATTTTTAGGGTGGAGTTGTTTGGAAGAAGGATTTCAAGTGTTTCAGTAGCCTAATATTTGCTTTCCCTTGAGCTCTCTTTTTCTTGTTGCTTCTTCTTCCTTTCTTCTTTCTCTTCTCCTTGACCATGCATGAATAAAGCTCAAAGTGCCAGGGATGAGGGTGGAAGAGGGCACGGATCAATCTTGCTTGGCCATTTTAACAGAGATGTGGGTGAAGGGAGGTGAACCAATCCATTTATCCCTCTCTCTGTTGGAAGTCTTGAGCCAAATTTGGGTGAGGCTTATATATACAGCCAAATTTGGGTTGCTGTCAAGAGGTCTTGAGCTTTTCAGCTACTTCAATTCAAAGCAATTAATTTTAGAATTAATTTGGGGACAAATGTGTTTTCTACCAAGAAAAGAAATATTTATTTTTATTTGGCTCTTCCATATCAACTCACCCAACTTCCATCTTCTATACTTTCATTTCTCAATTTTATTTCCTGGGAGCTTAAAAAAAGTTCTAAGAGCCCTGATGATGCCACTCAGAGTATTTTTATGTTAGAGTGTTTTTTGGTTGTTGTTCAAATAATCACTTCCACTGTGTGCATGCGTATGTACTGCATTCTAACACTGTTCCATGAATCAAAATATCAATAACAAGCTAATAAAATAATATTGAGCTGGGGTTGAATGAGGGGAATCAGTGAGCCACAGGAATCTCATGCTCTCCTTTGGCATATAGATTTAACATCACATCTGATTTAAATCTATACAGTAGCTAAGCCCATCATGTGTTGTTTTCATTTTTTAAAAATTTTCCTCAGACACATCTCTCCAGGTCTATCTCTTTTTTCACTTTAATACTCTTTAAATTATTGAAAATCAGATTTTCCCACTGACTGTGCCTTTTGTCCCAAATGATAAATGATGATCTCTGTCTCCTCCTCTCTCTGTCTGGTTCTGAACGTTGTTCAAAATAAGCCGGCTCTTCGCGCTGAGTTTTTGCTGCTGTCAGGGGATTTATGTAGGATGTGAGCTGAGCTATGGCAACTGCAGTGATTGGATAACGGCTCCTTCAGAGCTGCATGCATAGCACAAACCATGGTGGGGCTTTTTTTGGTTCTTCCCCAAATAGCTGCAGTTCTTGTTTGGGGATTTAAAATGTTCATGTATTTTCAAGTAAGAGAAGACATGAAAAAAATTCTTGGCAATTTATGATTTGGCAAATGAGTCTTACTTTATTACATTGGATGTGTGATTTCAGACAAAACATTTAACCTTTCTGAGCCTCTATTTTTTTTTTCTTAATCTGTAAAATGAGGAGACTGGTGTTGCATGACTTTTAAGATCCCTTCCATGTATGAAATTCCATGTCCTATATTTGGCGGTCTTAAGTTGCTTGATTCAAATAGTCTTTAATAGCTTTTCTTAAAAGTAGGGAATCCAAGAGAGGGATGATATTCTTTTGCACTCGCATTTAAAAAGTGAATAGCAAGGCTATGGATATAGCTCAATTGGTAGAGTGCTTGGCTTGTATGCACAAGGCCCTGGGTTCAGTCCCCAGCACCACACACACACACACACACACACACACACACACATACAAAAAAAACTTAAAAAGTGAATAGCATTCTTCCATATGTAAAGTATTTAATACTGAACTCATTAAGTTCTTTCCCCAGGCCTCTTTCTTCTCCAACATTCCCCATATTAAATAAACACATAGTTTCCCAGTTTACCAATCTAGAAACTTCCAGTCATCAGCACTCCTCCCTGTCAGCTCTTTCTGATGTGCCTGACCTTGCCTTTGATAGCATTGCTTTGGTGCAATGGGTTCCTTGGAGGCCAAGCTCACCCTACTCCAAGTCTGTTCATGGAAGGCAAAAATTCCTTAGTGGAAAAGTTCCTGCATCTAATCTGTTGGCCTAGGTTGGCTCACATGACACCTCTACCTCCTGTGACTAGCTATGTGACTTGTCCTAGGCTGGACTGGGAGAACTTGGCTTTTTGAAAGTAGAAGGCACTGAAGTCTATGTATGAGTGCAGAAATATAATTACTAACCTTATGGCCTTTCTAAGCCATAGAATCTTTATTGAAAAATGCTTATAATAATGGTCCAGTCCTCAGGGATTTAATGAGTGTGATGTACCCTAAATGCTCAATACATATTAGTAGTTATGATCACAATTATTGTAGAAGGCTCATTATCAGCCCCAGCCTCTCATGTGCACTGAGACCTAGAATAAAACATTGTTGTCCAAAACCCTCTCTTGGTAAGGCTTTGGCATTCACTCTAGGTGTTTTGTAACCACGAAGCCTTGGCTCACCCCTGTCTCCTTTCACCATTGGCTATTTGCTAGAATTTGAATATGACATGTCCCCTCCAAAATTCATGTTGCAATTTGGCTGTCACTGTGGCAGTGTTGGGAGGTGGGGCCTTTAGAAAGTGATTAGGTGGTTAAGGGGGATTAATACAGCTCTCAAGGGACTTGATTAATGAATGCAAGAGAGTGGGTTGTTATAAAAAGCTGTCCCTTTTGTGTTCTCTTCTGCAGGTGCTGCTCCTCCTTCCACTTCTCTGCCATGTTAGGAAGCAGCAGGAGGCCCTCACCTGAAGCTCAGCAGGTGCCGACCTCCTGAATTGTGAACCAAAAAACCTCTTTTGTTTATAAATTATGTGGTCTCAGATATTCTAGTATAGCAAAAGAAAACAGGCTAAGATACTATGGGACTTGGTAAATTAATAGGCTTTATTCCCATATCTTAAAATTTCTCTCACTTCATGGGTATATGAATGGGTAGTCAGGTGCAGGGTGGATGAATAACTTTACCTGGTGCCACTTCTCACCTGACTTTGTGACTCATCCACCATGCCCTACACATGGGATCTGTGCCTCTGAGATATTAAGGACCATTTTCTCCAAACGCAGACACAACTATTATTCTGATAGTTGTTTCATAAATGATCCTTAGGACCTCTTCTATCTGGCCATAGCTTCTACTTCTCTCCCTTTAAATAAGGCTGAGCATGGCAGACTGTATTTCTCAAAAGATGGCCATGACAAAAGTTTCAATCCCATAAACTCTGCACAAGGGGACCTGCTACTTTCCCATCAGGAGGTAGTGCCTCATTCCCCTATTCCTGAATGTGGGCTGGCCTTAGAAACTCACTTAATAATTAATATTAACATTCATATTAATATTATTTATTATTATTTGTCAGACTATCTCATCATTCAAGGATCTAGCCTAGACTTTTTATATGGTGGTAGGAACATTTCAAGAGCACAAAGATACAACTTTTAAGGCCCCTTGAGGTCTAGTTTCTGGAACTCACAATGTCACTTCTACTATATTCTCTTGGTCAAATTTATCTATTTATTATATTTATTAAGATTAGCAGTTGGGCTGGGGATGTGGTTCAAGTGGTAGCGCGCTCACCTGGCATGTGCGGGGCTCTGAGTTCAATCCTCCGCACCACATAAAAAAATAAAAAAATAAAGATGCTGTGTCCACCAAAAACTAAAAAATAAATATTAAAAAATTCTCTCTCTCTCTCTATTAAAAAAAAAGATCAGTAGTTAATAGAATGGGGAAGAAATGATAACTCATGACTTTAGAACTGGGTCAGAAAAGCCACACAGCTTCCAGCTTGGTATCTTGGATTCCTAGCTTAACAGGCACTCTACTCCTCAGGGGGTTTCCTCTCAGAGTCCCATCACCATGTTGTGAGAAATAGAAGCCATATAGAAAGGCCACATGTGGGTGTTCTAGTCTACAGTCTCAGCTCTGCCTGCCCTTCAGCCATTCCAGACCAGGCAAATGCCATATAAGTGAGGAATTAATTTGGAAGAGGATCCTCTTGCCCTGGCCATTTGTCTCATCCTCAGCTGTTCAAATCATCACAAATACTATGGAGCCGGGCCAACCAAATATCTGACCCATGCGTGTAATGATGGTTCTTTTATGCTACTTCACCTTATCTGGAGCCATGAAGTTGATGTGTGCCAACATTGTGAGGATCAGCAGGTCCAGTTTCTTTCCATCTTCCATCGGCTTTTGTTCAGGTCTTTGCACCTGCATCTGCTCCACTCTCAACCCCACTCTTCTTGTTACCAGTTTCTCACCCTTCACATCAGTCTCACACCACCGCCAGGACCATTTTTCTAGAAACAAAATCAATCATATCAATTTAAAAGTGCTAGATGTAGCCTTCACACTTACACTGCCTAACTTGACAAACAAGGTCCTTCATAATCTGGTTCCAACCAAACTCTCCAGCCTCATCCATCAGCTACTTTCTTACTAGAATCCTATCCTCCTGCCATTTTGACATTCCCTAAACACATGGTGTTCTCTCCTGCTCTGCTGTATTGCACTTGCTGTTTCCTGTTTGAAATAGCCTTTCCCCTACTTTTTCTTCTTTTTTTCTCTTCCTTCCTTCCTTTGCTCTTTCCTTTCTTCCTTTCCCAGTTAATGCCTGAGTCTTCATTTCTTACTGTTTAATAGTTTCCTATTGTATAATAAACCACTCTAAACTTATTGGCTAAAACAACAACCATATTTGATTTCTCATGTACCTGTGGGTTAAGTGGATTGTTCCATTTTGACTCACCCACACAGCTCCAGCCAGTTGGCAGCTCAGCTAGGGTTGGAAGGTCTAAGGGCTTTGCTTACATAGCTGGGGTTTTGGTGCTGACTCTGGTGCTGCTTTTCTCATCTTTCACTAGTCTATCTTGGGCTTCCTTACGTGGTGACAGTTGCATTCAAAGAAATCAAGTGGAAGCTATGAGGTCTCTTGAAGTATAGGCTCTAGTACTCACAGTGTTGATCCTACCACATACTAAGGGATAAAACTAAACATAAACCTGCCCATATTAAAGGATAAGAAAACAGGTTCCACATCATAATGGAAGGCACTGAAGAATTTTGTGGCTATAGTTATCACAACCTACATATCTTCCAAGGTCAAGTTGATTTGCAAGCATTTTATATTCCTTAATTATTCTTTAATCCAGCCATCCATGCTTACATTTACTTACAAACTGTTTCAGGCAATTTCTATAAGCCAGGAACTGAGTACTGAGAACACAGAAGCAAACTCCTTATGGTCCCACCACCTTTGTCTCTATAATATTAATTTCACTGTGTCTCTATAATATTAATTTCACTGTGTCATGATTATTTGTTTACATGTTTAATTCTCCTAGTAGACTGTTATGTCTTGGATGGAAGAAATGATGTCTCATTTCACTTTTGGTAGGAGTGATGAAGGGTGGTTTAAAATAAATAATAATTTTGTTTGTTTCCTATTGTTATGTAAGGGTAGCAGATCTATGTAGGAAGACTGTTTTTTTTTTCTTATTATTGAGAGAAAAACACTTTGATAAGACTTTTGCTTATGTAAAGTCTGAACCCTCACACATTTCATATGGAAGTTAAGGTCAAAGCAAAAATGCCTCTCTTTCTAACATTTTGTCCATTGGTGCTTGCTATGTTAGGAGGAAATGAATATCCTGGAGGTAAATCTTTGGGGAAGGCTTTCCTCCTTTCCTTTCTTTACAGGAAAAACAGAAATCAAGGCCCTTCATCTTCCCAACCCCTTCTGTATAGGGAATTGATACTAGGAGCAATTTTCCACTGAGTCACACCCCCAGCACTTTTAATTTTTAATTTAGAGACAGGATCTTGCTAAATTGCTTAGGGCTTGCTAAGTTGCAGAGACTGGCCTTGAACTTTCTATCCTCCAGCATCAGCCTCCCAAGGCTCATTATTCTTTGGATGACATAATCATGCTTCTGCAGTGAAATGTAAAATGATCCAACAATTGAACTTCATTGGGATTGTTTCTTTCATATACTGAGAAAATATGGAGGGATGTTTTTAATAGTTCTCCTGTTTCCACAACCAGGCAGGTGCTTAGTTTGAGTGGTTGAATGATTTTGTTTTGCATTTGGCATTTTTAATTTGACTTCTTCACTTCATGTCATTTTTTCTCTTTATAAAAAATACATGACCCATGTTGCCTAATTCATAAATATATATGCACACAGTTATATCTATATTCTTAGATATATATACATATTATAAGCTGGATCAACTTGTTTAAGGGTTTCTGTTTTTTCTTTTTAGCAAAATTGGGATTCTAATATATAAAAAGATGATGTGCATGTATTTTCCCTTAACATTATCACAAATACTTTCCCATCTCATTAAATGTTCTTTGAGGAAAGAATTGTCAGTAATGGAGCATAATTTATTTAAACATTTTTTCACTGTTGAGTAGATTTTAGATACCGTAAATAATGCTCCAAGGTATTTTCATGTATATATATTTTGCATTTATCATCATTTCCTCAGGCTATGTTTCCCAAAGGCTAATTATTGGGTCAAAGACCATGATCATGTAAAAACGACTTGCTCTATATCACCACATCACCCTTTGAAAAGGCTGTAATGATGTATACTCTTTTCAAATTGCCAGAAAGTCAATGTCTATGTGCTTTCTTGTCTTATATTGGTAATTTCACTAAAAATCACTTTGCTAAACTGATAGTGAAAATGGCATGCTGCTGGTTTTAATTTTCCCTTTTTTAGTGTATTGATGTAGCTTCTCTTTCAATAAATCCTGGCTTCATCTTTAGATCCTTGCAATCAGAGAGGCACAGCCTGTCTGTCACCTTGGATTCTGAGAGTTCATGTTCCTATTTTCTGAGCTAGAACTTGACTCTTTTTCACTGGAAGCGAAGACCAGTTACAAGACATCTCCACGGCAACCTCTCTGAAACTCACCAAGGGGGAATTTACTCACACAAAGCAAACAGTGTCCAATTCACCAAAGATTTTGCAGAAGAGGCAGAGGAGTGAGCTGATATTATACACCTGCCTTCAAACTCCTTGAAACCTTCTTTGGATGTGTTGCTTACCTCCAAGCTCCACTTTTCTCTATCTGTTCCCCAATGATCCAGGGTTTTCTTTCAGTTCTTCCTGCATGTGGCACTCAAGCTCATCAAGTTCACCCTAGTCCTTGTGTCCCTTTACTACCTTAGCAAATTAGTGACTCTAATCAATTGGCCATGCCTTTTGATGCTCTCAGCCCAACCTTCACATTTCATGTATGAAGGATAGAGGCCCTATTATTGTAAGGGAGAGAGATGCACAGGCAGCACCTGCTAACAGAACAACATTTTTCTCTACATTGTTTTAGATGCATTATGTGCCATGATGAGTAAATTTAAAAATGATATATTTCTTAGGCCAGATTCCCCCAATTTTTGGAGAGGAGTGAGAGGGTCCTCAGGATTACAGTTTATAAGGGAGGAGGGGGCAGGATTTGGCAGAGGGGTGACTTGAGCTATTGCAGCCATAATAGAGGCCTCAGTCAATGCTGTAGGGAGCTCTGAAATTGGCATGGTCATTCAGTTGCCTCAAATTGAGTCAAGGGGGTTGGATCTTCATATCCCACATCCATGGACCAAGACAAGTCTTTGGACGTGGCTGCCTTGGAGGGAATGTGTGCAACTGAGAAGTTTCTGTCTACCCAAAGAAAAAGGGAAGGGTATTTTCAACATTTAGTGACCAACATGCTCAGCAATAGGGAAACAAATCTGGATGATTTTCTCAGGTGCTTTATTATTTTTGAAATATTTTTACACTGCAAATCCTTTTTAAAATTTTATATATATGTTTTTTGTGCCAGGACTTATACTAGGGGCATTTAACCACTGAGCCACATCCCTAGCCTGTTTTTGTTTGTTTGTTTGTTTGTTTTATTTTAAGACAGTGTGTCTCTAAGTTGCTGAGACTGGCTTTGAACTCATGATCCTCCTGCCTCAGCCTCCTGAGCTGCTGGGATTACAGGCATGTGTCACTGTGCCTGGTTTTAAGAAAATGTTTTTTAATGCTATTATTAGTGCATTACAGTTATACACACATGAGAGTGGGGTTTATTTTGACATAATCATAAATGCATATATCATAGTGTATAGCAGTGCAATTCACAAAGCTCTTTTGACTATAAAGTATATTTAAGACTTAAAGCTAGAGGTGTATTTGAGATGCAAAATCAGTGAGGACTTCAGAGTTGGATGGAAGTTGGGTTGGAACACTAGTTCTGGCCATTTTGTCTATGTGACCTCATACAAGTCACTTGTACTCTCTGAATCTTTGTTTTCCACCCGTACAATGGTGTCCACAGTACTTTCTCTTTGTTTCAAAGAGAAACTGCGGTAACCAAAAGACCTAACAAGAACAACCTAGAGGAGGAAATGTTTATTTCAGGCTTACAGTTTCAGAAGTCTCAATCAGTTTGTATATGGCCACCTCCATTGCTCTGAGCCTCAGGTGAGGCAGGACGTCATGGTGGAAGACTGTGGTGGGGAAAAGCAGCTTAGGAAGTAGAGAGAGTTAAACTCACCAGGGACAAAATATATACCCCAAAGGCATGCCCTCAATGACCTATCTCCAGTCACACCCTACCTGCCTACAGTTATCACCTGGTTAATCAATGCAAGTAGATTAATGCACTGATTAGGTTAAGACTCTTATAGCCAAATCATTTCACCTCTAAACTTTCTTGCATCATCTTCCACATGAGCTTTTATATCTGAACAATAACACTTCTTAAGAGATAGATAAGAGAATTTAAAGAAGACTAATATCAGATATTTAGCATTGTGCTTCCTGGCACTTTGTAGATGCCAAATTCATGTGACTTTCCTTTTTCTTCTTTCCTCCTCATCCTCCATGACATTCATCTCAAGAAGTTTTCTTTTGACAATGTGAAGACTGTATACACTTCATATTCTTGAATACTGCTTCAAGAACTTAGAAGACTGGGTTTTAAAATTAGGAATCTGGACCATATAATATTTACGTTTGGTTTCAATATTTTAAAGTTCTCTTCTAACATTCTGGGATTGTAGGCATTGGAGCACACCACACAATTAATTCTTATCTCACTAGTATTCTCACTATCATCACCTTGGTTTTAATGAGCTCCAGTGGCTATCCTGGTTTTCTGTGTATTCAGATGTTTCTAGTAATTAGAAGAATTACATGAAGAGAATCTTCTGGGACAGTTTCAGGACCAGTGGTACCAAAATGATATTCCTTTCTTGCTAGCTTCTTATGAAGAAAGTACTCATCCTATATCCTTTAAAAAAGATATATGAGGGGCTAGGGTTGTGGCTCAGTGGTTGAGCACTTGCCTCTCATGCATGAGGCACTGGGATTGATCCTCAGCACCACATAAAAAATAAATAAATGAAATAAAGATATTGTGTTCATCTACAGTTAAAAATGTTTTTTAAAAAAAAGATATATGAGATTCTTTTGAAAAATACAGGTGGAATAATTAAGTATTTTACACATTAATTTTCCTAACTGGATTGTTGCCAGAAATGGTCTCTCTTTTCTTGCAGGGCCACATTTGTATTGACTGATTAGGTCTAACATTCCTGTGACAACTATCACTATTAGAATCACATACACATATATAGGCGCACAGGCACAGAGTTTGATCAATTGACCTGATAGCGACTGAATCAATTAGCTCCTGTGTGTACTAGTTGATCCTAAAGATGGTCTGGAAATTACTTTGTATGTCATGGACTTCCAAAATATCCTATACTAGTCTGCCTTGGCTGTCATAACAAGTACCACAGATTGGGCTGTTTAAACAACAGAAATTAATTTTCTTCACTTTTGGAAGCTGATGAGGCCTTTCTTCCTGGTTTGTAGACCACCATCTTATTACTGTGTTCTCACATGGCTTTTCTTCTGTGGAGAGAGAGAGAGAGAGAGAGAGAGAGAGAGAGAGAGAGATATCACCCCTGTCTCTTCCTCTTCTGATGAGGGTACCCATCTTATTAGATTAGGGGTCAACACTTAGGACCTCATTTAACCTTAATTACTTCTCTAAAAACCATATTTCTATAACCCACAATGAGGGTTAGGGCTTCGACATATCAATTGGGGCAGGGGACAGAATTCAGTATGTAACAACCTCTAAATTTGGTTTTGGCTCTTGTACAATGATGCAGATACTTGGTGATCAATTAGGTGAATCATTTGCTGTTGTAATTCATTAGTTATTTAATGTTTAACTACACATAACTGCATATACACAAATTGATGTAACTTGTTCTTCAAAAATAGTTAAGAACACATAAGTGTCCATATCATTAAGAGGAAGAAAATATCTTTGGACCTCTTATGAGGTCTGCTTCAGAATGAGTACCTGTTAAATTTGGCTATTCTCAGTTGGAGAGTTCTTTTTAATGGTTACTTGTGGTGTGTTTATGTCATCTTTTAGTTCCTATTTTCTGTCAAAATTTTCTTTTCTGAGCACTGATTTGCTATGTTATGACTGGTTTTCAGAGATGAAGCTTTTCTGTTTCATTTAGGTTGAAAAGTTGCTGTTTGAAGCTGTTTTATGTGAATTTTGCCTCTTCTTTCAGAGCAAATAAGTTTTGTTTATTTATTTTCAAGGGAACTGTTTCTCAGAAAAATGATTCCCTACAGGTTTGTGACAGTTTGAATACATCTATAAACAAGGCTATTTCTCTAGAAACTGCCATTGTTACTTAAGAGAATTCTTTTATTTGTCTCCATTCAAACCTATATTTGAAAATAATTGATTTTTGTTTTACCTATTCAAATCTCACTTTAAGCTGTGTTTGCCCATGGAAAAAAATTTGAAAAATTGACAGTAGGTATCCATAGCTGTGTAAGACTACCTGTTCTGGGCTTTATTTGACATTTTCCATTTCTGTTTGCATGGGACTGGATAGCAGAACAATGAAGAAAAGATGTTCATACTGGCTCCCCAACTCTTTCCCAACGTAAGAGCTTCTCATAAGTATTATCTTGGTTCTAGCCTGAATAAAGGGTTCTCTTTTAAAAATATTTTTTTAGTTGTCAATAGACCTTTATTTTTATGTGGTGCTGAGAATCGAACCCAGTGCCTCACACATGCTAGGCAAGCACTCTACCACTGAGCTACAACCCCAGCCCCTGAATAAAGAATTCTTAAGAAAGAATTCATGCCCATCATGTTTTCAATTGTGTTTCCAATTGCCCACTATGTAAAGGAGAATGGAGTTTTCTAAGCCAGAGCTGCTCAAAGGGAGGTCTAGTCTGTTGTTGGTAAACTATTCATACTGATTTGCGATCAGTTAAAAATTGGAGTAAGCCTATAAAATCCTTCATAGCCACCTGATATTGCAAAGACAACCACTGAAATTATCTTGAACAGGCTGTAGATCTGCACTGTTCAGTGTGGGAGCCATTAGCTGCATATGGCTAATAGCACTTGCAATGTGACTACTCTGAATTGAGATATCTGTAAATGTAAATTGCACAATGGATGCAAAAGATTTAGTAGGATAAAAAGAAATATAAAATCTCATCGGTAATGTTTTTACTCAATGCAATGATAATAATTTTCATGTATTTTGCTAATTAGACTGTATTACCAAAATTCAGGTAACTTGTCTCATTTTTCTTTTTTTCCCATAGATTTTATTTTTTAGAATATAGGTTCACAACAAATTTGAAGATTTCCCATTTACCTGCTGTTCCCACATATAAATAGCCTCCTCTACTATCCATATCCCATACCTAAGTGGTATACATTTGTTTCAATGGATGAACTTATATTGACACATTGTTTTCTCAGCCAAAGTCTATAGTTTACATTATGATTCACTGTTGGTATACATTCCATGGGTTTTCTCAAAGGTATCATTGCATGTATCCACTATTATTCTATCATACAAAGTAGTTTCATTGCCTTAAAAGTCTTATGTGCTCTGCCTATTCATCTCTCTATCCCACCACAAATCATTAGTTTTGCCTTTTTCCAGAACGTCAGATAATTGGAATCATACAGTATGTAGTCTTTTCAGTTTGGCCTCATTTGCTTAGCAACATGGATTTAAACTTCTTCCATGTCTTTTCATGGCTTAACAGCTCATTTCTTTTTAGCTTTGAATAATGTACTAACAGGAATGCATTGATACCTCACTGTCATTTAAATGTACATTTTCTTAATGACATATAATTTTGAGCATCTCTTCATAAAGCCTATATGACATCTTTATATCTTCTTTGGTGAGGTTTTTGTTCATGTCTTTGGCCCATTTTAATTTTTATATCAGGTTTCTTGTTTTCTTATTAATGAGTTTTAAGGATGTTTTTATATATTTTTGGTAAATCCTTTATCAGATATATACTTTGCAAATATTTTCTCCCAATCTGTGGCTTGTCTTTTCATTCTTAGCAGTGTTTTTTGCAAAGCAGAAATTCCTAATTTTAATGAAATGCAGCTTATCAAGTATTTCTTTCATGGACCATGCCTTTGGCATTGTGTCTAGAAAGTCATCACTATGTCCAAGGTGATCTAAATTTTTCAGCTATTTTCTAAGAGTTTTATAGTTTTGAGTTTTATACTTTGGTTTGTGATCTGAGTTAATTTTTATGAAGGGTATAAGGTCTATGCCAAGATTTAGGGTTATTTTTATGTGTGATGTCCAATTGTTCTAGCACTATTTGTTGAAAAAATTTCTTGCTTCATTGTATTGCCCTTGCTCCTTTGTTAAAGATTAATTAACTGTATTTATGTGTTTCCCTCTCTAGGCTTTCCATTCTGTTCCACTGATTTATTTGTTTATTCTTTCACCAATACCACATTGCCTTGATTATTTGTAACTTTATAGTAAGTCTTGAAGTTGGATAGTGTTAATCCTACAACTTTATTCTTTAAGCAATGTGATGGCTACTAGGAGTCTTTTGCCTCTCCAAATAAACTTTAAAATATTAGTTTTTTAAATATACACAAAATAACTTGCTAGGATTTTGATTTGGATTGTGTTGAGTCTATGGATCAAATTGGGAAAAAATTGGAACTTTGACAATATAGAGTCTCCCTTTTTCTTAAACATTTTTACTGTGGTCATAGACTTTCTTGAGTGTTGTTTGAGAAGCAGTATTCTCTATACCCTCATGTCAT
Source organism: Marmota marmota marmota (assembly GCF_001458135.2). NCBI lineage: Eukaryota > Metazoa > Chordata > Mammalia > Rodentia > Sciuridae > Marmota > Marmota marmota. Next base: position 29,393,902 of record NW_026000249.1, read on the forward strand.
GAACTTTTCTTGTGAAATAAAGCAAGAACTGGTCATTTCAGATAGTTTTTTGTTTCTGATTATTATTACTCTATATACATTGTAGGGTAATTGGAACCTTCTTGAGGTTTGTCCCCAAGACACATAACAGAGCAGAGTTAGCACATATTATGGTTTAGATGTGAGATCTCCCCCAAAAGCTCACATGTGAGAAAATGCAAGAAGGTTCAGAGAATAAATGGTTGGATTACAAGAACCTTAATCCGGTCAGTGAATTAATCCCCTGATGGTATTAACTGGGTGTCAACTGAAGGCATGTTGGGTGTGGCTAGAGGAGGTGGATCATTTGGGACATGCCTTTGGGGTATATATTTTGTAACTGGCGAGTGGAGTCTCTCTTTCCTGATCATCATGTGAGATGCTTCTCTTCACCACACTCTTCCACCATGATGTTCTGCCTCACTCGGAGCCCTGAGGAATGGAACTGGCTAAGGACTGAGACCTCTGAAACTGTGAGCCCCCAAATAAACTTTTCCTCACCTAAAATTGTGCTGATTGGGTCTTTTAGTCACTACAGTGAAAAAGCTGACTAAAACAGCATATTTCACTGAAATCTTACTTGCATAAGTTGGGTATTATTTATCCTGAAGAGTACTGTGTGTGTTACCAAAAGCATTCTTCTCCCCTGCCCTCGTTCAGACCCTCATCTCTGTAGTGGGTTCCTGTTTGGGAATGTAGACACCTTTTGTCTGTGGCTGCTGTTTTCTGAGTTCAGTTTGTATGATCAGTTGATCAGTACCTCTAGAGTGGCCATATTTCTACTCCTTCCTCTCAACTTGAGTGTCAATGTTGTCTTTCCTCTGTGAAGCCACCTCACCCTGAGGTGGACCATTTCTGTATGACTTCTCATGTTATCTTCTCCTTTATTACCTTGGAACATCTAGCTGGTCACATTGTAAATGGGGTCCAGTAGGCCTTCCTCACTTGAAGCCCCTACAGCTCAACAAGTTTGCTTTATTCATCTTCATAATGATAATATCTTGGCAATTGAATACATAACGTCACAGTTTTCAATATTCCTGATATTGGAGCTGCAATGAGTTTTTTAAAGTCAGCGAGGTTTTTATGAGTGGACAGTATCAATCATCCAACCAACAAATAGTTGTAACGACTTACTTTGCAAAATGCAGTGCTGAGTATTTTAGTCGGGGTATAGTTTTCACTAAAGAAGCTTTGTCAGTTATAGTTTTCTGTCACTCAGCCTGTGAATCCTTTTGTCATGTGTGTAAAATTCCCCACTTTATGAATCTTGATGGTGGGAAGGGTCCATCTCCCCTTAGGAAAACTAAAAATGCCTGATCCATCTTTTCCCAACTTCTCTTTCAGGAAGGCCATGGGCACATGACTGACTTTCAGTGACTCAGACATAGTTTTTTCCACACTGGACCTGGGAGTATTGGCTCAAAGAAGCAGGCAATGTCAGGAATCTTTGGCTTCCCAGAAAGCTGGTGGATAATGTAGAGGCAGGATCTGGCACTTGGGATGTGTTAGCAGCAGGAGCCTCTGTAGTCTGTGGAGGGATTGGAGGTATTGTCTTGAACCAGGTTCTTCAGACTTTCTGGAATTTCTATGAGCCACCCCAAATCCTTTTGATACATTCCCCTTTCAGTATATATTAGTCAGAGTTGTTTTCTGTTGCTGACAACTAAATATACTGATGGATTCAGTGTAATAAGAAATAAATACATGAGAAGTGAAGTAACAATTCAACATCCCCATATAGAAAGTGTCACAAAAGTGACAGATTCCCTGCAAAGTGAACCATGTGGGAAATATGCTATTATTGAAGATGTAATGGTATCAGCTTGTTGCTGAAATAACCTGGGAGGCTTTCCTGAGGAGGTGACCTTGCCTCAGTCTTGGGCAGTGATCTGGGTGCACAGAAAATATCAAAATAGAAAGGGTCGAGATATACCTGAAAAGAGGTTGCTAGATTTAGCAAATAAAAAAAAATAACACCTAGTTAAATTTGAATTTTAGATAAGGCATAATGGTTTAGTGTATTCTCAATTATGAATTTTACAGTTTTCTAATTTTATATAATTTAGAAGTTTATAATTTTATACTTTCTTTTGCCTATGTATGCCTTTACTTTATCAGAAACTCCTACCTTAAAAGGACTAAAGAACTTGGCCAGAAGAATGTAATTCACAAGCAAATTTTTCTAAGAGTAGTGAGCTTTGAAATGAGCTTTCAAGGATGTTTGGGATGCTGAGGAAAATATGATGAAAGAAAGAAAGAAAGAAAGAAAGAAAGAAAGAAAGAAAGAAAGAAAGAAAGAAAGAAAGAAAGAAAGATTATCTAAATTTGTACTATTTTCTGAATGCATTACCAGGCACTTTTTATCTTTTTCTTTAGTACTGGAGATTGAACCCAGGGGTGCTCTACCACTTGACCACATCTCCATCCCTTTTTACTTTTTATTTTGAGACAGGGTCTCACTAAGTTGCTGAGGCTGACCTCGAGCTTGCTATCCTCTTGCCTCAGCCTCCCCAGCTGCTGGGATTACAGATGTGAGCCATCATGCTTGGTTCCGATTCATATTTTTTAATATGGCATTAGTTTAATTGGAAGACAAATATGTTTGAAAGAGTGGAGTATCCATCTAGAACTCTGCCTCAAACTCTAATCTCATGAGCCTCAGTGTGTGTTTTCATTTTTAAAAAAGGTGACATAATTATCTGGTCTCAGAGTTTGTGCAGCTGTTCTGTGTCTTAATAATTATGCAGTTGTTGTGTATCCTGCTATGCTTTCAATGACTTTTGGTCATGGTCTTTTTTTTTTTCTCTCTACACTGAATTCCAAAGTTATGGTCTATTTCAGTCACTGGTGTTATGGTTATCTTTAGAGAAAGTTAAACAAGTAAACATTTACATTCCCTAAGTAGGTGGAAAGTGATCTAAAATCACATCCTTCTTTCCCGGAGATCTCTGCCAAATTCTTGGGCTAATCACTTAAATATTTTGATTTGATGCTTTCTATGGAATTGTTGTCTCATTAGTGATGTGTTCAAAATTCCAGATGTGGAATTTGCCCCTAAACACATTATTCAACAAAAATGTTACTCTGGTTTGCCAAATGTCTTAAAAATGGTGAACATTAATGCCTTAGAGATTTAGTGTTTTTAAAAGAGCTTTCTCAATTGAAAAATATGCCGCCTTCTTTTGTTGGACAATTAAATTGTACTAAATGTTGTATTTGGACAGTAAAACCTACTTGAACACCCTGATGGACAGTAAAGCTCAGGAATACATTCTAGACCTGTAGCTTTTAAATTGGAAGAGGAGGGAGCCCCCATACACATGTATACTTTGAGTCATTTAGAAAGACATTCAGTCTCCCTGTTCCTGAACTGCCTGTCAAGAGAGGGATTGGATGGATGCTCTTAGAACCATCTAGATTAATGCAATTTAGAAAATTCCCCTCCTGAGTTGCAATGAGGTGCTCCCCTTCCTGCTGAGCTCATGTCCACACACAGCTTGAAAATGATTTGGGGCCAAAGCAAAGGCACTTAGCTACTGAGTTTCCAGAGCAGAGTCATCCGATGTCCCCCACCCCCCAGCCTCTCTTTGCTTCTTTTTCTCTTTTCAGTTCACAGTCACCCAGGCTTTTGGGAAGCTTCTATAACATTTTTTTGGGGGGAAGTTCCAGATATGTGAGGATGACAATTTAGATTGAGAAAGAACACTGGGGAACTAAATGTTAGTTTCAATATCCTTCTTTGGTTGTGTGTGTGTGAACGTGGCACCCGTGAATATACGTGAAAAGATTTGATCAGCTGATCCATCATGGCTCACTGACTGGTAAGTCTCTGAGATAGCTGCCTCTTCTCTGGTGTCCCAGAGTTTCTCCAGACCAAACTTAACCCTGTGCTGCCCTTAAACCAATACCAAATGGGTCTCCCCCAGTTGAAGTGGGAGAGCTTAAGAACTTAAGTATCCTGAAGAAGCCAAGAACTCCTGTGTTTTAATTTATCTTAAACACAGAATGTTTATGTTTCCTCCAAATTCTTATATTGAGATCCTAAGCCCCAAGCTGCTGGTATTAGGAGACTTTGGTGGTGATTAGGTCAAGAAGGTAGCATCCTCATGAATGAGATTCATGCCCTCATAAGAAGAGAAATGAAAAAGATGATCTTGTAACCATGTGAGGTTACAAGAAGAAGACAGACTTCTGCAAACCAGGAAGAGGACCCTCATCAGGCACTGGATCTGCAGATGTCCTGATCATGGACTTCCTAGCATTCAGACCTGTGACAAATAAATGTTTGCTGTCTAAGCCACTCAGTCTTTGGTATTCTGTTATTCATACTCAGCCTGAACTGACTAAGGCTGTTTGGGTTCTCCCAGAAGCTGACCCTGACATAAGGTTTCAAGGATAAATAGTTAATTTGGGAAGTTATCTTAGGAAATGGCAGGCAATCCAGGGTACAGAACCAATCAGGTAACTACTGTGAGTAACTGGGGTCAGTCCCACTGGGGGCCTCTGGGTAGTGTGGACTATGGCTCAGAGTCACTCAGCAACAAGCTGAGATATTAGTCTTCTAACTGTCCCCTGTTATCTGCTGAGGTCTAATCCCAGGAGAATTAGCTCCTTTGCAGAGTTCTCTTCCTTTGGCTTTTTTAAAGTTGTAGTTGGACACAATGACTTTATTTTATTTATTAATTTTTATGTGGTGCTGAGGATCAAATCCAGTGCTTCACACATGCGAGGCAAGTGATCTGCCATTGAGCTATAGCCCCAGCCCTCTTCACTTGGATTTATGATAAATATCAAGGAGGAGAGAGACACGTTGGTTTAGATGAAAATTGAAAGCACTGTCACCTTGAAGAGAACCAGTTTCCATCCTGATTCTGCTGCTTCTACTCATGTCTTTTGAAGTGTCTAAGAACCCATTTATTTCTGACCTGAGTTGTAACTCTGCTCTTTCTAGGGATTGTCTAACTTCCCCCTACTTCAAATTCCATTCCACCAAATAAGCCTTTCCTAAAATACCACTCTTCCCTATGGTACATCTTAATCTGTTTTCTAAGATTCCTTCCCTTGATTTGATTCAGGCTCACTTGCCAGGGATACCCTCTATCTGCACTCTATGCTCTATCCATATGAGATCATCCTGGATCAGCTTATAGGGTTTCTTATTTCTGGACCTTTACTTATATTGTTTCTTCCACCTAGAATTCCCTCCATGACAAGGCACAGTGGCTCAGGAGGCTGAGGCAGACGGATCATGAGTTCAAAGTCAGCTTTAGCAAGTTAATGAGGCCCTAAGCAACTGAGTGAGAACCTGTCTCTAAATAAAAAAAAAAAAAATACAAAAAAGGGCTGAGGCTGTGGCTCAGTGGTTAAGTGCCCCTGGATTCAACTTTCAGGGGGAAAAAAACATCCATGAATACTGTTCTTACCTTATTTGGTTTATTGGAATTCCAATAAGTCTTTTTTTAATGTTTTTTTAGTGTTTTATTTTTTAGTTGTAGTTGGACACAATACCTTTATTTTATTTATTTATTTTTATGTGGTGCTTAGAATTGAACCCAGGGCCTTGCACATGCTAGGTGAGCACTCTACTGCTGAGCCACAACCCCAACCCCTCCAATAAGTCTTTAAAGGTCCACCCAGAGTTCTCCCATCCATGAGGCCTTTTCTTGACCCTTTAACTCTCTGTGATACTTTTCTTATTGTCTAATCTATTATTTCTGATACATGTATTCTCTGTCCCATTAGATTTTAAATGTCATGGGGCAGGGACCATATTTTATTCATCTCTGCACCAGGTAACATTCATTGAGTTAATTTGGGGGTGGGGTACTAGGGATTGGACTCAGGGCACTCAACCACTGAGCCACATCCCCAGCCCTATTTTGTATTTTATTTAGAGACAGGGTCTCACTGAGTTGCTTAGCGACTTGCTTTTGCAGAGGCTGACTTTAAACTCAGGATCCTCCTGCTTCAGCCTTGGGAGCCACTGGGATTATAGGTGAGAGCCACCATGCCTGGCTCATGCAGTTAATTTAACAAAGGTTTGTTGTGTGCCAGAGACTGCACTCAGCACCAGGGCTGCACAGATGAATGAGACATGGTCTTGACTATCAAAAGAGCTAACAGGTGAGGTACAAGAGAGTGACTTGTGTAAATAAATGCATGTGTGCACACACTAATATGTGTGTGTCCATCTCAATGCCTTAAACATTAGTGATTAGTAAAAGATAATGAGTGCACAGAATGAATGAAGGTAGAAAGAGAAGATTTATCCTCAATATATTCCCTGAAAACACTCAGAAATTTGTTTGGGAGATAGTTTGGGGGAGAGAAATTGACCAATGGTGGGAAGTCTCAGTTTATCCCTCTTAGGAGCAATTAAATGATTTAGGAAAGGGTAGATAGTTTTCAGAATCAAATGGTTCTAAATTTGAATTCTAGATGTATTAACTTATATAACCTTGGGTTACCTATTTCTTTACTTCCTTATGTATAAAATTGATAATACTCAATTAATAGCATGGTTGTGGGATTAGATGAGATAACACACAGTGCCTAGAACATGTTTGAAACTTACTAGAAGCTTGGTAACTAATGTGTTTCTTCCTAATAACTCTACTTTTAGAAAGGAATGTTTTTGAGTATTCTCTGACTGTACTAGAACAATCTGGGCTGGGAAGTTTTAGAATCACCCTATACCTTTCTCTAACTGGAAAAAACAACTTATATTTCTTTCCATTTTTTAAAATTTCCATAACCCTTTCAACCTTAGATTTGGAATACTGTTGGGCTCAATGGTGGAGAGGGAGGAATTGGCTTTCATTTCGGCATCTAAAGGAAGACTTTTTGATAGAGTAATATTCTGAGAGTAGGGAATTGCTTTTAAAAGATAGATCAACTTTCCACTGGAATTTGTGAATCAATAAAACTCGGAGTCCTTTTGAAATAAGATCTGGTTCTTCTATTTTTAGATCATTTCCTCTTATTTTTAGGAGATTCAATGAAAAGATCCTGACTATAATGCCTCTGGGTCAACTTTTCTCTTCATCTATCTCCCAGAAAACTGTTATTAAGTATCTACTGAATGCCAGGCACTAATTAATGAGCAGGCAGTGAACACAACAGACAGGGCCACTGCCCCAAAGAGGCTTATAGCTTGTGACAATGAAGATTGGCATTAAACAAGGAATTGCATCAACAAAATGTGTAATGCCAAACTCTAAAAAGAATCAGAAAATTATAAAAAGCTCTGAACCCTGTTCCAGTCTAGAAGATGGCTTATAAAACTTTCTGGAGGAAGGGGACTTAAGAGTTTATTTGGATTTGTGGGTAGAAGGTAATGATAAGACAAAGGAAGTTGGCTTGCCTGGAGAAGGGAATGGCTTGTGGGAAAGGCTTGTATGCCCTGACCCTGGAATGAATAGAAAAGAGGTTGACAGGGGCTAGATTTGGTAGGTCCTGCTGGGTCATGGGAATGCATTGCTTTTTACGGGAAATCTTTGGAAGATTTTAAGTAGGCCAATATGATCACACTGGCATTTTTTTCATGCTGGCATTGTCAGAAAGTTCTTTTGCCGGATATGCAGGTAACATACTGGAGGGGCTAAGATTGGAAGTTAGGAGAACAATTAGGGTAGGCCAAATAAAAGTCAATGGGTGCTTTCTTGGGGAACTTAACTGCGTAAGTGGAGAGAAAAGAATGGGGTTCAGAGAGATTTGAGAAATGAACTTAGTAGCACTAGATGATGAATTTACTACTGTGATGTGGACTGACTTGTGTGACCTTCTGAGAGTCATACACATGCTGTTGATCACTACAGACAATGCCTGTAATCTCAGAGGTGTTCAAAGGTAATCAGGGGACCCAAGAGATCACTCAACAGGGTGTGAGGAGAATACTTACCCAGGTGACAACTCTGCAATCTTCACAAACCACTGAATTCTTATAGACTTGAATTTTGTCATCTGCAAAATAAATGGGTTGTATTAGATGATCTCAACACATGAACAGGTCTCTGTTTATATTTAGAGACAAGTAAATTTGGGACTCTATATAACACTTCACATTTGCAGAACACATTAATTTTTATATTTTATTGGTGCATTATAATTATACATAATAGTGGGGTTCATTGGGACATACACGTACATACACATGACATAATTTGATCATTTCATTCCCCAGTATCTCCCCCTTCCCTTCCCTTCCCTTCCCTTCCCTTCCCTTCTCTTCTCTTCTTTCTCCCTGCCTTGATCCCATTGCTCTACTCTACTAGTGTAGAACACTTGTGTGTGTGTTTCTTTCATATTAATGATCACATAGATTTTCATAACAACCTTGTGAACTTTTAAGATTTTCTTCTCAGTGGCCAGACGAGAAGACTGAGACCCAGAAAGATTAGGAGGTTTCTCTAAGTTTATTAATTGGCAAAATTTGAGGTCTTAAGACTCCTAATTCCTTGTCTGACTCCTTCCTATTACATCTTTCCGCCTTCTATTGCATATTTATGTGTTTCTGTATTCTCATTCCCCTGCCATTCCATTATTTTTAAGTATTCCAACCAGGGAAGCAGAGTGTGGCTGTGTAATTCACTTTAGGCACTTCTGATATTTGGTTTTAAACTACCAACTCATTTGAAGCTTGAGACTTCTTTGTGATTATTCTTGCCACTCCTGACCCAATTACCAAGAATAATTAATAATCTGGACAAATTCCAAGTGTTTATATAGAGAAAAATGTAAGCGGACACAGAGGACATGAAAGACTGGCCTGATTAGGAAGATGACTACTATTATGGTGTTTTTCAACTCTTGCTTCCAAAACCAAGCAGTCACTGATTTATAAGTGGATTTGCTTTTAAAACAGTCTTATAAATGGTGATGGATATTGGGGCTACTAATTTCTGAACCCTATTAGATACATTCTGTATTCCAAGGAGGTTGAGCTCAAGAGAAAAGTCCAGCCCAATGAATAGTTGTTATTTGAGGCAAAATTTTCTTTCTGTTTAACTGGATTGGGCAGTTATGAGGAAGGCCATCTGGTTTCCATGAAACAAATATCTATTTGGTCAGCTCTGATTATTTATCTACTATTCTTTTACTTTCTACTTCTTTTTTTTTCTGGAAACTTCTAGCTTTATATGTTTTAGTCAGTTTTTTTTTTATTGCTGTGACCATAAGACCTGACATGAATAATGTAGAGGAGGAAAAGTTTATTTGAGGTGCATGGTTTCAGAGGTTCAGTCTGTGGTCAGTCAACTCTATACCTATGGGTTCTGAGGTGAGGCAGGACATCACAGTGAAGGGGTATGGTGGAGAAAAGCCACTCAGGACATGGCAACAGGAAGCAGAGAGAGCTCCACTCACCAGGGACAAGATATAAACCCCAAAGGTATGATCCACCTTCCCCAGCCCCTCCCTACCTGCTTATAGTTACCACCCAGTTAATCCCTATCAATGGATTAAATCACTGATTAGATTACAACTATCATAATCTGATCATTTCACCTCTGAATGTTCTTGTGTTGTCTCACATATGAGCTTTTGGGGGACACTTCATATCTAAGCCATAATGCTAAATAAAAAGGTACCGCTTCAGCAGTCCAAACTAGAAAAACAGGAAGAAGACTCACAAAGGCCCAGAAATCTCAACATTTCATAGACATGTAAACCTAAAAAGTCCATAAACCAAAAGGATCTTTGGGCAGTGTTTTACTATTTCTGAATAACAACCAATTCCAAAACTTAGTACTCTAAAATAACAACAAATTTATTATATCTCATGATTTTGCGGGCCACAAATGTGGTGAAGGTTTATTGTGACCATATTTTCTGTTCCACATGGTGCTGACTGGGGTCACTTGATGGTATTCAGTTAATGGCATGTTTCGTCTGGAATATCCAAGATGTTTTCAATCACACTGTACTCTGGTAAGGATGGCAGGAAGGCCATCTTTAATCAGTGGCCTTCACTCAGCCTCTTCACTCAGTCTCTCAGCAGCATACATGAACTTTTTGCATTGTAGTTCAGGGCTCCAAGGGATGAAGTTAGAAGCAGATGGTTCTCTTTTTTAAAAAAGTTTTTTTTTTAGGGCTGGAGCTGGGGCTCAGGGATAGAGTGCTCGCCTAGTATGTGTAAGGCTGGGTTTGGTCCTCAGCACCTCATAAAGTAAAATAAAGACATTCTGTCCACCTATAACTAAAAAATAAATATTTTAAAAAAATTTTTAGATGTTGATGGACCTTTATTTTATTCATATATTTATATATGGTGCTGATAATAGAACCCAGTGTCTCACACATGCTGGGCAAGTGCACTACCACTGAGCCACAATCCCAACCCAGAAGAGATGGTTTTCTTAAAGGGTGAGCCAAGAACTAGCACAAAATCACTTCTCTATCTTTTTTTTGGTTGAAAGAGTCAGGAATAATACAGATTCAAGAACTGGAGAAACAAACCCATCTCTTAATGTGAGATGTGTCAAAGAATGTGTAGCCATCTTTAATCTATCACACTTTTATAATTCTTTCAATTCTTCAGCCCCAGCACTAAGTCTTAATACACCATTTTTATCTCAGGATCTAGTGTTGTTCAAGCTTCCTATAATTTTCCTGGTCTGATCTGTCTATAGTTGGAGTCAATTGGTGGGGAGTATTTTATCTTATTACCAGTCTTTTTTTTTTTTAACAATATACACCATGTTTATTTAAAAGGATCAATTCCTTTCAAATACAAGAACTGTATTAAAGCAATACTGTCAACACGAAACAGTGGTCACATTACATATCTGCAGGCTTAAGCATTGCAAATGATATATTTTTTAATCTTATGGCTAGATATTTTCACTGAAACACAGTGTTAGCACTAAGACAAGATAGAGCTGGAACAGAACAAAAACATTTTGTTCATGCTTTTTAGAGCTAATTGGTGGGTAATATATCCCATTTTAAAGTTTATTGCCTTAAACTGCTTTTATGACAATGGTTCAGGCACAAGTGCTCCTACTTAGCCACAAAAAGAAACACTCTTGCCCCTTAATTTTATTATTCAGTCTTATGTTTTCTATTTCTCATACGAGGACATGTCTGTATCACAACTGATGTTCTCCAGTTTTTACTTAAAGAACACTGACACACACACAGGCCAAAGTGAGACAGCTCAGAATTTAGAGCTGTAACTAGTGAAATACAGGAGAAAAATTTTGTGACTTGGGGAACAGGTTATGTCTTGTGTTTTAACTTCATTGTGTTATCGATTGCCTAAATCTAAGGCCAGACCCATCTTGAAACTAGGGCTTTTTCCTTAATGACCAAAAAAAAAAAAAAATAGAACCTAGTTTGTTNGCACAGTATCATCTTCTGAAAGTGTGGTCACTGAATATTCCTGTCCACCCCATTTTACAATGATAGGGAGAGCCATTCTTGAAGCATATGAGGCAGTGAGCTTTCCTTTGGGAAAAATAGCTGGAGCGCGGCGGACCCTGCTGCAGAGGACGCTGACACCGTCCACCAAAGAACCAAAGGCGACCTATTACCAGTCTTAATGACCCATCTGCTCTGGGATCCTGAATCTTTGCACATATCCTCCCCCTTTGTATGTTCTTGACACTTCCTTAAAATATCCTACCCTGAGGGCTGAGGTTGTGGCTCAGTGGTAGAGCACTTGCCTACCATGTGTGAGGCATAGGGTTCGATCCTCAGCACCACATAAAAATAAAGTGAAGGTATTGTGTCCACCTACAACTAAAAATATACATATTAAAAAAATCCTACCCTGAAAATGTTCCTGAGCTATTGCAAAAGTATGGAATATTTTTTTAAGAAAAGTAATTATAATATATCACTAAATTTCTCTTTGGTTGATCTTGAGGCTGTGTGAAAACAAAACAAAACTAAACAAAACAAAATGAATCCAGAGAGTGTGTTGGTAAAATCATATTTGGGTGCAATGTTCTATCCACACTGGTCTTACTTTAGTTCTTCAAACACACCAGGTTCTTTCCCATAACAAGAACTTTGTGTGTACCTCTTTCCCTACCTGTAACAACTTGTCTAATGTCCACTTAACCTAATGATTTCAGCTTGGATGGCATACATCCAAAAAATGTGGGTTCAGTCCTTTATCTAAGTTAGTGTCCTTATTTTCTGATCGCCTAGCCTTTGTTCCTCTCCCTTCCTTCATAGCATATATTATGATTTGTAACTAGATATTTATTTTCATATTTGTTTCTTTGTCATTTGCCTCTCCCATTATATATAAGCTTCTGGAAGGTAGAGATCATCTGTTTTATTCACCACTATATTGGCTCACCAAATATTTGTTAAATGAATGAATAGATGTGTATGTGTGTGTGTATGCCTGTGCACACATATTGTGAGAGAGTATCATGTAGGCAGGCTATTCTACTTCAAATAGTGCCCCTGGGATCAGCTCCCACACCTGTTTCTACTTTTTTATTGCAGTTCTCCTATCTCCATTACTCTAAACACTCAAGACACCATTTTAGAAGTAGTCTGATGGTGATGGCAGCAGACCATGTGACCATAATGAAGGAGATCACTTTCATGGATCAAGGCCAAACTGGAATTGACCTCTTATATGTATTCTCAGAGAATTGTTGAAGATATAATTAAAAGAAGAACAGCAAAGAAGCTGGGATAATGACAAATAGTTGTCTTCAATAGCTTTTCTTTGTTTTCATAGTGTTAAAGTTTTTAGTTGGGCATATACTGTTTGAAATAATGAAGACATGTATCAGCTTCCCTTGCAGCTAGATGAGAACATATGTCTGCATTCTTCCCAACAGGATACAAGAAGTACTAGACTAACATATGTCTATCTTGTTTCTTATAATCCAGATACTGTCCTCTTGGACCACTGAGACAAGGGTCATAGCCTCAGGATGGAGGAGCCGTGAGTTGAAAGGAATTTAGGCTGCTGAGGAGTTTGTGAGCAAAGCTTCTATGTTAGCTTTGGTCAGCACATCTCCAGACTTTCATAGGAAGCTAAAATTATATTCTACTTTTTAAAAGTTAAGTGTCTATAAGGTTTATTTTTATTTTTTGCCCATCTCTGGTAAAATGAAGCTTAACGGTACAAACTAATGTCTGGAGTTAGATTATGTGAGATTGATCACCAGCAATGTGAGAAAAACACAGGATAGTACAATACCAATTATAGGACAGAGGGTGTCACTGGTAATGGGCTTCATGATATTCCTTAAAATATTTCCAAAGGTGGGTTTTTAATGAGAAAAACAGGAGTCCTCCTTTTAGGCTTTCCTTTCTTTGACTATTACAAAGGATTGGGAAAATTATTCCACTCCTAGAGGGCTCTCTGATTTCACCAGTGACTTCAGCAATATCTTAAAGCACAAATTGATTCCTTTATTACTGTTAGAAAGTTCAGCTGCCAGATTATACTGATTTCCTGAAGTCATTTTGGACAAAGGAAAGGTCACATTGTTTTTTTCAGTAAAGATATGTTTTTCCTTCTGTATCACTTGCCTGGTCTTCTTTTTTCAGCTTTTCTTTTGTGATAAATGTCTTAAATAAGACATTTCCCAAGATACTTAAAGCAATAACACTTAACCTTTGCACAACCTTTCATCTCCAGAATCTTTTACAATGGTTACTGAAGTCAGAAAACTTCCTGCAAAGGCCACTGGTGTTACAAGTGAGTATGAAGGGAGTTTTGACTTCAAGAACTATTAGATATAATTTTAGAAGTAACAGAAAGCATTATTAAGAGTTGGGTTGTGTGAGATGTTCTTGGTGCTCATGCAAAGAACTCTGGATCCTGAAGAATCTCATGTGGTACAAAGTCTCACGTGATATCCCTGTGAGCACTGAACATAGAAGTTGGCATCTCTATCATGACTGCTCTTGTTCTGGTTCTTTCCCTGTACTCTCTCTTTCTTTCTCTGCCCTTACTGCCTTTTATCTCCATCTTAACAAATGTTTCTCTGTTGACTTCCAGCAATGCCTTCTCCCATGGGTTGAGATTGGCTTTTCCTACACCTGAAACAAGGATTTGAAGGCAAGGAGTATATGAGAAATGTCTAAGAGAGCTCAATTCCACTGGGGACCTCTGGAAGACAATGAAGAAAATGACTCAGAGCTGTCCCACCTGAGAGATGAGAGAGCTAGATATTTTTTTTATCAAGCCCTCATGCATGCTAGGCAAGAACTCTACTGCTGAGCTACACCCCAGGTTTGTTATTTCTTTCCTTCTTTCTTTCTTTTCTTTTTGGTGCTGGAGATAAAACTCAGGGGTTCATGTATGCCAGGCAAACTCTCTGTCATTGAACCACATCTCCCAACCCCCTAAGTTATTTTTTATAAGTAAAGCTAAAGGGAAAATACATATGTTTGAGGATAACTGATTTTTATAAGCCTGTAGAATTATTTGATTTACTGAATTTTGTGCCTGTGTAACTAATAAGAAAATAAATAATCTATGAGGATTCATAATAAGAATTACAGATTAAAAAAAGAATTATAACTATTTGTCTATGTCAAATAGAGAATCTGATAATTTCAACATTATAGCAGAAGGCTTTCTCTGTTCTACTCTACCTTGCCAATATTTATTATTATTTTAATAATAATAATAAACATTATATAATATAAATAATATAAATATAATATAAATAAAATTATTATTATTAAAATATTATTTTAATAATAAATAAAAATGGGGCATCTTTGAGCATCCATTTAATATGTGTCATCATATTAAACAATGGCAGAGAGGAGGAGGGTTTGGAAGAGAGGAGGACTGTAGTTCTTACCTTCTAGGATTTATAGCAGAGCAGGGAGAAAAGTCATATGCTAGAAATTAGAGATCAATTCTATAATTTATTAGAAGTTAATTAGAAATTAAATTTAAGGTTATACACAAAGCAGTGTAAGTCATTGCCATGGTAATGCTAAAGGAATGATAAACAAGGAAAATAATACTACAGTACATATGCACAGAACAGAGTGAATATATTATGATGAGTACAACTCACTAAGTGATAGGAATTCTTCAAATCCTTTATAAGGCTATGAAACCACAATGGTACATGTATGGGTTGTTGATCAAGATATTGTTATGTGGCACATGACTGTCCCAGATATAAAGGATGTAGCTCATAGAAAAGGAAAAAGTAGGGAACAGCAGAGATATGGAATGGTCTCAGTGAGATGATGGTGGTATGCAGCTAAATGTCAAGTTGCAGAGGGAAAGAGGTGAAATTGATCAGGTGGGAGGAAGTGATGAAGTGTCAGGTAGGCCCAGGTGATGCAAGATCTTGACAGCCAGGCAGAAGCCCAGGAACTGGATTCAATTTGGAAAGTAGGGAAAAGGCAAGTTCAAAAGATTGTTAAGGGCTGGAGTTATGGCTTAGTGGTAGAGCATTTGCTTGGCATGCGGTGAGGCCTGGGGTTCCATCCTCAGTGCTGCATATAAATTAAATAAAAGATCCATTGACAGCTAAAAAATAATTTAAAAAAAGATTGTCAAATTTTCCTGGTTAATATGAGATTATTTATATTTAGTTGAGGTATAATTTACATAAGATGGTCAGTTAAAAATATACAGTTTGGTGAATTTTAACAAATATAAAACTGTAACTACCACCTAAAGAAAGTCATGAAACATTTTCATCACCCAAGAAGGGCCCTATGTGTACTTTTTTGGTCAATAATTGTCCTACCCTTACCTCTTAACCACTGTTGAGGTTTCATTGAACTATTCTTGACCTTCATATACATTGAATCATATATTATGTATTCTTTTATGACTTGCTTACTTTCTCTTAATTTTTTGAGATATTTAAATTCATTTCTTTTTATTGTAGAGTGACATTTCATTGAATGAATACACTATAATTTGTTTATCCATTCTCCTGATTATGGAAATGGGGGTTGTTTCTTAGTTGTGAATAACATATCTGAGAACATTCTTTTTTTAAACTCTATTTTATTATTTATTTATCTTTATGTGGTGCTGAGGATTGAACCCAGTGCCTCACATGTGCTAGGCAAGTGCTCCACCACTGAGCCACAAACTCTGCCCTCTGCAAACATTCTTACATATGATTTTGGTGGACATGTACACTCATATCTCTTGAGCATATAATTGGAGGTGGGGCAACAGGGTCACAGTGTAGGTATATGTTTTCCTTTAGCACTTATTGTTCAATACTTGTCCAAAGTGGTTGAATGAGTTTATACTCACAACAACAATGGATGACAATTACTTTGGTTTCACAAGCTTGTCAGTACTTGTCAATGTCAATTGTTTCAATGTTTGACATATTCTCATTGTTGTCCAGTGAAAATTAAAAAAAAAATATTTAAGAGAAAAAATGGTACACTAAAGGATGGATTAGGTGGGGGAGGAGACCAAACACAGATAAACCAGTTACAAGTGTCCCAATGTCTCTGAGAGGTCTTTAGAGTCTGGCCTGGCAGAATTTGGAGTTGTGGGGAGGAAGGGTTTAAATCTAGTGACTTTCCACAGCTTAGCAGAGACTCAGAACTCAGTTTTCAGTTAGTCTCTTCTATCTAGAAAAATTGTTCAGCATTTAAGTCACTTGCTATTAACTGTAGCCAGGAGGTGGGGTCATCTTTAATTAATCTCTCTGAAAGAGATCTTATATTTTGGACACTGCAAATATTTGAAGAAATTTCCTAGTGGAGCCTGGAGAGAGTTTCAGAAATGAGAAGGCTTTCCATGGGTTAAATGAATTGCCACTTGAGGATTTTTAATGCACTTTCCTGTTTGCTCTTTGCCGTGAGGGCCTATTGTTAGGATTTCTTCTTCTTTTCCTTCCCCTCTCCTTCCTTCTTTCTTTCCATTAATCTATCAGTGAATACACATTTGCTGAGAGCCTGGCACTGGCTGAGTGCCACAGTGGATCTAAAAATTAATTTTGACATATTCGGTCCTCCAGGATTTTGGTGCATTCAAGAAAGGATTCGACAAGTACACACACATAAAAAACAAACAAACAAACAAACAAAAACCCTACACTATCAGGCAAGGCCATGTAAATATCTACTGCCCTGTATTTGTGATGACCCCCCACACTTCTGCTTAGAATTCATCGATAAAGAGAGAATACATCTGCTCCTAGACTTACAGTGGGATGGTATCCCTATGACATTTTTTGGTAAATGGGTGGAACTGGAGACTATCATGCTAAGTGAAATAAGCCAATCCCAAAAAATCAATGGCTGAATGTTCTCTCTGATATGTGGATGCTAATACACAATAAGGGACTGGGAGAGAAGAATAGAAGTTCATTGGATTAGTCAAAGGGGAATGAAGGGAAGGGAGAGGGGATAGGAGTAGGAAAGACAGTAGAATGAATCAAACATAACTTTCCTATGTTCATATATGAATATATTACCAGTGAAGATCCACATCATGTGCAACCACAAGAATGGGATCCTAATTAGAATAAGTTATATTCCATGTATATATGATATGTCAAGATACACTCTACTGGGCTGGGGCTGGGGCTCAGCAGTAGAGCATTCACCTAGTGCGTGCGAGGCCCTGGGTTTGATCCTCAGCACCACATAAAAATAAGTAAAAAAAATAAATAAATAAAGGTATTGTGTCCAACTACAACTAAAAAAAATAAGTATTTTTTTTAAAAAATACACTCCACTGTTATGTATGTCTAAAAGGAACAAATAAAGAAATTTTAAAAACCATTATAAGTGGAAAATATCATAAATCAAAAATACATTGGCTACACCTAACCCACTGTCATGTCCCAGCTTAGCAACACAGCACATTTTCTTTGGCTGCTCCTTCTTCTGCCTTTCATGGTCAAACTTCCATTAAAAGGTCACACATTCTTACTGCTATCATTTCTTTAATTCCTATCTATACAACTCCCTGTGATGTGGCTTCATCTCTTTCACAGCAACAAAACAGTGCTTCATTGATCCCTGGGGTCTCCATGTTGCATGAATATTGTGATTCAGTCGACCTGCAGTCTAGCTGTATCCAACACCATCTTAACATGCTCTCCTCCACTGGGTTTGGTGGTCCCACTTCTAGTTTTCCTCTGACTACTGATGCTTAATCTTAAAACAAAACAAAACATTTTCCTCTACTAGGCCTCTATATGCTGGAGATTTGTGGCCTTTTTTGTTTTTATCTATGCTTTTCCCCTAAGTGGCCCAATTAGGTACTTAAAAATTCTGCTTTAGCCAGGCATGGTGGTGCATGCCAGTCATCCCAGCTACTTGGGAAGCTGAAGCAGGAGGATTGGGAATTCAAAGCCAGCCTCAGTAAATTAGTGAGGTCTTTAGCAATTAAATGTCTCAAAATAAAAAATAAAAAGGGCTGGTAGCTCAGTGGTTAAATGCCTCTGGGTTCAATCCCGGTACCAAAAAAACACAAAAACAAAAACAAATAAACCCTTCTGCTTTGATCTATATACAAATGGTGCCTAAATTTCTCTATTTAATCTAGATGCTTCTCTGCTCTACATTAGATCTATAGATCCAACTTTCTATTTGACATGTTCACTTTAATATCCTCAAACTAGGTCAAATTCCACATGTGCAAAACTGAATTCATGATCTCTTCCCTCTAACAGTCTTCCTTGTCATTGCAAGCCATCCAACCCCTAGGCATTCATTTATGCATTTCTGAAGCTAGACACACAGCCATGACCATATTTCCCTCTTAATTTCTTATATGAAATTGGTTGATTTCTTGTTGATTTTACTTCCTAAAATATTTCTCAGTTCCATTCATTTCTTCACCCAAGTCTAAGCTACCAGCAGCTCTCATCTTAACGACTATCATGAGCTCAACCTCAATCAGGGTCCACTCTACCTCCATTTCAAAACTCTTCCACTCAGAAGAGTGACTTTTCTAGATGTAAATAGGATCATGTTACTGTTGGTGCTCTGCAACAGTGGCTTCCACATCTGTGGATTCAACTAACCCCAGATGGAAAATATTTGAGAAAAAAAATACATTTGCTCTGAACACATACAGACTTTTCTTGTCATTATTTCCTAAAGAATATAGTATAACAACTATTTACATAACATTTACATTGTATTAAGTATTAGAAATGATTTAGAGATGATTTAAAGGATATGGGGGAAGCCGGGCATGGTGGCACATTTCTATAATCCAGAAGTTTGGGAGGCTGAGGCAGGATGATCACAAGTTCAAAGCCAGCCTCAGTAACTTTCTTAGCAAGACCCTGTTTCAAAATAAAAATAAGAAGAGCTGGGGATGTGGCTCAGTGGTTGAGTACTGCTGGGTCCAATCTCCAGAAACAAACAAACAAACAAAACAAACAAAACAAATATATNTATTGGACATGCATTTAGCATATATCTCTAGTGCTCACACTCATGTTCCATTATCCTATTTGACTTCATTTATAAAACGTTATCTTCAAATATAAAATCATTAAGAATTTCAAGATGGCAATAACAAAACAATAAATCAAGCCCAAGGCTCTTCTAAGCATAAGGTTTTGTGGGCCTTCACAGGTTATGTGCTCACAAAGCAGGTTGTGAACACAATGAGGGATGATATTCTCTATGAAAGAAATACTAATCTGACTTCAAAAACCTTTGTTTTTACTGAATTTTTCTTGAGATTACTGAGGAGAGGGTGTCAAAGAATATTTCCATGTACAATTTGCCACAAATCCTTTTTAAGTTTCTCTGTCAGTAAACCTCTTCTTGTACACAGCTGCTGTTGGGGCTCAGAAAACAATACTTCATAGTATGGTGCTTTGGCATGCTGAGGACCTTGGACTAAAGGTGACAGAAAGGCCTCAGATACAGCCTCAGGACCAAGGTTTCTTGGACCTTCTCCTGTACTCCTCAACCCTCCCACACTTTCTCCCCAGGAGGATAAGAAGGGACTTTCTCTGAAGTTTCCTGGTTAAGGGAAGTTCTTCCAAAAGGAATAGGATTATCATGAACCCTCCTTCCATATAATCTTATCAAATAGGGAAGGCTAACTCCCACAAACAGGATGGTAACCTGAGAGACTATGTGCATAGTAAGACAGACTTTGTTGCCTTGTATTTCCTTCCCCTCATCCTTTGGTTAGCTCCTGGTCCTGATTATGCAGGTCCTTCTTAAAAAACAGAAGGCCCAGCAACTTGGGAGACCAAGGCAGGAAGACTGTAAGTTGGAGGCCAGCCTACGCAACTTAGTGAGATTCTGCCTCAAAATTTACAAAGGGGGTTCTGAGGGATGTAGCTCAGTGGTAGAGTGCTCCTGAGTTAAATCCCCTAAATAAATAAGAAGGCAACTCTTGAGCACCTATTGTGTGCTGGTCATATGTAAACTACTTCATGTAACAAACATATGATGGAAGTATTACAAGCTCCCATTTTCCTAATGAATAGACTAAGGTTCTGTGAGGCCAAGTACCTTGCCTGAGGTCACAGAGCAAGCAATGACAACAACAGCACCCAAGTCATTTCTGAATCCAAAAATCATCTTCCCAATCTGTATAGGTTCAGGAAAGAGCCCAGGTTGTATAGCTTCCTTTCATTGATCGTTCCAAAATATTGTTACCTGAGTCCTAGGACAGAAGTCGACTCTGGGAGTCCCAACAAACCAAGTCTAGCCACTTGCCCCCAAAAGCAAACAGAAAGGAAAATGGTAAAAAATCAAGAAAGGAAACTTTAATCAATATGGCCATACTGGGAAGGTTAAGGGAGATCCAGCATCTCAGCTCTATCTTCAGGGTGTTGATAGGAGTTTTGGATTTAAATAGAGGATGAATAGAAGTTCATTGGATTAGACAAAGGGGAATGAAGAGAAGGGACAGGGATGGGAATAGGAAAGACCATAGAATGAATCGGATACAACTATTCCTAAGTTCATATATGAATACACGACCAGTGAAACTCCACATCATGCACAACCCCAAGAATGGGAAGTGATACTTCATGAATGTATAATGTGTCAAAATGCACTCTACTGTCATGTATATACCGAAAGAACAAATCTAAAAAAAATGAAATGGGACAGGGAGCAAGGGGTATGCATAATTAGGCAGTGTGGGTCAACCTGCTGCTGGATCATTATCTCATTACTTCAGTCTGGTTCTGTGAGGTGGCTCTGGAGAAGTCCTTATCACTTGAGAGGAAGCAATTTCCACCTGTTGTCCAGGATGTTTATCTCTCAGACCTGTGATCATGGAAGGGGGCAATTCAGTTCCCAAGAGAGGGTGGTTCCTGCTTGGTGGGGGTGGGGTGTCAGTCTCCTTGTGGAGTGGTGTGTCTGCCTCCTGCTGTTCTGGAAGGAGTAGGACAAAGAATGAAGACTTGTAGGCACCACTCCAGGGTCTGATGCTAGAAAAGCTGGCAGTTGCAATGTCCCTGCAAATCTTGCCTCAGTCTTGAAGGGGGATGAGATAGGTTAGGTAAATTTAGGGTTGATAAACCTTGTGAGTGCAGTTGAGATGCCTACTCCTGAAACGATTATCATGCTTCAGTGCTGAGCTGGGCAGAGACCTGACTCAAAGTGTAAGGTCATAAAGGAGGCAGATACAAAGTGGAGGCAGAGATGTTAGGCTTCATGCCACTTTTTCTTACCCATAGGGCATCTGCAGGCCTGAGAATCACTGCTTTTTGCAAAGGCAGCTTCTCCAAGTCCTTGTTAAAGCTTGAATCCCAGATTAAATAATGGCAAATCTAGATCATTCTAGAGCCCCCCCTTGTTATATGTCTCATAACACTGGGTACCTTCCTTTAATGGTACTTGGCACAGCTTATAATGATCCACCACAGTAATCTATGATTACTTTATGAAGAGTTGTCTTCCGCACCGAACTCTAAGTTGTATGGAGGTTGTAATAATGTCAGCTTTTGTTCATCCTTGTCTCATTGAAGTAATTGGTGGTGATCTGGAGCACAGTAAGCATTCAATGAATGTATGTTAAATAAACAAATGAAGGAATGGGTTGAGTTAAGCTGTGTTCTACTGTGTGTCATGGAGGAGTGTTGGAAAAATCCTTACTGTTCATTTGTGTTGGATTTCCTGTCAACAACACCAGTCAGGCATGTTAAATATTCCAATTAGAGGTTTGTGAAAATAAAAGGAAAATTACAATGAAAGCAACATTAAAGGAGCCTTTCAAAATAGAGTCAGGAGGCCATTAGGAAGAAGGATTTATAGCATGTCTCCAATTGCTGCCTGGAATGTGAACTTTAGTCACCTCTACCCTTTGACCTCAGACATCTGGAACATCCAGAATTACTAGACAATTACATTGTGCCCAGAGGCTCAAGATGCACATCAAGAGGTTATCAGACTCTTGTTTTATGGACATTTACATTCTATTTGTACATTTAAAATATTGTACCTTTAACTGGTCACACAGCCTCTATTCTTCCTCTTCCTTCTCTTCTTCTTCCTACTCCTCTTCTTCCTTCTTCTCCTCCTGTTTCTCCTCCTCCTTCTCCTCCTTGTGGATCTAGGGATGGAATCCAGGGTCTTGTGCATGCTGGGCAAGGGCTCTACAGCTGAGCCATACCCCACTGTTCATGTTCCTTTATAACTTCTCCATAGCCTGTTCCTTTTTAATCATCAATCACTCATATAGACTCCCTCTTTCCCTTCCTGCCTCAGAACACTGATTCAGAGCTATCTGAAACCATCTCTAAACTGTAATTCTTCAGACTCCAGATCAATTCTTTTCTACTTTTCCAGTTTGAGTTTGAATTGATCGACAGGTTGAAACTGGTTTCCTAGACTATATAGAGCCTGCTACAAATACTGAATTTGGCCTGTACAATGTTTTGGGAAAACCTGAAATGAACATGAAGACTTCAGTATGTCCGGATTTCATGTAAAAATGGGAATTTCTGGCTTTTCCTGAAAAAA
Source organism: Marmota marmota marmota (assembly GCF_001458135.2). NCBI lineage: Eukaryota > Metazoa > Chordata > Mammalia > Rodentia > Sciuridae > Marmota > Marmota marmota. The sequence continues at coordinate 29,416,804 of NW_026000249.1, forward strand.
AAAAGATGCTCTGGCAACACTAGACTCACATTTCCTTGTAGCAGTAATCAACCAGAGTTGAAAAGGGGTTGTCTCATTTTGCTATTGTCACCACCTAGTCTCTACTCATTTAATTACCAGTTTGGCCTGTATAGACATATACCTTTGGGGTTCACTGTTCTTGGTCTGAGCTTCCTTTATTAGAAATCACCGGACCCAGCTAATTGGGTCATCCAATAAATTTCCTGGATTGTTGCCATGGAAAAAACCACACTGTTATTTTTTTTCCTTAATTTTTAGGAGGTTAACTTTGAAATGAATTCTTTCATTTATTAGCAAAGACTTAGACACTTCACTTTTTTTAAATTTTTTTTTTTTTTTGAGTACTGGGCATTGAACCCAGGAGTGCTCTACTATCACTGAGCTATCACCAACCCCCCCCTTTTTTTTTCATTGGGGATAAGGTCTAGCTAAGTTGCTGAGGCTGGCTTTAAATTTGTGATCCTCCTTCCCCAACCTCTCCAATCACTGTGATTACAGGCATGTGCCACTGTGCCCCACTAGACTCTTCACTTTTGTCTGCAAATGTCCAATGGGTGAAGAAAATCAGGATTAAAGACTAGGTATCTCTGTCTCCATTTTGCATCTGTCTCCTTTGCTGTGAGTCAGCTTTGATTTCAGGAACTCTGTATTGATAAACATCTCCTGATGAGCTGAAGCTACCTTGAAGGCAACAGCAAATTTCTTATCATGGACAGGGAAGGGCATCCCTGACCCATCTACACCAGACCACACCTGAACAAAATCACCTGCTTTGGCAGCTGTGCAAATCCTGCTGGCTATGCAAATCCTTCCCCTCCTTGCCCTCATTCCTCTTTCTATAAAACTTCAAAGTCATTGCCAGCCCCTGGAAGACAAGGATGTGGGTTCCCTTGTCTTCTCATTGTAATTACACTGATTAAAGCTCCTTTCATGCTTTTTGCCATTACATTTTCTGTTTGTCTTTTGGGGTGAGTGACCAGACCTCATTTGTTGGATCCCCAGAATCAGGCCTCTGGCAACAATCTAACCTTTTCATTTTAGAGATGAAATAACTGGGGTCTTGAGTAGGTAACAACTTTCCCAGGCTCACAAAATTAGTTCTTCTGTCTGTGGGCTAGTATGCTTTGAAATATCAAAGAAAATGTTTAGGGAAACATTTTTTAAAATAAATTTGCCATTGAAATTTTAATGCTTTTAAATCTAGAAGAATTAATTTGAACACAAGTAATTCATCTTCTAAATGAGGCCAGGGCAAAAGGATAGTCAGTGTAGGCAATGAATGATTGGGCTGAGAAAATGGGGGATGATTCAAAGGAAATGGAATGTTAATACCTTCAGGACATCTACCCTTCCTCCAACTTGTTGTCAGCATTACCTGCTTCCAGGGAAAGGTTTCTCCTTGCAAGGATTTGTTAATGAATACCCCCTGGGTGGCTTCCTTCCTGGGCAGCTTCATTCAGCCTTTGGATCACTCCACCTTTTGGTCGCTAAGGCAGGATGGGAGGAAGGGGCATGAGAACAAAGGAAATCTGAAATTTATAAAAGGGGCAGGACTCAGGCACCAGCTTTAGACCCCTCTCTGCATGGAGCAATCTCTTTCTCTGTCTTTGTCTGTCTGTCTCTCTCTCTCTCTTCTATCCCTTAAATAAAACTTTTTGCTCTTATCTGGGTGTTTCTCAGGTGTTCAATCTTTGATACGGGGGTGGGGGGGGGCGGGGCATAACCCTGATCCTGATTTTCAACACCATTATCATCTCTGGTTTTGTAAGTCTCAAGTTAGGCTCATTAATTTTTTTCCTTGAATTGTTTGGGAAAGTTAGTGTTGGTTGTATAGTAGTGACCATATAATAGTAGTAGTGTAGCAGTGGTCCATTTTATGGTTTGAATATAGCCTTTGCTGCTCTGCCACTACAACTTATTTTTTAAAAGGACTTGTTTCTTTCTCTTCCTCTCTCCCTGCTTCTCCCTATTCTCTCTCTCTCTCTCTCTCTCTCTCTCTCTCTCTCTCTCTCTCTCACACACACACACACACACACACACACACCTCAGGGGAAATAGGATTACCTTTCTTCCCCATCCTAGGCAGAGTTATCTGTCTCTGAGCACACACCCACCATGGGAATGAAGTAATCCAGATTTGGGGGATGGGATGGCACCAGAAGATCTCAGAAATGACTGTCTCCCAAATTAACAAGTGAATTATATCTCCAACAGAGAACACATGGAATGCAGCCTTTGAATCACCTCTTTAAAAGCCCCCTGTTCCTACTGATGGGCAGAATCACATCCTCTGGGATATGAGTCCCCCGTGTTTCTCCTTTGCTAGCAAAGCAATAAACTTTCTTTTTCCTTTTTCTCAAAACTGTGTCCTCGTTATTGGGTTGGCATCAGGGACAAGGACCGAGGTTTCAGTACCAGTAGCAGTAGAACTAGCAATCAAACCCACTGTGTAAAAATGTAAATTGATAATCCTGAGCTAATAGCTTCCTTTTATAAAGGCTACTGATTCTTTCTTTGTGGGTTTTTGGTTTGTTTGTTTTTGAGCCTACGGAATTTTAATTCTAGTTTTAAGAATTTTAAAAATTCTAGTTTTAAAAATTAATTCTAGCATTTAAGAAATTGTGGTAAAATATACATACACAATGATAAAACTTATCACTGTAACTATGTAAAAGTGTGCAATTCAGTATTAAATTCACTCTCAGGCTGGGGGTGTAGTTAAGTGGAAGAGTGCTTGCCTAGCATGTGCAATGCCTTGGGTTCAGTCCCCACACCACACACACACACACACACCCAAAACTGCACTCTCAATGTTGTGCAACTACCACCTCTATCTAGTTTCAGAACTTTTTCACCACCTACAATGGAATCCTAAAATCCATATTCCCACTTGTGCCTCCTCCTAGCTCCTGGAAACCACTAATATGCTTTCTCTCTCCATGTATTTGCCTATTCTGGACATTTCATATAGATGGAATCATTCAGTATATGACCATTTCTGTCTGACATGTTTCACTTCACATGTTTTTGAAGTTCATCCTTGTTGTAGCATGTTTTAAGTATTTACTTCCATTTTATGGCTGAACAATAGTCCATTATATGGAAGAGTCCATTTTGTTCATCCATCATGTGTGGATGGATATTTAGACTGCTTTTACCTTTTGGAAATTGTGATTTAATCTACTAGGAGTACTTGTATACAAGGGTTTTTTTTTTTGTTGTTCCAACTTTTCAAGTTTTCTTTCAGAAACCCATTTTTATTTTAAATTTCTGAAACGCTGCTTTCCTATTGTGAATAAAATTAAAAAAGAAGTTGTCAGGTCAACTGGTAGATCTACTGACTTCTCCATTTCTGGTAGGTACCTATTTGAAAAATGCCAACTGTTTTAAAGCAATTATAAAGAATAAACCAACCTAGCCAAAAATGCTAGAAAAGTAGGATCTTATGGAAGAAAGTATGGCTCTTATGCAGTAGGTAATCTATAAAAGAAAAGCTTTGCTGAGTCAAGATACAGCAGTTGAGCTATTCACTTTCATTCAACAAACATATATTGAGTGCTATAAGCCTAATTTATGCATGAATGGAACTAAGAGTCCAATGAGGAAATATAGGTATTAGTGAAGTATATACACACATATATTCCTTGAAGTAAATGTGTAATGAGTATGAGGAGTATTAACAGGGCTACTTACTCTCTGTTGGGGCCTATGACAAAGCTTTGCTAAGGAAGTGACTTTTGAAATGTGTAAGAGTTAACTAGGTGGGCAAATAAGTATTGAGTAACTTGACTTGTGTTAATTACTTCTCTAAATTCTTTGGTTTCAAACATTAATAAGTGGCCTCTGCCCATAAATTGTTTCCTTGAAACTAGTTATAGGACCCTCTGCTGACTCATTTGTTATGAATCTGTTTATCCTAATGAATGACAAAGAAAGTGATTTTGGTTGGAACCCATTTATCTTCCTAGGAATTTTCAGGGGATCTCTTAGGGATGGGTTCAGTTCAGGTGGAATAATTTTTTTTTCAAATATTTTTTTTAGTTGTAGATGGACAGAATACCTTTATTTTATTTGTTTATTTATATGTGGTACTGAGGACCGAACCTAGGGCCTCACGTGTGCTAGGCAAGTGCTCTACCACTGAGCCACAACCCCAACCCCAACCCCAGGTGGAATAATTTTAACAGGAAATTTTCAAATTGCTTGATTGTGATTCACCTCTAAAGTTCTGATAGCCTTACTGACAAATAAGGGATCCAAGTTGAAATAGTAGAATCAACTTCTTTCAGGAGGCAGTTGATTCCAGCTAATTTCCTTGGGTGATTGTCAGTCTCATACCTTTCATAATTAACCCTCTAGACTTCACACTGTTGGAGGCCATATATTTTATTCAATAATCAAAGGCAAGTCAAGAGGGCTGGGGCTGTAGCTCAGTGGTAGAGCGCCTGCCTCGCATGTGTGAGGCACTGGATTTGATCCTCAGCACCACATTAAAATAAATAAATAAAGATATTGGGTCCATCTACAACTAAAAAATATTTTTTTAAAAAAAGCAAGTCAAGGATAATTGTGTAAGAGTCAGGATATTGGGAATATGTACAGTGCACACACCAATAAGAAGTGGCTGGGTCTTCACAAATGTTCTGACAAACTAAGCACCTTGCCTTTATAAAGAGGCCTTATACTGGGTAGTATCACAGTGCCACCTAATAGAATAATGAGAAATGATCAGAATAACGAGAAACTACAGGTTGTTTGGTCAGCAATGAAACTGGATCCTTACAACGTCAGACAATAACAAGTTGCATTGTTTAAATTAGATGTGGGGTGAAGTAAACTATTCTCATGGAATGGTGCCTGTCAATGGAGATCAGATTCTTTAAATGATTTTTACATCCAACAGTGTCTCTTTCAATTCTAGATTTTTTTTTTCATTTTTTTCTGAATGAATTCTAGATCTTGTCTCTGCTACTTAGGACTCCTTTCAGAGGAAATATTATTATATGAGGTAGAATATTGTTGTTTTGGGGTCAAATACTATATTACTTTGAACATCAATTGAGATGCATTTTTATTTTAAGGATATATTTTAGATCTTAGAAGAATGTCTTCTGTAATTTTCACTCAAATGCAGTTCCAGATCACTTGGTGTAAGGGGAAATTTTGCAATTCAGAGGATAAAGAAATTTAAGTGATTATTTGATTTATACATCACCTAACAGTGAGATTCCTCTAATTGACAAGTCCTCAAGTGCATTTTAAATGTGATTAGGTTAATAGCTCTTTGTCTTATAACTTCTAGGAGACCCTTTTCTGAGAATGAGGTTATTGGGAATAAATTCTCATTGTGGAATCTGATCAGGATTCTAGCAAAGGGCTTGCTACCTATTGGACTGAGGACTACCAAAGAAATGAGGTATTGTATGTGGAAGGGCTTGGCAGGCTCTGTGAAGAGCAGAGAGAAAGGATCAGGGAAAGAGAAACTAAAAATACAAAAGATAAAATTAATATGAGGAGTAGGTGTAACTGAGAGCCAAATGACATTGCCTTAGTGTGTTATTCAGCTTTATTCATCTGTGACCAAAATGTCTGACAAGAATAACTTAAGGAGGGAACGTTTATTCTGGCTCTTGGTTCCAGAAGATTAGTTCATGGCAGACCAAGTCCATGGATCTGGGCCCAAGCTGAGGCAGAACATCCTGACAGAGGGTGTGGTGGAGGAGTGCTGCCCCATTCATGGCAGCCAGGAAGTTGAGGGGTGGGGCGTGGTCCTTACGGCAGATAAACCCATCCAGTGCACACCCCTAGTGACCCACCTAATCCAGCCATGCCCCACCTGCCTATAGTTATCAAACTAGGATGAACTGATTAGATTACAGCCCTCATAATCCAATCATTTCACCTCCAAACATTCCTGCATCAACCAGAGGCTTTGGGCAGGGGCGGGGCACTTCATATCCAAACTATAACATTTATTGTCATTGGTCAACTGTCTGGAGAGTTTTGGGTCCTGCAAGCACAAAACTCTGAGCTGGTAGGAGAAGATATTTGCTGGGGCCTATGCCTATTAAAATTGTTCTTAAAGACTAAATGGTTCTAGTAGAATCCCTGTAGCCCTGGCCTGCTTGGAGATTCTTGGAGATTTTTCCACCAAAGGAAAGAACTCTTCTTGGCAGTAGAGGTGCATGAATATACAGGGGAACCAAGATCTTGCTTAAGAAGGCTTTGAGGAAACAAAATCGGTAAAGAGAAAACAAGTAACAATATGGAATCAAAATAAACAAAGCAAAAAAAAAAAAGAACTAATAGTAATTATTAATTATGATCTAAATTAAAAAAAATAAGACAAACAAACAAACAAACAAAACCAAACACTGCATATGAAGAAAGCACTGAAGGCAATGACAGAGGTAATATAGTGATAGAAGTTGGGGTATTCTTTTTTCCAAATTTTCTTTGATGCAATTATATTGTGTTCTATTTTAAGAGAAAGTACTTTTGCGGTGTTGTGTATCTGAGCTGGGGACTCATGGTGATAAAGCCATGAACTCTGGGATCAATGTCAGCAATGTTACCAATTTCTCATAGAATTTTGGATTAGTTTTTTGACTCCTCTCTGCCTTGGTTTCTTCAAATTGAGAGCTAAAATCAACATAAATTCCTGTTCCTGTGTTTAATGATACTAGGATCAAGGTACTTTCCCATCTCTGTGTTAAAAAATACTGAGAAGAAGCAAAAGTAACTTAAACTATGTCAACTGAGAATAAAATCAACCTAGTTGAGAATGAAGAAAATTACATTTATTTGAGACTAATTAGTATTGCAATCTTGGAAAACTCAAATTCAAGCAGTCTTTAAAGTGCACTCAGGTTTTACAAAATGGCAGCTGTATTTATAGCTTTGAACCACAAGGGGGGTTGGTAATTACATCACTTGTTAGTCAGGAATTATGATTGGTGCTGGCAAAAGTTAAGCTGTTTTGTTAGTAAGTCATTGGATGTAGTCTCAATCTCTGGGTAGTTTGGGGGCAGGGTTTTGTGCAAGGAAAGTCAGCAGAGATCAACAGTGTTTCAGGAAACTGTGGTTTGGCTTAGGTCCAAATGTCAACTTGCATCTGGTGGTGGTGGTTGGGTGGTGGTGGGTGTGGGTGTGTCTGCATCCCAGTTCAAAGGTTCAGCAATGGATGTATCTGAGGCCCAATTTAACATTGCCTTCTGACTCCATCTGAAGTGCCCTGAACCAGTGTAACTCCATTTTGATTTTTTTCCATGACAGCAGCTTGCTCTTTGAAACTTGCTCCATGAAATAGCTGTTTCTAAAAAAATAAGATGATTACTTATTAAAATAATTTACTTATAAAGACTAAGAGTTTACAAATCACAAAGTCTTGTTCAATATCCTCTTTTTACCCTGCCCACCAATTCAAAGTTGTTATGTCATAAACTCAGCCCAATCCCAGTTTCCCATTTTGTAAAACTCACTTTATAATCATCCAGCTAAGGCCCTAAGACTTTATTTATTTATTTTTATTATTATTATTTTTTAAGTTTTCGGCGGACACAACATCTTTGTTTGTATGGGGTGCTGAGGATTGAACCCAGGCCGCACGCATGCCAGGCGAGCACGCTACCGCTTGAGCCACATCCCCAGCCCTAAGACTTTATGAAGATCCTTTTCAACTCATCCTTTTGGAGCTATTACTGAAACTGTCAAAATTGTGCTTTCCCTTACTGTAAGTATGGTAATTGCTTTGCTTGGTAATAGTTTTTTTTTTTTTTTCTGGGAGATTCTTGAGAACTTGTGTTACCATGTAAAGAGGATAGTTGAACCATGCACTCTGGGAAGTCCCTTTTATCTTACATTTCCTTACATTCAGACTGGTGACATTTTCTTCCTGGCTCTCTTCAGCCATGGATTAGGTCACTTTTATAAACTTTTTCATGCCTTATTTTTTTTTCTTTTACCTTCTTTGACTTAGCATTTCAGAGGAACAGCCACAGGCAGGTTCCAGCTGCAATTAAGAAGCTTAAAGATTGATGGCAATGGTAGTTATACAACAAGGTGAATGTAAATGCCACAGAGCTTTATCTTCAAATATGGTTAAGATGGCAAAATTTTTCCATTTTATCACAATTTTTTTTAAATCCAAAGGCAATTTCCTCCTTGCAATTTTTGTCCAGCTACTGTAGGATCCCAGGAAAGGGTTCTTGGAAACTGTTCCTCCTTCTAGGTTAAGAGACATATTAAAATGTAACAGATCTGGTACCTGCTATAACAAGAAAACATTAAGGTGTGCACCCTTCTTTTCTTTCTTTTTTCTTGGTACTGGAGATTTAACCCAGGGGTGCTTTACCATTGAGCTACATCCCCAGGACGTTTAAAAAGTTTTTGACAAAGACTCCCTCACTTGTTGAGGCTGGTCTTGAACTTGTGATCTTCCTATTTCAGCCTTCTGAGTCACTGAGATTTAGTGCCATTAAAGTCACTAAAATACAAATCTTTCCCCTTTATTCCATGGTTTCTCTCTTGACTTTGATGGAATTTTAAACATCTGCCATTGTGATTTAAATAAAGAAAAAAAATAAAACTTAGACTATTATTGTACAGGCAAAGGAAAATCTTTTTCCACTGCCCAAAGTTTCAATAATTCACATTTATAAAACAAACTGACAATAGATTAACAAAAGAAAAGGCATACAAATTGTAATTTTTTTATTGTGCAAGCATACAGAAGTCACATAAAACTCAAAGAAGGGCCAGATAGTTGAAGCTTAAATAACTTCATCATAGGGGAGAGGGCAGTGCAGTCTATAAGTTAAAATTACAGAGTAGTTAGTATGACAGTATGTAAAAACATGGATGTGTAACCGATGTGATTCTGCAATCTGCATACAGGGTAAAATGGGAATTCATAACCCACTTGAATCAAATGTATGAAATATGATATGTCAAGAGCTTTGTAATGTTTTGAACAACTAACAATAAAAAAATTACAGAGAAGTAAATGATTTTTAGGGGAGATGAATAGGTACAAAGAACAGATGAAAGTCTGGAAAAAAGTTTGCCTGGTTCTGGGTAAGGCACCAATTATACTCTTCTTTCTTGTGAGCTAATCTGGAGTATCTGGCCTTTAGGTAGATACAGCAACTTTGGAGAAAGTCTTCCCCTGAACATTAGGAGGAAGATAGGATAAAAGGTGGAGATGGGTGGGGAGAAGGCCAGAGACACCTTGATTCTCCATAAGTTCAGAGCATCTAGCTTCTCAAAGTACCATACTTTGGGTATCATTTTCTAAGCTCCAACATTACCATAAATTGTACCATTCATCTTTATATTGCATGATGACAGATCTAAATGCAAATATAAGGGCATTTGTGTTAGTCAGCTTCCTGTCACTGTGACAAAATACCTGACAAAATCAACTTAAAGAGGAAAAATTTGTTTCAGTCTATGGTTTCAGTCCATAGTTGGTTGCCTCTGTTTCTTTTAGGCCTGTGGTGAGGCAGAACATAATGGTAGGGAACATGTAATAGAGCAAAGCTGCTCATCTCATGGAGGTCAGGAAGCAAAGAGAGAAAAAGGAAGGGGCCTGGGTCCCAATATCCCTTTCCAAGGCATGCCCCCAGTGACTTACTTTTTCTAAATAGGACCTGCCTCATAAAATGTCTACCACCTCCCAATAGCATCATCAACTGGAGACCAAACCTTCAATGCATGAGCTTTTGGGTGACACTGAAGATCCAATCCATAATAGCATTAAACTCATGTGGAATCATCAAATGACACAATTTTATTTTGTAGTTAATATATACACACGTATTTCATTATTACCAGAAAAGTGATATATTGCACAAAATAATCATTTTTATTTCATATTTGATGCATACACATTCTAACAATACTCACTACATTTGGTTTACTGATAGGTAACGAAGGGCTGAAAGGAAAGAAAAAATTTTGTCTCGACTTTGCCTTTTCTTTTTTTTTTTAATATTTATTTTTTAGTTCTCGGCGGACACAACATCTTTGTATGTGGTGCTGAGGATCGAACCTGGGCCGCACGCATGCCAGGCGAGCGCGCTACCACTTGAGCCACATCCCCAGCCCTGCCTTTTCTTATATATTATGAGTTTGTACTTCTCCTCTTCCTCCTCCTCCTTTTTCTTCATACTGGGAATTGAACCTGGGGTGCTCTACCACTAAGCCACATCCCCAGCCCTTTTTATTTTTTGTGTTTTGAGACAGGGTCTCACTAAGTTGCCCAGGATAACCTCAAACTTTCCATCCTCCCATCTCAGCCTCCTGAGTAGCTGTGATTACAGGTGTGCACCATTGGGCCCAGCTATGTTATCTTTTTCCAGGTGAGCGATTTGTTAATACAGAGAAGTAACATGAGTAAGAAAAGATACAATAGGGTCCCTTGGTCATTTGTGTTTTTTAGAATGCCATTGCTTTCTGTGTTCAAAGCAAATTCTACTTTGTATGGAAAAACTGCCTTCTCATGATTGTCAGAAACCCCGTTTACTCGTGGATATAAAATACACTTACCTTAAATTATCTTTGAGTCTCACTGAACTCACTAGAATTCTGTACTCATGGGGCATCACAAAATCTGTACTTCAATTGATTCACAAGAAATATTGGACATGCATTTAGCATATATCTCTAGTGCTCACACTCATGTTCCATTATCCTATTTGACTTCATTTATAAAACGTTATCTTCAAATATAAAATCATTAAGAATTTCAAGATGGCAATAACAAAACAATAAATCAAGCCCAAGGCTCTTCTAAGCATAAGGTTTTGTGGGCCTTCACAGGTTATGTGCTCACAAAGCAGGTTGTGAACACAATGAGGGATGATATTCTCTATGAAAGAAATACTAATCTGACTTCAAAAACCTTTGTTTTTACTGAATTTTTCTTGAGATTACTGAGGAGAGGGTGTCAAAGAATATTTCCATGTACAATTTGCCACAAATCCTTTTTAAGTTTCTCTGTCAGTAAACCTCTTCTTGTACACAGCTGCTGTTGGGGCTCAGAAAACAATACTTCATAGTATGGTGCTTTGGCATGCTGAGGACCTTGGACTAAAGGTGACAGAAAGGCCTCAGATACAGCCTCAGGACCAAGGTTTCTTGGACCTTCTCCTGTACTCCTCAACCCTCCCACACTTTCTCCCCAGGAGGATAAGAAGGGACTTTCTCTGAAGTTTCCTGGTTAAGGGAAGTTCTTCCAAAAGGAATAGGATTATCATGAACCCTCCTTCCATATAATCTTATCAAATAGGGAAGGCTAACTCCCACAAACAGGATGGTAACCTGAGAGACTATGTGCATAGTAAGACAGACTTTGTTGCCTTGTATTTCCTTCCCCTCATCCTTTGGTTAGCTCCTGGTCCTGATTATGCAGGTCCTTCTTAAAAAACAGAAGGCCCAGCAACTTGGGAGACCAAGGCAGGAAGACTGTAAGTTGGAGGCCAGCCTACGCAACTTAGTGAGATTCTGCCTCAAAATTTACAAAGGGGGTTCTGAGGGATGTAGCTCAGTGGTAGAGTGCTCCTGAGTTAAATCCCCTAAATAAATAAGAAGGCAACTCTTGAGCACCTATTGTGTGCTGGTCATATGTAAACTACTTCATGTAACAAACATATGATGGAAGTATTACAAGCTCCCATTTTCCTAATGAATAGACTAAGGTTCTGTGAGGCCAAGTACCTTGCCTGAGGTCACAGAGCAAGCAATGACAACAACAGCACCCAAGTCATTTCTGAATCCAAAAATCATCTTCCCAATCTGTATAGGTTCAGGAAAGAGCCCAGGTTGTATAGCTTCCTTTCATTGATCGTTCCAAAATATTGTTACCTGAGTCCTAGGACAGAAGTCGACTCTGGGAGTCCCAACAAACCAAGTCTAGCCACTTGCCCCCAAAAGCAAACAGAAAGGAAAATGGTAAAAAATCAAGAAAGGAAACTTTAATCAATATGGCCATACTGGGAAGGTTAAGGGAGATCCAGCATCTCAGCTCTATCTTCAGGGTGTTGATAGGAGTTTTGGATTTAAATAGAGGATGAATAGAAGTTCATTGGATTAGACAAAGGGGAATGAAGAGAAGGGACAGGGATGGGAATAGGAAAGACCATAGAATGAATCGGATACAACTATTCCTAAGTTCATATATGAATACACGACCAGTGAAACTCCACATCATGCACAACCCCAAGAATGGGAAGTGATACTTCATGAATGTATAATGTGTCAAAATGCACTCTACTGTCATGTATATACCGAAAGAACAAATCTAAAAAAAATGAAATGGGACAGGGAGCAAGGGGTATGCATAATTAGGCAGTGTGGGTCAACCTGCTGCTGGATCATTATCTCATTACTTCAGTCTGGTTCTGTGAGGTGGCTCTGGAGAAGTCCTTATCACTTGAGAGGAAGCAATTTCCACCTGTTGTCCAGGATGTTTATCTCTCAGACCTGTGATCATGGAAGGGGGCAATTCAGTTCCCAAGAGAGGGTGGTTCCTGCTTGGTGGGGGTGGGGTGTCAGTCTCCTTGTGGAGTGGTGTGTCTGCCTCCTGCTGTTCTGGAAGGAGTAGGACAAAGAATGAAGACTTGTAGGCACCACTCCAGGGTCTGATGCTAGAAAAGCTGGCAGTTGCAATGTCCCTGCAAATCTTGCCTCAGTCTTGAAGGGGGATGAGATAGGTTAGGTAAATTTAGGGTTGATAAACCTTGTGAGTGCAGTTGAGATGCCTACTCCTGAAACGATTATCATGCTTCAGTGCTGAGCTGGGCAGAGACCTGACTCAAAGTGTAAGGTCATAAAGGAGGCAGATACAAAGTGGAGGCAGAGATGTTAGGCTTCATTCTGTTTTTGACTTATCCGTTGGGAATCTTCAGGCCTAAGTAAAGAGTCATTTCTTTTAGCAAAATAAGCTTCTCTAAGTTCCTGTTATAATATGAGGCTGCTTCCATCATTAAATTCTTATTGGTTTACAACTGTCAGACTCTTAAGCAATGTTCCCTGCTTGTTTGGGGATATAAGGCTTGATGTGGAGAAATGAAGAGGGATTCTACTAATTTCCTCTTTGACTCAATTTCTCCATATTAGAATCCCTACCCTAGGGTTCTCCACTTTGACTCTCCCCAGAACAGATTCTGGGTCTGATTCATTGTGGGTAAAGAGGGTCAAGAATGAAGGAACTAGAGGACCAACCCGTGGTTCCTTTTCTTTTTGTTCTATACCAAGCTCTGTTAGGATATTTCTTCCAACATATTCGGTGACCTGTCACCACAAGGATTTGCTGAGTTAGTTTAATGGAAATAGTTTGAACTTATATGGGATTTTAATTTCAGCTGCTGACACTTAACCCAGATAGGTTAGATTTTTAGTGCTTATAGCCAAAGGCTATCAGAAAATGTCTGGAATAAAAATCAGTTAAGATGCAATCTTCAGAATAAATTGTGAAATAAAAACAAAGCAGTATCACTTCTGGTTTTTGACTGTAATAATTCATACTTAATGTAGAATAGCCCATAAACTTTTGGTAGGGAGTCTACTTTTATTTCTTCATGCCTGCAGGAGTTAATGAGGTGAGAGTAAGGAAAGGGAAGCAAAAGTAATTGTGAAGGAAGTGTCAATGAGAAATGTGAGGTGACAGTATTCCTGGGTCTTAGACACTGAGAATGATCTGAAGGTCTTGTGTTGATCAGTGACTCTCAATTAACTAGACTGGGAAGTTTTCCCAAATAACATCCCCACTAAAGGGGAAGGTAGTCATAGTGGAAGGGCCAATGGAGAGAGGGAAAATTCATCCAGAAGGTTCTCCACCAGAATTTTGGGCCTCTGAGGAAGAAGGGCAAGCAGGGAGCCTGAGGATTGGTTTCTCAGGTTCTTTGTCCCTGTGGCCATACTGGCTTGTCTGCATTCCTGGGTACAGTTAGTGACCTCTTGGCTTTCAAATATGGGCACCTAATCCATTTGCCTGTAAGTACCTCCCTGGCCTGCATCAAGAGCAGATCAGAAATGACAGACAGTTAATTCCCTCATGCTTTGCCCCACTAGTGGTCCTCCACAATGACTGAGGTGAGTTTGTGGGTGAAGACCCCACATCCCTAGCCTTATGATAGGCAAAATTCCAAGCTATGTCACATCCTTTTTTGCAGAGTTCCTTAGCAGGACTGAGCTCATTTTCTCTGTCTCACTTCTCCCTCTTCTACTGGTGCTTCCTGGAATCATCTCCCTAATAAACCACTAGCACTTGAAGTCTTACCCTCCAGTCTGCTTCTGGGGGAGGTTAGCAGAAGATGGGCCTTTTGTAGCCCAAATGGTTTTCCACTGAAGTGACAAGAAAGCCACAGACACGACTCCAAGGGAAGAGAAGAGCTGCCTAGAGTCTAGGGGGAATGCTTGAGGCCCCTGCAGGTTTGTGACTTCTCTGTTCTACTTTTGATTTCAGCATGGGGTGCTGTAAGAGATATGAAGATGGCAAGTATGTGCCTCTCCTTCTAGTAGTTTATAATCTTGAGGGATAGAATGAGGCATGTATTCAAATACTTCTCATCCATGGCAAAAGGGAACAGGTACAATGAGACTTCTATACTTTGAGTGTTGACCATCAAGGATTTTGTTAAGCATCTGAGCTATTAACTTGAGGCAATTGAGAAAGAACAGGAACAAAAATTGCTTTCACTAAATGGTACTGTTACAGAAAAAAAACAACTAACCCATCATAGAAAACAATGAAACCACAAAAGTTCATTTTCAGAAAACCTACATCAAATTATTGGTAATGACCAAGTGACAGAAATGTAGATTGAGATATACATTCCTGGAGTGTTATAGTCAAAAGAAGTTATTTTAAGTGAGTAGATCAAAGAATGCTGCATTATTTTTAATGATTGTTATTATTCATAACAATACTTTGAATTTGTATAGTACCTTTCTTCTGAGGAGCTTGAGGCATTTCATATATTATCTCATTTATCTTTTATAACATCCCAGTGGGAATATGTATTATTAACTTCCTTTTGCCATGGGACTGCATTTGTGCAAATTCACTCTTGAGAATGAATGGAGCTGCATCATTATACAAGCAGACGTTGGCTGAAAGTCGCCTATAACTTGCCACCAAATGTGAGCTAATTATAATGGCTTTCTCTTTGGGAAACCATTTTGTCTCTTTCTGCCTCAGTTTATAGGATAATGAGGGAGCCTAGTTAATCAGCTTAGTTGATGTGAAATCAACCCACAACTGTAGAAAGAAAAAAGTAGAAAAACCTCATGCATAGTTAATTACCACATTTGGGGTTTGCTAGTTATAGCTAAATATTGATATAGTATTTTCAGTAGAAAAAGGTTATATAATGAAGTTTCTCTGCCACCCACTTTTAAGTGGGAAAAATCTCTACTTAACAGAAACTGCCTCATTTTGGTCTTAGCTGAAAGGTAAATTTCTTTGTCAAGTCAGGGAACACTCTGTCCAATCATTATTGAATAATAGTGTTTAAATCCCATTTCTATTGTGCCCAAGAGGAACATTTAGATATGGTTTTTCTCATTAACTTGAAACACTACAAAGTTCATCCATGACTGCTTCTCCATAAATTACTCTCTAGTAAGGTTTGCTGGAAATAGTAAAAAACAAAACAAAACAAACAAACAACAACAACAACAACACCCCTTTTTTCCCATATCATATCTGAGGAGCAGGGGGAGGTCTTTGAACAGCTTTGTAAATCTCTGTCAGCCATTGTCATCTCTGGGTGTGAGGATACAGGTGGCAAAATTGGGGCATCTGAGCTGGCTGGGAAGAATTGCTCCTTCCTTTCCAAGTAGTCTGTATGCCTCTCTGGCTTTCATCTGCATTGAGGCCTTTAGGATATTGGTAAACAGCTCATTACCAAACAAGAGCTCTCATCCAAACATCCTTAAAATCTGGGTCAAAAGAAGACTATTAAATATTGTCAGGATATACAGTCATTTTTTTTTTTTTTTGTGGTGCTGGGGATTGAACCCAGTGCCTTAGTACCTATGAGGCAAGCACTCTACCAACTGAGCTATATACACAGTCCCATTAGCAACATCATTTTAAAAACTTAATTGTTGTATTTCCACTAGGCAGAAAGTTCTTTGGGATTCACAAATTCTCGTTGTATTGGAAAGACGTGCCAAGATAACAGAAATGGCTGCCCTGTGAAATATAGCAGAGGAAGCTCTGCTTCACTGGAAAAGGAAAGCTCACAATTGTTTCATTGCCTATTTGAACAGGGTTAGGTCCTTTTGTTGATGTCAGTTCAACCAGTTTATTCCATGTCTGATTAATGGAGATGCTCCTCTTCCAATGTCATGCCAGTGTTTTCCTGGACTAGGACAGACAATTCTCCAACAGTCATACTAGACTTCTTGCTAGGCTTTAAATAGATAACTTTACAAGCATCATATTTTTTTAGTCACCTCACAGTCATCTATAAAAATGATTAAGCGAATCTGGCTTCTTTTAGTTCTTTTGATTCAACAGAGCTGTCTCCTGTTTATAAATCCATTTCTGTAATCAAATCCATCTGGCCATTCCTTGTAGCCTCTGGACTTCCAACAGCTACCAGAACTGTAAATAAAGGGCCCCTGGATACTTAAACAATCCCTTTCTGTTGTCAAGAAACATGTGCTTTATACAAACTATGAAAATGAAGCATAAGAAAAAATGGGGGGGGTAAAAAGGAAGAATAGCTATGTCAGTGCTTGGAACATGGTAGATACACTGTAAACACATAGTGACTGCAGCAAAAAAATAAAAAAATATAGTCTGCTACATTGATCAGGCCTTCCTTTAGCTCCCTGGTTCCAGGAGTGAGGGTTATGTTATACCTAGAATGGTGGTAAATGGGTCAGAAAGGATAGTGAGACTATGTAGGCTTATATAGGCTAATATGTTTTGGTAACTGGCTTTTACATGCAGTGAGGACTTTATACATGTTATTTCTTTCATTTTTACAGCATCTCTGACAAACCCAAGAGCTGCCTCGGTGCCCATTTTGTATAGGATGTAGCACCCATTCTGGTGGGATCATGGGCCAGATATAAGATATAGGTTTTGCATATCCAAAAAAGACATAATATCATTTAGTGGAATAAACAATCACCACACTTATGCCATTTCATTGGAATAAGTATTTTTGTTTTTTTAAAATATATATATATTTTTTAGTTTTAGGTGGACACAATATCTTTATTTTACATTTATGTGTTGCTGAGGATTGAACCCAGTGCCTCATGCATGCTAGCTGAGCACTCTACCACTGAGCCACCACCCCAGCTCCATGTATTTTTGAATAATAGAAAAAAAAACAGGGAAGACAGCAAGTCACTTGGAAATTGTAAACATTTTTAACCTTTTAAGAGACCTAAGAATTGTGATAGAAATAAACTCAGGATGCTATAAAAGCACAGAAAAGGAGAACCTAGTCCAGCCTAAAGGTTCAGGGACAACTTCCTTGAAGAAGAGGATAGCCTGAACGAGCTCTTGAAGGATGAACTAGATTTAGGCCCAGGAAAGAGATAAGGACGATATATGGACAGGAGCTCTAATATGAGCAAATACACAGAGGGAAATCTTGGTGTATTAGTTCATTTTCTGTTGCTAATAGTACAATACCAGAGATTTCATGAGCTATAAAAAAAAGAGGTTGATTTTAGCTCTCATAGTTCTGGAGGTTCAAGGTTGAGGGAACGCATCTGGTAATGCTTTTTTAAATTTTTTTTTTTTTTTTTTGCTAGCAGAG